>NC_091978.1:75501167-75810857 GCF_044704955.1 Pristiophorus japonicus | reverse complement strand
ATTCACTACAACTCACTAATCCTCTTCCAAAGGTGCACACAAGTCTGCCCAAGAAGGAAAAGTGTTAAAAATAAAGATTTCAATGTTTGACAACGTATTAACAGAAACTTTACATGAACATTGACCAAGTGCTTACCTTTGTACGTTGTTTGTTAGTATGATTGGACAAGGATGAGGACGAGTGTGAGGGTGGCTAATAAGATGGGGAAATGATAGTGTAGATAGAGAGGGATGCGTGGAGGTGCAATGTAAGTTGGTGTAAGAATGTGGAGGAGTAGGGTAGGGAAGGCAGAGTGATAGGAATGTGATGAGTGGCACAGCAGGATGAGGTTGAGTGTGGCTTTGCAGTAATGTTTCATGATCTGCTGAGATCATTGAAAGGTTTGCGCCACTGCAGCCAGGTCCTCCTGACGACATCCCTGCTTGTGCCCTCCTGTGCAATGTGCATATGGACTCCTGGGCATATGGAGGGAGTCATGAGAGAGCCTGGGTGCAGCTGTGCTCCTTTGTGCAGTGCTTGTCAGTGTTTGCAGCACCTCAATGCTGTAGAACACTGACAAGCACAACTGTCAAAATCAATGTGGCCATTGTCCTTTTAAGGAAACTGGCTGATGACGCATCATCAGACCTGTTTCCTTTTAATTGGCCGGGGATCTCACAGAGCGGGCTTAATAAACCCCATCAATGTAAAATTATTTTCACAGAGCGGGATGGAGTCAGGAGCGGGGTTGTAACCCAGCACCTACCCCAGCCGCACTGGACCCGCCTCAGTAGGCAAAATCGTGGTCTATGATTCTAATTGGCCTGGCTATCTTGCTAGCAGTGATCCTTAAGTTCTGGTTGCGGGTGGGCGGTTAGAACAGGAGGAGGGCCCAACATGGGCTGGCAGCTCCTTCCTCCACAGGAAGGTTAGTTAAAGAATTAAACACCTATAATTTCTTCAGCAGCCTCCAGCAGTCCCTTCAAGGACTGCTGGTTAGGTCGCTGTAAAACTGGAGAAACTAGTCAGAGCATGTATGATTCATGCTCCACCTAGTTTTTGACCAATTTCTGGGACGAGGTTTAAAACAGAGGCTTCTGATTTGCATGCACATTAGCGCTAATGCCTGTTTTAAGCACATGCCAAAGACACGAGAGGCTTTTTACCAACATTACGGCATCCATACCCCAGTCACAGATCGGCGCAGGACGTTATGCCTCAAAATTGGTCGTTATTGCCCCCATTTTACAACCAGAAAATGGCTGCAATGAGGACCAATTTCAACCCCACCTGTGGAGGTGACATATTTGAATCAATTTTCCAAACCAATATCGATTTTAACTTGAGTCGATATCAGCGCGAGGGGCACAAAATGGGCAGCACTATCTATATATGTTCCTTGAACGCTCACAGTTAGAACAGTAAAGGTGAAAGTTATCAAATGAACAATTGCTTTGAGATTGGGTTGAATAACAGTTACATTCAAATACCTTTGCAGAGCTTCCTCAATGGCTCAGTTAGTAAAGGTACTTTCGGTGCGGAAATGAGCTATAAATATGGGCTTGGAAGATACCAGGTTTAATCCCAAGCCTGTTCTGATTTAGTTGATCTCAGCTGACATGGTGATAGAGTGCTACGAATGGCCATGATGCCTTAGTTTATGGAAAAGAAAACCAGTCAGGATTCTGGCTCTTGGCCACTATTCAGTGACCTGCTTCTGGAAAGTGCAACTATGTGGATGTTAACAGATGACAAAATGGGTAACAATTGTGATTCTCCAGTTTATCACTTAATGACATTGACTGCATACTCAGGCATGAAGAATGTCCAGTAGGGCAAGAAAACAGAGACTATTCAACACCCTTGGAACTGTACCCAAACAAGAGAGAAAAATAAAATCTCTTTGGAACAAAGCGAAGTGGACAAAAGGTATAATCTGACGAATGGTCATTGACCTTATTTAAGGAAGGATATACTTACATTGGAGGCAGTTCAGAGAAGGTTCACTAGGTTGATTCCTGAGCTGAAGGGGTTGTCTTACGAAGAAAGGTTGAGCAGGTTGAGCCTATACTCATTGGAGTTTAGAAGAATGAGAGGTGATCTTATTGAAACATATAAGATTCTGATGGGGCTTGACAGGGTAAATGCAGAGAAGATGTTTCCCCTTATGGGGGAATCTAAAACTAGGGGGCATAGTTTCAGAATAAGTGGTCGTTCATTTAAAACAGAAATGTGGAGGAATTTCTTCTCTCAGAGGGTCATGAATCTTTGGAATTCTCTACCCCAGAGAGCTGTGAAGGCTGGGTCATTGAATATATTTAAGGTGGAGATGGACAGATTTTTGAACAATAGGGGAGTGAAGGGTTATGGGGAGGGGCAGGAAAGTGGAGTTGAGGCCAAGATCAGATCAACCATGATCTTATTGAATAGCGGAGCAGGCTTGAGAAGCTAAATGGCCTACTCCTGCTCCTATTTCCTATGTTATGTTAACTTTGTTCTCTCCACAAATGCTGCCTGACCTGCTGAGTATTTCCAGTATTTTCTGTTTTTATTTAAGAAACAAATGCCAGTTATAAGGGCAGATCCCTTCACATTTGTTGAAGAATTGATCGTCACCAGCCAAGGGAAAGCCATTAGTGTGTAAAATCATGACTGCTTGCAGAAATTCACACATTAGAAAAGACCCTTTCAATTTACAGTTTAATTTCTGACCGGTTTACAAAGAATAACTCCAATGCCAAAGCAAAACACCATTTTAACACAAACATACTCTCGACAATGTATTTGTTTATATAGCATCTCTTTCCTTTCTAAAATTCTAATCCAGAAAATGGTTTCAGGATTTACTGAAAACGGTTTTATTACTGAGTAAGAGTGTTACAGACGCATACGCAAATTCAATCAGAACGTTGGGGAGGCGGGGTGGGGGAGAGTAACGAAATGTGGGTGGTTCAGTAGACTTGACCAATTGTTTATTTATTTTCCTAATAGTAAAACAATCCTAATAATAATTGACTAATAATATCTTTCCTATGAATGGATAGAAAAATCTCAGTTGGTAAGAAAAATTGTACTGCTGCTGATGAAAAATGATTAGTAACCACATAGTTTACTGTTGGAAAACCTAAGTGAGTGGAACACTTTAAGAAGCTGTTTGGTTGACTGTTTAGTACTACACCTTTCCAATTGTGTATGTTCAAATCAGAGACAGAAATCCCTTATTCTCCGAGTAAGCAGCATTTTCTAAATGTACTAGAAGTCAAATGGCAAAAAAAAAATCACCTGTTATTTTCTTTTTTTTTGTTTGATACCCCTGAGCACCACAATCCAGCTTTCACTTAATGTACTGGATTAGTCAAGAAGAAGAAGAAAAAAAAATAACGTTTCATACACAGCTAGTAAGCCATTTTAGAATCTACAGTCCTACTGCATTTAGCATTGCAAAAAAGCCTAAACAAAGTGAACAACACATAATGGACATAAGTAATATTTATCAGCAATGTGCTACTGTTCAACGAAGTATGTGAAATGTGTTGTTTGATCTTTGGTACACAGCAAAAAAAAAAGGAGCCACCATTAAACCTGGTTCACAGTCAGCTAGAATTCCAGCTAATGGCAACTTGCTCCCTTCCTAACACCCTGCAAAGATCCTAATGATGCGACTGGGAGTTGACAATCTGCTATTCAGAGTAATGAGGTAGGTGTACAATAGAATATTCCTTTCTTTGGTACAACAATACAAAATTTAAAAAAAACAGTGATTGCTGAAAATAAATGCTTCACAAGTGGCTTTACAATAAAAATACAAATTAAATAAAATGACTTCTATGAGGTATATTATGAGCATCTCTCTCTTTTTCTTTCTCATTAAATGTTAATTAGAAGATTCACGAGGTATTCGGCTGCATCTGTGAATAGCAAATGGACATGGGTAGAGGCAGAGGTTGCCATTTGAGTATATCAGAAGTCAAGAAAAAAATCAATATAACAGCAAGATGCTTCTTTCAGACTAAATTCTATAGACTTGACAAGCCTTTGCAATGAGCTGTTGGATTCTGACAGCATTAATTTGCACGGACACACCTCCACCTCCCCCTTGACTCCATTCAACAGCCTGGGTCAGTGCATCACTGTCAACATGATCATCTGGCCCTATTCAATAAAGCCACTTAATTGATAAAACTGCCCCACTGCTTTTTTTCTTTCTCTTTGTGCACTTAATCATAAATCTCCATATTATCACTGCACAGGGACAGACGTGCTGCCATCATTGTGAACAACAGGACATGGATGATAAGACAGAATTGATCCCTGTAACACAGTTGTAGCTTTGTAAAAGGTCAGGCCCCAGATGTATTCCCAAGATTCTTGCCTGATATGGCAATTTCCTTTCGAGATCCAATGCCATATGAACAATCTCTAAGCTGTTTTCTCTCTCTGTGGCCTTACGAAGAATCACCTTCCTCTAACGATTCTGTGTCATTCGTACAAAGCACTATAATTATACAGTGTTAAGTCAGTCCGTTTAAAAACTGTTCCCTTTCTTCAATATTGTAATGTGTTCATTCTTTCTTTTATATTTATCTTTATATTTATTTCATAGTTGAATTCAGCCCTGTGATATGATGCCATATATCCTGATAAATTATTTATCTCTTTGGTAAAAGCTGAGTTACAGTATATCGTATTTGTTTTTCTCCTGAAAACAACTGATTGTTGAAACAAAGTAATCAATCCCCCTCGATCATGAAACATTATTAAGATGTAAATATGATCAATCCATATCTTTTTTTTTCTTTTTTTCCCTTCTTTTTGGCCACACCTAATAAATCTTCCAAAAATTGAACCCTTCTGCAGAACACAACAAAACCAGTTATACACGGACAAGTGCGTCCAACCAAAATGGTCATCCAGAATCTCATCACCATCTTCATTGAAGAGTCTATGGTTGTGTGGATGTCCATCTAAAAATATAAGTGTCAACTCACTTACAGAAAGCAACAGATTTACGCAAAGTTAAAATCACTGATTTCGGGTTTGTTTGTCACAAAATTGAGTGGAGTCCAGTCCAACAGTGATTAACTGTACAATATAGTAAATGTGACCCTCATGCATGATTGAGTTCGTTTCCATCACTTCACCTGCAAAGTTATCAATATTCTCGTTGCAAACTTTCCTTGCAAAAAAAAAACACTCAAAAAAACACCAGAGTCTTCAGGGACTGTCTCGTGTGGTCTCCTGTATGTTGGCGAGGCTTCAAGGTGCAGAACTGGTCGGAGTGTGACTATGAGATGAGGAAGAGGAAGGCTGAGCTTGTGCTGCTAATGCCGGACTAGGCATGCCCTGAGAGCTGCTGCTGTTCCCATTGCTGCCAGACATCACGGGAATGACTGGCCTTCGTGCGAACAGAACCCCTGCAGAGAAAGCAAAATGTAGTAATGCAAAGGAATTGGTATTCAATATGCACACACACGCACACACACACATGTACATGAACATATACCTACAGATAGATTAGTAGCCCCATTCTATTTTCTAACATAACACAAGTTGTGGGGGTGAGGGGCAGGTGGTGGGGGAGGGGCTCGAATGGTCTGACAGCGAACCAGAGTTTTTTTGTGGGTGACATAAAGTGCTAAAGTTTAAAAATTCCTAACTGTAAAAATTCGTCTTGGGTAGTGGCGTAAAGTGGGTGGTATTGGATCGTCGCCCGTTAATTCCATTGACTGCAAGGGAGCTGAATATCAGGCGATGTGAAGAACGGGCAGCTGATTCAATACCGCCCGTTTTGCACGACGGTCCGAGAGGAATTTCTGCCCCCTAGGCTGTTCTTTAAGTATCCTCCAATATCCCTTTAAGGCTACTCACAGCCTGGTCCAAATGGGCACAGCGTGTGTGGCACTTTCTCCACCCATTTGAATCTGAAAATTCCAATCGAATGGCGTCGGAAACCAATTTGCATATTTAAGCAGCTATTTCAGCCAGATGGACTACTCGGCTATTTACAGGCCTGCTTCAAAATTGCATCAGGCGGGCCTTGGTTGTCAGTAGGGTGGCTGAGGTCTAATCGAGATTTCTAAAATGACAGAAGGATTCAATAGATAGAGAGATACGATTTCCCCTGGGAGCGGAAATCCAGGTTCATAAGGGACGGGCAGTGTTGACCAATTTACTTGATTATTTTGTGAAGGTGGTGGATCAGGGTCAACAGGTGTTATCTACCTAGAGTTCAGGAAGGCATTTGACACTGTCCCACCTAATAAACTACTTTACAATGTGTGTACCCATTGGATAGATAGCAAAACATGAGGAAGACAATAGAAAGACCTGTATTTTATAGAGTGGCTTTCATAACCTCAGGACATCCCAAAGTGCTTTACAATCAATGAAATACTTTTGAAGCGTAGTCACTGTTGTAATGTAGAAAATGCGGCTGCAAATTTGTGCACAGCTAGGTCCGACAAATAGCAATGAGATAATCTGTTTTGGTGATGTTATTTGAGGGATAACTATCGGCCAGGACACTGTGGTGAACTGCCCTGCTCTTCTTTGAACAGTGTCATGGGATCTTTTACATCCACCTGAGAGTTTAACGTCTCATCCGAAAGACGGCATCTCAGACAGTGCAGCATTCTGTCAGTACTGCACAGAAGTGTCAGCTGAGATGATGTGCTCAAGATAAACCTGCCAATTACAGGCCAGTCAGTTTAACGTTGGTGGATAATCCAGGAGAAAATTAACAGTCACTTGGACAACCATGGACTAATAAAAGAGAGCCAGCACAGTGTTGTTAAGGGAAAATCGTGTTTGACTAACTTGATTAAGTTTATTGATGAGGTAACAGAGAGGGTGGATGAGGGCAGTGCAGATGATGTTTATATGGACATTCAAAAGGCGTTTGATAAAATACCACATATCAGGCTTGTTAGCAAAATTGAAGCCCATGGGATAAAAGGGGCAGTAGCAGCATGAGTATAAAATTGGCTAAGGGTTAGAGAACAGAGGAGAAAAAATTGCCCTGCACCTCGATTGGGGGCGGTAACCTTCTGGGGCTTGGACTTTTAGTGCCTGGCACAGAAGTGGCACCCCCGCCGTGGAATTGCCCTTACCGCCCCTCAAAGGAAACGGAGGGCATTCTCGCGCGCTCCACTTCCTTTGGGGGTGGTAACCGGGGTGCTACTGGGGCAGTGAGGGAAGCGCTACATGGCTGCCCCGCATCGCGCTGATGCGCTTCAACACCCTTCCCCTTTGATTAAAAGGGGATGGCCGCTGCACACTCTGCACAGCCACTGATTGCCTCCACTGGGCACCAGGGCAGCGTGCAACTGGGCCAGCAGCCCGGCACCCAAGATGGAGTGTCACGTTGCACGATGGCGGCCCCGACCATGCTGAGGCCGCCATCATTGAGCCGACCCGAGAGTCGGCTGACAAAATAAGATGGCGACCCTTTAAGGAGCGCCCTGAGAGTGGATGCCCTCACGCGAAGCTGGCATTGACAGCCACTCATGTCAGCCTTGCGGGGCAATTCCCCCTGCGGGACGTTGAGGGGTCGGTGCGCATGACAATGACATCATTGCCGGTTGCGCGGCAGCCCAGGGCGCTAACTTCAGGGTGCACCGCTGCCATGGCAGTGCCTCGCAAACTCCCAGGCAATTTCCCGGGAGGTGGTAGTGCCCCCTCCTCCGGAGGCACTAACGGGGCTATAACATGGGGCAATTTTGCCCCACAGAGAGTTGTGATGAATGGCTGTTTTTCAGACTGGAGCGTGGTATACAGATGAGTTCCCCAAGGTTCAGTACTAGGACCACTGTTGTTTTTGATATGTATTAATGACTTGGACTTGGGGGTACAGGGCACAATTTCGAAATTTGGAAATGACACAAAACTTGGAAGTGTAGTGAACACCGAGGAAGATAGTAATAAGACTTCCCGATGATATAGACAAGCTGGTGGAATGGGTGAGCACATGGCTGATGAAATTCAATGCAGAAAAGAGTGAGGTGATACATTTTGGTAGGAAGAATAAGAGACAATACAATTTTAAAGACGGTGCTAAAAGAGAGAGACCTGGGGTTGCTTGTGTGCACATCTTTGAAAGTGACTGGATAGGTTAACAAAGCAGTTAATAAAGTATATGGGATCTTGGGCTTTATAAATAGAAGCATAGGGCACAAAAGCTAACCTATACAAGACACTAGTTCGGCCCCAGCTGGAATAATTGTGTGCAATTCTGGGCACCACACTTTAAGAAGGACGTGAAGGCTTTGTAAAGTGTACAGAAGTGATTTACTAGAATGGTTCCAGAGATGAGGGAATAGAGTTACGTGGATAGATTGGAGAAGCTGGGATTGTCTCCTTGAAGCAGAGAAGGCGAAGAGGAGATTTGATAGAGGTGTTTAAGATCATGAAGGATGTAGATAGAGTAAAGACACATTGTTTCGATGGCTGAAGGGTCAATAACCAGAGGGCACAGATTTAAGGTGATTAAGAACCAGAGGCGACATGAGGAAAAACCTTTTTACACAACGAGTGGTTAAGATTTGGCATGTGCTGCCTAATGGTTGGTGGATACAGATTCAATAGTAGCTTTCAAATGGGAATTGGATAAATATTTGAAGGAGAAAATAATGCAGGGGTATGGGGAAAGAGCGGGGGAGTGGGACTAACTGGTTTGCTCTTCGAAAGAGCAGGCGCAGACTCAATTCGGCCAAAAGGCCTCCTTCTGTGCTGTATATTCTATGATAAGTCTTTGAAGTGGGACATGAGTTCAGAGGTGAGAGTGCTACCATTGAACCAAGGCTGACAGTTTGGACAGTTCATGCATGGCTGAAAGATAGACAACAAAAAGTGATGATGCACAGGTAGGTGACAGAGTGGAAACCAATTACCATTGGAGTCCCACAGGAGTCGGTGTTTGAGTCATTGTTGCTTATATTTTTTATTACAAAATATTATCCAAAGCATCTCAATTTGTGAATGACACCAAATTGGGTACAGTGGTGAACACGAGTCACGACATGATAGGTCAGATGGAATTTAACATAGAGACGGGAGTTTATGTAGAAGAAGCAATAATGTGGATTATATATTAAATGGCAACATGCAAGATGTAACAGAGCAAGAAACATATCTGGCAATTTTGATGGTTTGATTTTTAAAACTGTTGGTTCAATGTTCACAGATGGTTAAGAAGCTAAATAAAATGTTGGGAGGTATGATTTAACAATCTAAAGAAGTGCTTTTGATGTTGTATCTGGCTTTAATGAGGTATATCTGAAGTACTGTGTTCAGTGTGGTATCCGTATTATAAAGCTCATTCCTGAACTTAAACAGTTGAGTTATGAGAAAAGATTGTCTACCCTGTGACATTAATCTCTGGAGAAGAGGATGGATTTTTTGATATAGGTCATTAACATATGGAGAATTTGGAGATCCAGAATTTGAGGACTTTGGAACCCTAAATTTAAAGTTAGGATGTCAAAGGAAATCGGGGCTTTGAAATTGTTGGGGCTTCTCCCAATCTTCCACCATAACTTGAGGAGGAGATCAACCAAACTCTTAGATGTAAACAGCTGAAAACGGCAAATTACGCTGTTTTTCTACGAGTTCTGAGATTGCGAGAACTCTGTGGAATTTCCAGGCTGGGAAATTTAATATGAGTATGATAGAATTGAGAAACAAATTACCAGCAGGGGTGGTGGAACAGAAAGCCATGGCAAAATTTGAAAAATTCCTCTGAGGAAAGAGGATTTCAGGGTTGTTAATTCCTGAAATCATGGTAACAAAACCAATAGCTGTTTTGGAAGAGTGGACTAGTTAGAGTAAGTGTTTTCTGCCCAAAACATGACTGTGTCACTTTGTTAAAAAGGGAGTTATATTAATATTATGTTAACTCTGGTGGAATTACAGCTAATAGAGGGGCTAATCCTGCAGTGTCCCTTTAAAACTGCCGCTCCCTCAATAGGTTCTGCAGGCAGCTGATAGCAACAGGTTTATTTTAAAAGGCACTAAAGATTTTAACTGATTGTTCTGATGGTTGGGGTGAGTCAGGCTGCAGAGTATGGAAACAAAATGACCTCACAACAAGACGGGATTCTAGATAACACTGCCAGTTTTAAGATTTATAGGAGTTTTACACCCCCGACCCTGACACATTTTTTTTGTTTTAATCAATTATCAGCTCATAAATCTTTAACCTTCAAGCATATCTAGGCTTCCAAACAGTTACTGTAGTTCATGATTCATCAGCTGAAATGCTTGGTTGCCTTTCCACTCTGCATCCAAAACTATATAGGAGTTGGAGGTTATATTTCCTATGAGTCGCATTAGACTGATGTACAGAGCTGCCAATGTTGGATAAATCCCGGGTGTGAGATATTTAGTTGCGGGACATATATCTGACATAACCAAGGATGCCAAAACATATGCATGGCTAAAGAAAGCAAGCTGTGACTGCTATATGATGATAACCAAGTGGCATTATGTATTATTCTCTTCTTTTTTCTCTGTTTTTCTCCTCTTCTTTCATTCACCGCCTTCCTTTTACTGTATTTCTCATTCTCTCTCCACAGCTCCATTGTCTGTGGCATCTGCACTGTTTTCTCTTGCTTTCGCACATTGTGAGCTAGGGATGTAGGAGTATCCCATGTCCTTGTTCTCCATGTAGAGAAAGCAATATAAAATATGCTCAGATTTACAAGCACAGTGTGCAACTGTAGTAGGGCAAGAAATCATGATTTGTTGCATGAACGTTCCATCAAATGCAAGAGAATTGATAAGCTCACCTAAGTGCAGAATACTACCTTTAACAGAAAAAGGCTTGCTTAAAAGAGGCGAATTCTGAATAGCAGCAAGCACTGTCAAAGACCTGCAGTTATTTCAGTGTCTGCAATATAGGGCCAATTTTCCATATGGGCTCTCGGTGTAGGAACTTGCCCACTAAAAGTGTATGGGGGTCAATTTTAACCCTAAGCAAGTTTCAGGTGGGTGCAGGACAGGGCAAGTGCAAAATGCACTCATGGACCTAAGTTTGAGGCAAGGGGTATTTGAATTCCCAGCCCCTATCTTCGTGCCAAGGCTGGGCTGCCCGCCCGAAATGAGCGGAAAGCGACAGCTGGCTGGTAGTGAGAGAGGAAGTTGGTGTGGCCGAAGGCAGTGCGCCAGCACTAAGGAAAGTCACAAGGAAAGGGGGGGTTTTGGGAAAGTCTCACAGGAGGGAAGGAGGCTGGAGGTGTGGGGGAGGCGGTGGGAATCTGGGACAGAGGAGACTGCGACTTCCCTTGTGGGGCCTGAAAGAGCACTCTTGTTCATCCTGGCCCCACAATAGGAAGGTTTACATTTAGCTTGGAGGGGCTTCCCTATCTGCACACCTGGTGGGAAAGCTGCTGTGGCTTCAGGAGGGGGAGTGAATGGGAATAAAAAGTCATTTCTGTCTGGTATTATTATTAAAAGTTGCACTAGTTGCCATCAGTCTGGCATGTACATAAAGAGATAGAATTTCTGAGAGGGTTCACCCAATCTCCCTCATCATCTTCATCGGAAGATCAGCAGAAAGCACAGAGTAACTTTGTAAACGACCAAAGATGTTAGAAACATAGAAAATAGGTGCAGGTGTAGGCCATTCGGCCCTTCGCACCTGCACCGCCATTCAATGAGTTAATGGCTGAACATGTAACTTCAGTACCCCATTCCTGCTTTCTCGCCATACCCCTTGATCCCCCTAGTAGTAAGGACTACATCTAACTCCTTTTTGAATATATTTAGTGAATTGGCCTCAACAACTTTCTGTGCTAGAGAATTCCACAGGTTCACCACTCTCTGGGTGAAGAAGTTTCTCCTCATCTCAGTCCTAAATGGCTTACTACTTGTCCTTAGACTGTGACCCCTGGTTCTGGACTTCCCCAACATTGGGAACATTTCTCCTGCATCTAACCTGTCTAACCCCGTCAGAATTTTAAACGTTTCTATGAGATCCCCTCTCATTCTTCTGAACTCCAGTGAATACAAGCCCAGTTGATCCAGTCTTCTTTGATATGTCAGTCCCGCCATCCCAGGAATCAGTCTGGTGAACCTTCGCTGCACTCCCTCAATAGCAAGAATGTCCTTCCTCAAGTTAGGAGACCAAAACTGTACACAAAACTGTTGCGGAAGATTGGGAGAAGGCCCACAGAAATACGAGCTCACATTCTCAAAAATGCTAAATCTACTGGAATTTAAAAAAAATACTTCTTTTAATTTGCTCAGAAACATTGCCATCGATCTACAGTTGGGTCGCATGGCAAACATCATTTTCACTACTTTCAAATGTATACTAATTTACAGAAGGAAATATTTAACTGCAAGCATGAAATGTCCGATGACAATGCCTCTGGAATCCTTAAGTAAAGAGGTTTTTATTTTCAGTTTCAGCTGGCCTCACACAGAAAGTCAACCTATCAGTTATTCACTTAACTGGAACTGACTGCATTGACAGTCACTGACTCACCTCCTGATGTGAACAGCAGTCAAAATGTACTGCAAAGTTCATTTTGAGCAGGTAAAAACAGTTAAACTGTCAGGTGCACTGCCATAAAAATGGCCATACTGCTGAGTCCACCTCATCCATAACATAGAAGCTGTTGTCATCTGATTACCCCTGAATTGTACGGCTTTGTGTGCTGGAACGTGAAGGAAGTTGACAAGACAAAGATACCAACAGGAGAGATGAGTTGGTGGAGAGGAATAGTGAAAGATTCCAGGATGCAAGAAATCAAGAGTGAGATATGGCTTGGACAAGAAATAACGCTTCTACAGAAGATCTAGACTGCAATGGCTTGGGCTGGTTTTGAATGGAAACAACTGGACGACCTTTCGTGGCCCTGCACACAAAGGTACATGGAACAAGAAGCCAAGGAAGCGCAAGATAGACAATGTCAAAAATGATTTGTCACAGAAAGGGCTACAGATGACTAAAGAGGCCAGGCTAGTTCAGAACCAGCAGCAGTGGAGTGAATTCATTTGGCCCCATCGTCGCTGCTGAGATGACAGGTGGGAATTTAGTAGTGGTACCACCATGTATAATATGCATTTGCCATTAGACACTTTTATAATACAAACAAGACACTGTGGGCTGGATTTTCCTGAGAGCAAGGTCAGGGTGGGTCTTCTGCCTGCGATCTGACCATACTGCAACTGCGACCCATTTTCCTACTTTGTACTATGGAAGTTATCATTTAAGAAAAATGCTTGCTGTTGAAGCATGGCTCTGTGACAAGGTTGGTTCCCCTCCTCCAGAGGCAAAACGCCGTTGATGGCAAATGACAAGGCCACCAGCCTCTGGCTGCTTTTTTTTTTTTGAGTCCTCTCTGAGTTTCCTACCCATCCATGCTGGTCAGCAATGCATGTGTCTCTGACATCAGGGAAAATGTAAGTCACCAAAATGAAAACTACAGTTAAGACAGCAAGCACAGTTGCTTTAAACTTGCAATCACAGCTTTTAGGTAGCTGTGCATGTACAATCTTGTGGATGTGCAGTTGCTTCAATGTTATCACTGGTGCTGTGAATCCATCCTGCAATATAAACAAGGTAAGCACCTTTTGCAGAATCACTGGAAATACAAATAGGTTATATAGGCAGTCAATTATGGTTAGCACACACTCAGGCTACTCAATACAGGCTTCACTGTATTGCGATTGTGCCTCAGGCCATGAAAGATAGTACATTTGTTGCTGCATTTCCACATACTGCTTATTATTTTTATGGTCTAGACTCCTGTTATGCAGTGATCACAACAGCTGTCTTAGCTGTAGTTTTCATTCTTATTCGCTTCTATGTTTAGTACAACATTCCTTAGTAAGTATCCCTGTCCTATCTGTGCTTCCGTTCCATCCCCAGCCCCCCGCATCCCATCCTATTTAATTCCATGTTTCCATCTGTTCCCTTAGGAACGGGCTAGAATTAAAGGGCAAGTGAACACGGCAGAGAGGGCTCTGAACTGCCGCTGCTTACACAGTGGTAATTAAACCCTCAGCTCAACGACACAGTCTGCATTCAGCAGTCTGTTTCTCAATCTAAGACAATGAGCACAATCGACCACAAATCAACAAGGGCAATTTCAAGATATTTAACTTTTTTAACTGCATCGGACTGCCACTTCATTAGAATGGATTTTATAGTAAAGACATCAAATTGTGTATAGAACTTAACGCCACTGCACTGCTATAAGTTATTGGATTTCCTGCTTGCAATTACATTGGAAAACAGCCTTCTATTTACCTGTGTAGACAACTCCATTTATTTCTATTGACATGTTGATGCTGCTAATGCCATTTGTAGACAGGTTCAATGCAGTTTCTTGTCTGTCATCTGCTGGAGAAAGCAAGAAGAAGAAAATACCAATATGAGTGCCAAAAAGCAAGATAGCTGAGAGAGTAAACTAGAGATGATAAGCTGACTCTTGGGACCTGATAACACTGGGATATTTGATTACTAAGTTTCTCTTAACAAATAATGCAAGTACACTGTGTTTTTCTTTCCCTTCTGAACTTGCCTGGAGCTGTTCTTTATTAAGGTGAAATTGGGCCCAATTAGTAGAATTCTTTACCTTCTTCAGTCTTCATTTTTCTCCTATATGTTGGGTCAAAATCCTGGAGCTCTCTACCCAACAGCACTGTGGGAGTAGCTTCACCACACGGACTGCAGCGGTTCAAGAAGATGGCTCACCACCTTCTCAAGGACAATCAGGGATGGGCAATAAATACTGGCCTCGAATTAAAAAATATATATTCTGCAAGCTTTTACAAACCAAGTTTGGGGGATGGTTGCCATCTCACCACTTCTTAATTTCTCCTCCTCTTTGAGACCATGGTGGTGTCCTGCATTACAGGCCTTGGCCTTGCACCCAGGTTTCTTAATAAAAAAAGTAACTTCCTCTCCAGACTAATTTTAAAGTGTTTTGTGAAGCAAAAAGGTTCATGATACCAATATGACAGTTGTAAGGCAAGAACATTACTGAAAAATGTAGACCTCATATTTCAAATGGCATTGTCCTCACTTCGTAAATGTATTGAGCAAGATACAAGTTGGGTTTTGTTAAAACTTTTTTTGTTGTACTCATCAAGCCGAAGACTATTAGTTTGTGGGATGGAGTACAGTGTATTTGCTTCATGGGTTCTTTGCTTAAGAATTCATAGCTACACATTTACTGTAAGGAACTAGCTGGTTTATTAGCAAAGGTTTAACAATCAAACTGAACGTTACTAGTTCATCCGCATGGCTCACAACTGTACACCTCATCGTGGAGAACCTGAACTCAATTAACCGGGGGTTTATTGAACCTTGTGAACATCACGTGATTGGCTAAGCCACTCACAGTGCAATAGCTCCACAAGCCTGTGAGCTTGCTCACATGTGCATAAATTACCTGGAGCACATTTTATCTCAGCCACCAGCAATCAGCACCAAGTTTTCCAAATATAAAACGGGTTAGATGTACGAACAATAACAATAATAATTTGTAGTTATATAGTGCCTCTAATGCAAACAACATCCCAAGGCACTTTACAAATAGGCATATGGAACAATGGAGTAAAGCTCCCTCTACTGTGCTCAGTAATGTGCCTAAATCCTAACCTCAAGAGTTATTTTCCACTCTACCAGTGTGGTAGTTTCTATTTCCGACACCAGCCACCCTAGTCTAATTTGCTTTTAGGATTAGAATTGGTGTGCACACTAATTGTGATTAAAGAGTAATAATTTGTTCTGTTACAGGTAGTGGAACAGACACTATAAATGCACATTCTTTATTTTTTTACCCAGTAGCAATGTTCGCCTGATTGGTCTATAGTTACCCAATTCAAGCTTCTACAATTTTCTCTCTGATTTTCCTCAATATTCTCGGACGTATCTCATCAGGTCCCAGTGCCCTTTTACACTTTAAGTTCCATAATTTTTCAGCAATATTTCCCTTTATTTCCCTATAGTTATTCTGTCCAATTGCATAACCTTTTACACCCTTTCATTCCCCGCATCACACTCTTGTGTAAAAAGTGAAGCAAAGTACTCATTTTGTATCTCCGCCTTCATTCTCCATGAGCTTTCCCTTTTCATCTCCAACCAGTTCTAAACTTGCTTTAATAATTATTTTACTGTGTAATGTGTCTATAAAATGCATTAATATTGCCCTTTACAA
Organism: Pristiophorus japonicus; assembly: GCF_044704955.1. Taxonomy (NCBI): domain Eukaryota; kingdom Metazoa; phylum Chordata; class Chondrichthyes; family Pristiophoridae; genus Pristiophorus; species Pristiophorus japonicus. Next base: position 75,794,708 of record NC_091978.1, on the reverse strand, counting down.
CTGCAGGTTGTCCCTTTCCTTTCCAATCTTTTTTGTTTCCCATCAATATTTATTATTCTCCCCTTGATTTTCTTTTGTATCATTATCCTTAGATTTTTAAGTTTCATCTTAATTTTTTAATTTCTCTACTCATCGAAGGAACTCCAGTTTTTGCTACATACTCTTTACTTCATGTGGGAATATGTCTAATCTCTACACTAATCATCTCCCATTTGAACATGTCCTATTTTTGTCCACTGCTGGATCTGTCAATTTCTCTTTCCAACTTTAATGGGCTAGTTCACTTTTTATCTGTTGAAATGTACTTTTTGTTCCCAATCAAGTACCTTTATCTTTTACTTTTACCTGTCTTTTTGGGCCTCATAATGTTTGCTGTCTGTTAGATGATCCTCATCACTTACATTAACTACTTGCCCAAATCATTTTGTGGAATTAGAGCCAGTCCTCACTTATTGGACTAAAAACATACTGATCTGGAAGCAGTCCTGGCTATATCAGAGTCCTGAATTACCCACACACCTTTCAAAGCCCTCTTCTCTGCATAACAAGAGTTATCTATTACAAATGAAAATTGTCTTATGCTAGTCTGTAACACAGAAATATTAAAAAAGCAAATTGCATAAAATTCATTGGACCATATATCAGGCCTCCCAACTTCCATCCTCCATAAACTTGAATTCATCCGAAACTCTGCCACACGTATCCTAACTCCCACCAAGTCCCGTTCACCCATCACCCCTTTGCTCGCTTACCTACATTGAATCTCGGTCTGGCAAAGTCTTAATTTTAAAATTCTTATCCTTGTTTTCAAATCCCACCCCATGGCCTCACTTTGGAACCACTTTATGACCCTCTGAGATCTCTGCACTCCTCTAATTCTGGCCTCTTGCGTGTCCCCAATTTTAATCGCTCCACCAATGGCAGCTGTGCCTTTAGCTGTCTGGGCCTGAAGTTCTGGAATTCCCTCCTTAAGTCTCTTCACTTCTTTATCTCACTCTCCTCCTTTAAGACGCTCCTTGAAACCAGCCTGTTTGACAACATTTTTGTTCGCCCGTCCTAATATCTCCTAATATGGCTCGGTATCAAATTTTGTTTGATGAGGTTCCTGTGAGGGTTCTTGGGACATTTTACTACGTTAAAGGTGCTATATAAAGGCAAGTTGTGTATTGTTGCCTGCACTGGTAATATCTCCTGAACAAGCTTTGAAATAAAATATGATGTCTTCGAGCTTTATTATCAAGATCAGTACCAATACTGGTGGCCTCAGTGCGAAACCGGACATCAAGATTGTGAATAGTCTCTGGTTCAACCAGAAAGAAAGAGACAGGACACAGAGGAGGATGTAATCAGGGGCAAAGAAACAGACTATATGCTGGGGGGATAAAGACAATGGTTGCGTGATGCTGAGCTAGAGGAAGCTGTAAGTCATTTATGACTTGATGTTGGGAAAGCAATCTGACAACCTGAAGGCAGTTGAAGGGTCAAGAGTAAAAGTGGAGAGGTATTTGTTGTGTATGGAGAAAGAGTCAGACTGAACACTGTGAGCTCAAAGTAAAGTGTGACTTTAGTCCTTCATTGCAGGTCTCCAGAGTGCCTCTCCAATCTGTGAAGCCTCCTTAAATACCTGTGCTCCCAAGGGATTATGGGATCCCTTGAGACTCCGGGGATGAGCCCTCTGGTGGCTGTACAAAGTAAATACAAGTTTATATATATAACAACACTCCCCCCTGCCCCCCCGCCCAAGTCAATATGTAACTATTTACAATGTGAGTCGATTTGGGGACCTTCTTGCCCTAGTTGATCGTCTCAGTGTGAAAGCTGCTGTTGTTGAATCATTTGTTGGGCCCTCGCTGGGCTGCCTGGTGTGTTGGGCCCTGTTGGGCTGCTGTGGATGATGGGTTCTGCTTCATGGTCAACCGTGGTGCCGGTTGCCACTGGTGTGTATGTTGGGGGATTAAAAAAGGTAGGGTCCAAGGTGGGTTGCTCAGGATAGTCCATGAATCTGAGTTTGATTTGGTCCAAGTATTTCCGGTGAATGAGTCCATTTGAAAGTTTGACCCAAAACACCCTGCTCCCCTCTTTGGCCACGACAGTACCGGGAAGCCACTTGGGACCTTGTCCATAATTTAATACAAATACAGGATCATTGACTTCAATCACGCGTGACACATTTGCGCTATCATGGTATGCACTTTGTTAAATCAGGGTGAACCAACGAGAGTCTTGTCTTAAGTGCTCTTTTCATGAGCAGTTCAGCAGGTGGGATCCCAGTGAGTGAGTGGGGTCTCGTGCGGTAGCTAAGCAGGACTTAGAAAACATAGAAAACATAGAAAATAGGTGCAGGAGTAGGCCATTCGGCCCTTCTAGCCTGCACCGCCATTCAATGAGTTCATGGCTGAACATGCAACTTCAGTACCCCATTCCTGCTTTCTCACCATGCCCCTTGATTCCCCTAGTAGTAAGGACTTCATCTAACTCCTTTTTGAATATATTTAGTGAATTGGCCTCAACAACTTTCTGTGGTAGAGAATTCCACAGGTTCACCACTCTCTGGGTGAAGAAATTCCTCCTCATCTCGGTCCTAAATGGCTTCCCCCTCATCCTTAGACTGTGTCCCCTGGTTCTGGACTTCCCCAACATTGGGAACATTCTTCCTGCATCTAACCTGTCTAACCCCGTCAGAATTTTAAACGTTTCTATGAGGTCCCCTCTCATTCTTCTGAACTCCAGTGAATACAAGCCCAGTTGATCCAGTCTTTCTTGATAGGTCAGTCCCGCCATCCCGGGAATCAGTCTGGTGAACCTTCGCTGCACTCCCTCAATAGCAAGAATGTCCTTCCTCAGGTTAGGAGACTAAAACTGTACACAATACTCCAGGTGTGGCCTCACCAAGGCCCTGTACAATTGTAGCAACACCTCCCTGCCCTTGTACTCAAATCCCCTCGCTATGAAGGCCAACATGCCATTTGCTTTCTTAACCGCCTGCTGTACCTGCATGCCAACCTTCAATGACTGATGTACCATGACACCCAGGTCTCTTTGCACCTCCCCTTTTCCTAATCTGTCACCATTCAGATAATAGTCTGTCTCTCTGTTTTTACCACCAAAGTGGATAACCTCACATTTATCCACATTATACTTCATCTGCCATGCATTTGCCCACTCACCTAACCTATCCAAGTCGCTCTGCAGCCTCATAGAATCCTCCTTGCAGCTCACACTGCCATCCAACTTAGTGTCATCCGCAAATTTGGAGATACTACATTTAATCCCCTCGTCTAAATCATTAATGTACAATGTAAACAGCTGGGGCCCCTTGGGGTAGGCGAGTCTGCAGTGAGCCTTCAGTTACCCTCTTCAAGCCTTGCTTGATGGTTTGCACTGCTCTTTCTGCCTGACCATTGGACGCTGGTTTAAGTGGGGCAGATGTGACATGTTTGATCCCGTTACGGGTCATGAATTCTTTGAACTCAGCACTGGTTAAACATGGCCCGTTGTCGCTCACCAGGACATCGGGTAGGCCGTGTGTGACAAACATGGCCCGCAGGCTTTCAGTAATGGCAGCGGACGTGCTAGTCAACATTATCTCACATTCAATCCACTTGGAGTATGCATCCACAACCACAAGGAACATTTTACCCAAGAACGGACCTGCATAGTCGACGTGTACCCTAGACCACGGTTTGGAGGGCCAAGACCATAAACTTAGTGGCGCCTCCCTGGGTACATTGCTTAACTGAGAGCATGTATTACATCTGTGAACGCAGGACTCTAAGTCCGCATCGATACTGGGCCACCACACGTGGGATCTGACTATCGCTTTCATCATTACGATGCCTGGGTACTGTGGAGGTAATTGAAGAAGGTGTCTCTGCACTTCTTGGGGACCACTACTCGATTGCCCCACAGAAGGCAGTCTGCCTGTATAGACATTTCATCTTTGCACCGCTGGAACGGCTTTATCTCTTCCTGCATTTCCATGGGACACTGGACTAGCTCCCATGAAGCACACAGCTTTTGACGAGAGATAATAAAGGATCCTGGCTTGTCCAGGTTTTAACTTGCCGGGCAATGACGGGTGATTGCTCACTCTCAAATGCTTCCATAACCCTGGCTAGATCTGCGGGCTGCGCCATTTCCACCCCCGTGGTGGGCAATGGCAGCCTACTGAGAGTATCGGCGCAGTTTTCTGTGCCTGGCCTGTGGCGGATGTTGTAATTGTATGCGGACAACGTGAGCGCCCATCTCTGGATGCGGGCCGATGCATTGGTATTTTGATCAGCCAGGTACCTGACACGCAGGGAAACCCAGCACCGTGCTTAATTGCCTGCAAGCCAAGCTTCAGAAAGTCCACATGGGTAATGTTTCTGTTTGCCCAAAGTGATGTGCACACTATCTCCCTGTAGGGACAAACTCCAATTCCCCAACTGCAGAGGAACAAGCCTTTGGTTTAGTCGGAACACTGTTGCCTTTGCGTCAGTAGGTGCTTCAAATCTCGCTCCAGACAGTCCCGACGAGTGGAGACTAGGGGGCTAAATTCAGCTCCCCAAAAAGGCCTTTTACCAGTAGAAAGCGTCAGCCAGGCAGCGGAGTCGAGTGGCCGCCGGCTTCCGGTCCAGTGGCCGCCGCCAGCGAAATTCATCTCGGGGATTTTTCTGGCGGTCCCCACTTCTGCCGACCATCCTAAGTGCGTCACCAAAGAGCGCACCACCGATCTCCCACAGCTCCATCACACCTCCCGCGAAATTTAGGTCCGAAAATCTAAAAGCCACCACGCGATGACTCCGACAGCTTTTTCTGTCGATGCACCTTCCTTTCACTCTGTGAGCCACGGCAGCATGGCAGCCCTTCAAGGGGAGGACGCACTGTTTTCTTTTGTCGGCCGACTGCCAGGTCGGGCCAACAATTATGCCCCCGGGTTCAGCCGGGCCGCCAACAAGCAGCCTGGTACCCCCTCTTGGGTGCCGGGCCGCTGGCCCAACCGAAACCCTCCTTGTTGGCCCAGTGGACCGAAGTTTCTAAATGCCAAAGGCTGTTCCCTTTAAGTGAAGGGGAGAGCATGGTGATGCACACGCGCCGTGACATCATCTCCGCTCCGCTGCTGACTGACAGCGGCGGAGTCTCTGTCCCACCTCCACTTCCGTCCCTCTAGAGTACTTACCGCCCCACCTCCGTCCCCATTATGACCGACTTCCGGTCCGCTGAAACAAAAAAACGACTAAGAGCTGAATTTACCTAAAGAGTCAACCTTATCTCACCCGGCAGAAAAAACACTTTTAGAGCAGAAGGTGCGACCCGTTTCGGGTGAAGGTAAATTTTGGCCCCCAGACCTCTTAATTCTGAATTGACTTTCTGTGAGATGCACAAGTTTGATTGGTTTGGGTGGCCCTCACCATAAGGCCTATAAAACCCTCCCAATGTATAGGACTAAATACCCTTTCGGTTTGGTTTAACAATGGCTACGGCCATGCAAGGAGCTTTTCACGCGGCAGCCCATCAGATTTTAATCAGCCTCCGAATCCTTCCACTATTTCATGCTATTATCCAAGGAAAGATACAAAAAAGTAAACAAACCTAACTCCAGGGAACCAAGCCTTAAGGATCCCAGACTGTGTGCAGGGTCAAAGCTGGTGTTTAACCAGCTAAAACCCACATAGAGCATTAAGAAGTTTCCTGCTATGTGTCCATTCAGGATCACTCTACTTATTATATTATTGGTTGAGGGTTATATGGAGCTGAACCTCCATCGACAGCTAGTGAGCCACGTTGAATTATCAATCACCAAAAGTGTCGTGGAATAGTGTCGACCTGTCAGATATTGTATTACCAAGCCTGCCACAGAGAATTGAACTTCCTTTGCCAGGCATGCCATCTTGGAGATGATGTGAACCCAAAAGGATTCTGCTTACCTGCCACGAAAGAGGACAGTCATCAGATCGTCACTACGCTACTGACAAGTACATGTTTGAAACCTTATTAGGCACACAGCAAGTACAGTAAGCTTCGCAAAAAGCCCCAGGACATCGCTGCAGGAGTTCCTCCGGACAGTATCTTCAGCTGCTTCATCGATGATCTTCCCTTCATCCAGACGTGGGGATGTTCGCTGATAATTGCACAGTGTTCTATTCCATTCGCAACTCCTCAGATAATGAAGCCTTCCATGCTCACATGCAGCAAGATCTGGATGACATTCAGGCTTGGGCTGATAAATAACATGCGTACCACACAAGTGCCAGGCAATGACTATCTCCAACAAGCGAGAGCCTAACCACCGCTCCTTGACATTCAACGGTATTACCAATTTCCTCACCATCAACATCCTGAGAGTCACCATTGACCATAAACTTAACTGGACCAGTCACATAAATACTGTGGCAACAAGAGCAGGTCAGAGGCTGGGCATTCCGTGGCAAGTGCCTCACCTCTTGACTCCACTAAGCCTTATCATTACCTACAAGGCACAAGTAAAGAGTTTGATGGAATACTCTCCATTTGCCTGGATAACTGCAGCTCCAACAACATGCAAGAAGCTCAACACAATCCTGGACAAAGCAGCCCACTTGAATGGCACCCCATCTACAAGCTTAAATATTCACTTCCTTCACCACCGGTGCACTGTAGCTGCAGTATGTACCATTTACAAGATGCACTGCAGCAACTTGCCAAGGCTTCTTCGACAGCTCCTCCTAAACCCACAACCTCTACCACCTAGAAGGATAAGGATAGTAGGTGCATGGGAGCACCATCACCTCCAAGTTCTCCTCTAAGTCACACACCATCCTGACTTGGAGATATTTTGCTGTTCCTTCATCGTCGCTGGGTCAAAATCCTCGAACTCCCTCCTAAACAGCACTGTGGGAGAACCTTCAGTGCACAGACTGCAGTGGTTCAAGAAGGCAGCTCACCATCACCTTCTCAAGGGCAATTAGAAATGGGCAATAAATGCTGGCCATGCCAGCGATGCCCACATCCCAGAAACAAATTTAAAAACTAGCAAGCAAGCATAATTACCCTAAAATGTGTGAGTGCTTTTCCACTAACCTCCTAATAAAAACTTCAACACACATCACACCCCAATCAGATGGTGCTTCCTCAAGTTGGAGATGTGATGCTTCAGCAGTAGCTGTTTGCCTTTCAACAGACCAATCATTGTAGGTGCTGAACTCTGGATATATGAGTCTATGTTCTTATCGTTGGCATCTGGATTATATCTTGCAGCAGCTGTTGTCCCATGTGGGTTAAGGCATTACTGAGGCAGACCGCTAAAGATTTGCCTTGTATCTGGCCTCTGGCATATCTTATCAGTGCATACCTGATACTGACACTGGGTGTGAAATGTCAGCAGATGTTCTATTCTACAGCACAGGCATATCTCACCTTGTTGGGGAATGAAAATTAAAAAATGTAACAAAATCAGCAGGGCACTTCATAGGAAAGAAAGAAGGGGATTATACAATATATATTAAAAGTACTTTAAAAATCGCATCAAATGACCGCAAGAGGGGCTTTTAGTGTAAGTTACTAGGATTTTTCATATAAGGTATATAGGGATCAAAATTGGCTGCTAACGCCTGCTGATAACGCCGATGTTAGGTGTTAACTGGGAGTTAGGCGATTGGGAGTGGCGCTGGGTGCTGTTCACACCTGTCACAAAATTCGGTGGTCATTTTTTAAGGGCATTAAAATGTTACATCCCGTCGGCTAACACCATGGAAATCATGACATCAGTACATGTGAAACGCCTCCTCGGCGCCTCTCTCACGATATTTAGTGTGTGTGGCTGCCTTGCCGGCAGGCGGCCATACAGCCTGAAAAAAGTGGTGGTTAAACAGCGGAACTCGGACGGAATTGGCCAGAGAGCAAGGTAAGTTTTTGTTCTTTATTTATTTCTTCATTTTTTCCATTAGTTTTTACAGTGGGGAAGTTTGTGTGTGGGCCGGAGAAGTTTGAGGGTTTTTTCTTTCTTCCCTTTTCTCAGCTAACATGGCGGCAGCCTCCTGATGCGAAATTCAGCCGGCCTCCTGAGCTCCCGCCCGAGGATGAGTGTGCAATGCCACTTTTTAGCGCTGCTCTCTCATCTTTGGCCGTAAAAATTGAAGTTGGCAGTTGGAGCCTGCACCTAACGCCTGGCGGTAAAATCAGCACTCAGGCGGTAAGACCGCCTCAAAAATAGCGGTACCGAATTTCGGCCCCTATATAGTATTATCTGATTATTTGGACAAATTAGGTGGTACTTTATCTCAAATGTAAATTTGTACAGAATATCTCAACATATTCAGGAGCCATTGTATTGTATTTTCCTTAAAACAATCTTAGATAAAGGCTCATGCCCAAAGTGCAGAAGTCAGTAGCAATAGACGAAAGACTAATTCAATCAGAAAGTATTGGCTGGATTTAAATTTGAAGACGTAGATGGTAGGAGAGAGGGAAGACCAAAGGAGGTGAAGAATTCTGCATTTTGAGGTGAGGGGAGAGAATTAATTAAATTAGGAGGCAGGGAGATGGGTCTTGATTTCAACACAATGAAAATAAACATTAAGATGGCACAATTGGAGCTCTTAGGAACAATGGGGAAATGACAAGGAAGCAGAGATTATTGTCATATTAATAAAGTAAAGAAAGAATAGGAAGATTGAAACAGAGAGAGAATTTAAAGGCTACAAGTGAAAGAGGGGAAATCATCTATTATGTGGTTATTGTGATGATGACGTGTTACAAAATAGTGCATTAATGAGAAGCCTTTGACAGAATTCAGCATTTTAGCATGAATCACGTCTTCTCCCCTTACCTCTACTATTGATTTTAATGTTCATAGGGATCTGTGTTGCCATGGCCAGCAGGTTCTGCTGCAATGCTTGTTGCATGAGCCGTTGCTGTTCCTCTGCCATGACTGACATCTTTTTCTCTGGTGGCTCCCCTGAATCCAGCTTCTCTCGCAGCTGGTCTAGACTCACCGCCTGAGCCGCTGCCACTTGCGCTGCGGCCGCCTGAGCCACAACGCTCTGGTGATGATGACCGGCGATGCTGAGTGGGATTGCTATTCGATTGTGTCCTGCCGTTGGGAGCATAGATTCTTCTAGGACAAAAAGGAGAAGAAAGTAATCCGTTACCAAAAAGATTAAGGCGGCTGTGAAGAGGTCCACCAAATCCGTAAGCAGACCCTCAATCATCAATATCATCAGGGCCCAGTCCAGCTGTGAGTTTTACAACAGGGTTTTTGTAGGATTATAGAAATGAAATGGAATCTGATTTGTGATCCTTAAAATTAAAATCGCCACTAAAAGTTAAATAGGATATCTAATTCAAATGGTTAATGGGAGGCTCGGATAGATTAATTTCCACCCCCGTCCATTAGCTCATAGCCGCCAAAGAACCCCATGCTGACAGGGAAGGCAGTCTGTTCTGCTTTTTATTGAGCAAAGAGCAGTTTAAAGGGAGAAGGAAATACTTTCTGTGCACCGATGTTAATCTGAAAAATAATTGTGCAATGTGAATTGCACAATTCTGCTGAAATTTATGGGGGTTTCAATAAATGAGGCCCTTCTTGAAGTGGACATGAAGTCCCATTCTGGAGTCATAGTCGTAGGTATTTTTTCTGCCTTATGTCCCAGCAGTAGTTTAAGGGTGCTCCTGGGCTACCCCAGGGATCCTACCAGAAATGCTTCTGATTGACCAGCAGAACCTACACTGACCTTGTCTTTAAACAAAACATTGTCAACCTAGGATATTTGTCATTTTTATGCACTCAGTATCTTCAATCTGTTTGGGTCAGAGAAGTGCAAAAGCCATGTTTGGGTAATTTGTGACAATGATCAATGGTTATTTTGCTCTGTTTGGATAGGAATGTATTGAGATTGAAGTGCACATTCACTTCTTTATATATTTACTATTTATCCAAAAATATCTTCAAATTCCTTGCATCGGTTGCTCTGCTTTTGTCGGTTATGGGGAGGAGCTGCCTATATGTTAGTGTGAATCCATTCATTTCTGTAAGAACTGGCACCTCATTTTATTATTCCAAGAGTAAATAAAGACAATGGGATGGATTTTGCTGTAAAAATAACGGTGAGGCTAACAGTTCTCACCATTATTGATGTGCAAATCGGACAGCAACTTCCTGTGACAGCACATGCGCAGTTAAATGCAGAAATCCGGTAGTTGCTGTCCAAAATGCCCCATTCCTTTAAAAGCTTCCCAAAAACAGCACCTCGCCGTCTGACTCACCAATCAATTGTATTGAACGGTGTGAAGTTCCTGCACTTACCTCATAGATAAGGACTAAACATGACAAAAAAGTTAGGGCTTATTCATTCCAGTCTAAGTACCCTTTTTACAGGGTGGTAAATCTTAATTACTGCCAAACAACCTCTCTGGCACTGAAAATTAACTTTTACAAGTGTAGAGTCTCATTCCTTCAACTTTTAATTATTGTTGGAGATTTTTCTTCAATTTAAATTTTAAAATATTTTTCTTTCTTTCTCTTTTATCTCTCTCTCGTAATCCAATTTTTCTTTCCCTCTCTTTCATCCGCTTTCTGTACCTGATTGGAGATTGATTGCACTATTTTAACTGATGCTTTCTGGTTCAGACTCTGCGCTACTTATTAACAATTCTTCAATCTGATTGGTTAAGGAGACACACAGTTGTTTGCCCTGTAGAAGGCACTGTGTTATTTGTATGTCATGTTGGCACCGACTTGCCTTGCAAAAGCCCTTAGAAAGTCCAAGTGCAAGTCTAATGAATGGAAAGCAAAGACCATCCCAATGATAATAATTTTTCCAAATACATTAAATGAAATAATATTCCTTCTTATGAAATAGTTAGGTAAATTTCATACTAAGCACTACTCGGAACTCCTACACGGCAAGCGAGCCTCAGGTGGGCAGAGGAAACGTTTCAAGGATACTCCTTGATAAAGTGCAACATCCCCACCGACACCTGGGAGTCCCTGGCCAAAGACCGCCCTAAGTGAAGGAAGAGCATCCGGGAGGGTGCTGAGCACCTCAAGTCTCGTCGCCGAGAGCATGCAGAAAACAAGCGCAGGCAGCGGAAGGAGCGTGTGGCAAACCACCCACCCTATCCTTCAACGATTGTCTGTCCCACCTGTGACAGAGACTGTTATTCCCGTATTGGACTGTACAGTCACCTGAGAACTTACTTTTCGAGTGGAAGCAAATCTTCCTCGATTTCGAGGGACTGCCTATGATGATACTAAGCACACCTTTGTGCTTTGTATGAAATGTACCTAACCATTTCATAAGAAGAAATCTTATGTCAAAAGGGGTGTGTTTTCCAAAGGACCCAAAATTTAAAAAAAGGACTTGCATGAATATAATGCCTTTCACAATTTAAGGATATCACAAATCGCTTCACAGCCAATAAAGTACTTTTGACATGTAGTCACTGTTTGTAATGGAGGGAAATGTGGCAGCTAAATTTTGCGCAAAGCACGGTGCCACAAAAAGCAATAAGATAACTGACTAGATACTCTATTTTGGTTGAGGGAATACATTTATTCAGGACAGCAGGAGAGCACCCTGCTAGTCTTCAAATAGAGCCACAGCATCTTTTATGTCCGCTTGGCTAAACATCTCATCCAAAAGACTGCACCTCTGACATTGCAGCACTTTCTCCGTACTGCAGTGACGTGTCAGCCTACATTCTGGAGTGGAACTTGAATCCACAACCTGCCGGCTTGGAGAGTGCTACCACTGAGCCAAGGCTGACAACTATCCATAAAGATAATATAAGCACTTTTTAATGGATGTCATGATGCATGAGCAGGAGTGATCAGACTTGTAAAGGAACCAGATTACAGTAGCTTGCTGCAAGAAATGGCCACAACCTAAATCCTTAAACATTAATGGCTGAGCATTTAGAGCATTATAAAGGATCAGCATTCCTCTTGCACTGATCAGCTGTCAGTTCTCTAAATTTAAAATGAACCAGTGATTTTTATGAACTTGGGACTGCTCGAACATAGGTGACTACAGTATAATTGAATTGATTTTCTCTTGATATTAAGAGAGCTAGGTCCACAAAGGTAAGGACACGGGGACAAATCAGAAGGAGAGGGAATCTTTCCTTTGTGGATGACGGAGATAAGACAGAGCAAATGGCCTTCCTAATCTAGGACAGAGTAAATGCACTCTGTGGTGAGGTACTGCACCATACAGATTCGGAAAGTCCCAGGCTGCATTCTTGATCTGTACTAATTTAGTAGATGTAAGCTGGGGCAATGAAGCAACAATATGATTACCCTCATCATCCCTGGGTAAGGAAGGGAAAAAACCCTACTCTCATCGCGATGTGCCCTGGCTGAAAGTGTATCTGTGTGAATCCTCAGTAAAGACAGGAGGCTTTGTGCAGTGATACCCCTCACAACTGAATAATATACTACATGGCATGCTCCAAGGCAGTAAAATGTCTTGGGATTGAAATGATTTTGATCAATTTGTTAATGATGTTATCTCAACCATTGATATATGTGTTATCCAAATGCAGTGTTGCAAGAAAAAGTATTAACATTATGACATTAACTAGATTTGCTGCATAGTAGGCTAGAAGGCTGTAATGTATAGATACATTTTATAATTTGGTTATATATATGGAAAAAAAACACGTACCTTTGCTCCAATCATTTAATAATGAAATCCTGTGTCTACTTGAATCAGAGTTTTGGAATCTTTTTGTATCGAATGATACAGCACAGAAGGAGGCCATTCAGCCCTTTGTGTCTATGCCAATCTTTCCTGGAACTCCATGTTTGAATCCCTCCAATCAGGTTACCGCCCTGCCACAGTACCAAAATGGCTCTCATCAAAGTCACAAATGACATCCTTTGTGACTGTGACAAAGGTAAACTATCCCTTCTTGTCTTCTCGACCTGTCTGCAGCCTTTTACATGGTTGGCCACTCCATGCTCCTCCAATATCTCTCCACCATCGTCCAGTTGGGTGGGACTGCATTCACATGAGTCCATTCTTATCTATCTAATCGTAGCCAGAGAATCTCCTGCAATGGCTTCTCTTCCCGCTCCCGTATCATTACCTCTGGTGTCCCCCAAAGATCTATCCTTGGCCCCCGCCTATTTCTCATCTTCACACAGCCCCTCGGCGGCATCATCTGAAAACACAGCATCAGTTTCTACATGTACGCTGATGATACCCAGCTCTACCTCACCACCACGTCTCTCGAGCCCTCCACTGTCTCTAAATTGTCAGACTGCTTGTCTGACATCCAGGACTGGATGAGCAGAAATGTTCTCCAATTAAATATTGGGAAGACCGAAGCCATTGTCTTCGGTCTCTGCCACAAACTGTGTTCCCTAGCTACTGATTCCATCCCTTTTCCTAGCTTCTGTCTGAGGCTGAACCACACTGTTCGCAACCTTGGTGCCATATTTGACCCTGAAATGAGTTTTCGACCACATATCCGTACCATAACTATGACCACCTATTTCCATCTTCATAACATCGCTCGTCACCGCCCCTGCCTCAGTTCATCAGCTGCTGAAATCCTCATCCATGCCTTTATTACCTCTAGACTTGACAATTCCAATGCACTTCTGGCTGCCTCCCACATTCTACCGTACATAAAGTTGAGGTCATCCAAAACTCGGCTGCCCGTGTCCTAACTTGCACCAAGTCCCTTTCACCCATCACCCCTGTGCTTACTGACATATATTGGCTCCCAGTTAAGCAACACCTCGATTTCAAAATTCTCATTCTTGTTTCAAATCCCTCAATGGTCTCGCCCGTCCCTATCGCTGTAATCTCCTCCAGCCCCATGACACCCCCCCACCCCTGAGATATCTGCGCTTCTCTGATTCTGCCCTCTTGAGCATCCCTGATTTTAATCGCTCAACCATTGGTGCCCATGCCTTCAGCTACCAAGGCCCTAAGCTCTGTAATTCACTCCCTTAACTTCTCTGCCTCTCTACCTCTCTTTCCTCCTTTAAGACGTTCCTTAAAACCTACCTCTTTGACTAAGCTTTTGGTCACCTATCCTAATTTCTCCTGATCTGGCTCGGTGTCAAATTGTGTTTTATAACACTCCTGTGAAGCACCTTGGGGTATTTTATTTATGTTAACATTAATGGTGCTATATAAATACACGTTGTTGTTGTTGTCATCTTTGAAAGAGCTATCCAATTAGTCCCACTCCCCTGCCCTTTTCTCAGAGCCCTGCAATTTCTTTCCTTTCGAAGTATATATTCAATTCACTTTTGAAAGTTATTACTGAATCTGTTTCCACCACCCTTTCTAGTGGCGCATTCCAGGTCATAACAACTCGCTGCGTTAAAGAAATTCTCTTCATCTCCCCGTTTCTTTTGCCAATTATCTTAAATCTGTGTCCTCTGGTTAGCGACCCTCCTGCCACGGACACAGTTTCTCCCTATCTACTTCATCAAAACCACTCGAAATTTTAAACACCTTTATTAAATCTCCCCATAATCTTCTCTGCTCAAGGAGAACAATCCCAGCTTCTGTAGACTCTGCACATAACTGCAGTCCCTCATTCCTAGTACCATTTGGTAGCATCACTTAGCGCAGGCGCTGAATAACACACAGAGCTCTGGGGTTTGTCCTCATGGGTCCCAGCGAAATATGGGGCCCGCGGAGTAGCACCATGCAAATATGATGTGTGTGACAAAATTAAGCAGCTTTATTTAGGTGTAATATATTGTGATATAATTTGTTTTATTATTAAGTTAGTGTGTAAACATTCTACAGGTTGTTTTCTTCATGCATTTACTGCATGATTGTGTATAAATGGATCAGTGGATGCAGTGGGGCGGGGCGTGGGGGAGGGGGGGGCGGGGGGGAGGCTGAGTGAGGTTGTGCCCAGGGCCCCAGGAATTCATAATTCAGCTCTGCCCACTGATTGCCCAGAACATGAAAATCATCAACATTATACATTTTAACCATACATCAATGAGCCATTGGCCTAATCTGAAAGTTCCGATGTCTTTTTAGATCTTCCTATTTTTAGCCTTTATGATATCATCTAAAGCCTTTGATTGTGTTACAACTCTTTCCTCAACATCCATTATTTCCTATGTTATAGATACTGAAACTTGAAAACCATTTATTAGTGACAATTATTAAGAAACCACATTATGATTTAAAATTGCAGTGTCCATACTCAGCAACTAAACTTTAAACTTTCTTTTTTTACATACAGGAAGAGAGGAAGATAACTAAAATAGCTGACACCACATGCATTGGAGGCAGTTCAGAGAAGATTCACTAGGTTGATTCCTGAGATGAAGGGGTTGACTTATGAAGAAAGGTTGAGCAGGTTGGGCCTATACTCATTGGAGTTTAGAAGAATGAAATGGGATCTTTTTGAAACATATAAGATACTGAGGGGGTTCAACAAGGTAGATTCAGAGGGGATGTTTCCACTCGTGGGGAATCTAGAACTATGGGGCATAGTCTCAGAATAAGGGGCCGCCCAGTTAGAACTGAGATAAGGAGGAATTTCATCTCTCAGAGGCTCGTAAATCTCTGGAATTCTCTGCCCCAGAGAGTTGTGGAGGTTGGGTCATTGAATATATTTAAAGCGGAGATAGACAGATTTTTGAAAGATAACATAAGAAATAGAAGCAGGAATAGGCCATTTGGCCCTTCGAGCCTGCTCAGTCATTCAATAAGATCATGGCAGATCTGATCATGGGCTCAGCTCCACTTCCCTGCCCACTCCCATAACCCCATATTCCCTTATCGCTCAAAAATCTGTCTATCTCCACCTTAAATATATTCAATGACCCAGCCTCCACAGCTTTTTGGGGAAGAGAAATCCACAGATTTACAACCCTCTGAGAGAAGAAATTCCTCCGCATCTCAGTTTTAAATGGGCAATCCATTATTCTGAATCTATGCCTCACCAATATCCTGTACAGTTGTAGCAGGACTTCTCTGCTTTTATACTCTATCCCCCTTGCAATAAAGGCCAACATTCCATTTGCCTTACTGATTACCTGTTACACCTAGAAACATAGAAACTTACAGCGCAGAAGGTGGCCATTTCGGCCCATCGTGTCCGCGCCGGCCGACAAAGAGCCGCACGGCCTTGGTCAACAGCCCTAAAGGTTACATATAAACCTATGAACAATGACAGAAAGGCAATGAGCACCCAGCCCAACCAGTCTGCCTCACACAACTGCGACACTCCTTATAGTGAAACATTCTACACTTCACCCCAACCGGAGCCATGCGATCTCCTGGGAGAGGCAAAAACCAGATAAAAACCCAGGCCAATTTAGGGAGAAAAAATCTGGGAAAATTCTTCTCCGACCCATCCAGGCAATTGAAACTAGTCCAGGAGATCACCCTGGCCCTATTCGATTCCCTGCAGTACTTTCCGTTATATCTGCGCCATCCAACAAAAAGTTATCCAGTCTAATCCCAATTACCAGCTCCAGGTCCGTAACCCTGCAGGCTACTGCACTTCAAGTGCCCATCCAACCACCTCTTAAAAGTGGTGAAGATTTCTGCATCCATCACTCTTCCAGGCAGCGAGTTCCAGACCCCCACAACTCTCTGCGTAAAGAAGCCCCCCCTCAAATCCCCTCTAAACCTTCCACCAACCACCTTAAAACTATGCCCCCTCATAATAGCCCCCTCCACCAAAGGACCCTTACTATCCACTATGTCTAGGCCCCTCAATATTTTGTACATCTCAATGAGGTCTCCTCTCAATCTCCTCTGTTCCAATGAGAACAACCCAGCCTATCCAATCTATCCTCATAACTAAGATTCTCCATTCCAGGCAGCATCCTAGTAAATATCCTCTGCACCCTCTCTAGTGCAATCATGTCTTTCCTATAATACGACGACCAGAACTGCATGCAATACTCCAGCTGTGGCCTAACCAAAGTATTATACAATTTAAGCATAACCACCCTGTTCGTATATTCTATGCCTCGGCCAATAAAGGCAAGCATTCCGTATACCAAACTTGGCAGCAGATTAGAAAAAGGGGAGGTGCAACAAGACCTGGGTGTCATGGTTCATCAGTCACTGATAGTGGGCATGCAGGTACAGCAGGCAGTGAAGAATGCAAATGGTATGTTGGCCTTCATAGCTAGGAGATTTGAGTATAGGAGCAGGGAGGTCTTAATGGGTTGTACAGGGCCTTAGTGAGGCATCACCTGGAATATTGTGTTCAGTTTTGGTCTTCTAATCTGAGGAAGGACATTCTTGCTATTGAGGGAGTGCAGCGAAGGTTCACCAGGCTGATTCCAGGGATGGCTGGGCTGTCATATGAGGAGAGACTGGATCAACTGGGCCTTTATTCACTGGAGTTTAGAAGGATGAGAGAGGATCTCATAGAAACATATAAGATTCTGACGGAACTGGACAAGTTAGATGCGGGAAGAATGTTCCCGATGTTGAGGAAGTCCAGAACCAGGGGACATAGTCATAGGATAAGGGGTAGGCCATTTAGGACTGAGGTGAGGAGAAACTTCTTCACTCAGAGAGTTGTTAACCTATGGAATTCCCTGCTGCAGAGAGTTGTTGATGCCAGTTCATTGGATATATTCAAGAGGGAGTTAGATATGGCCCTTATGGTTAAGGGGATCAAGGGGTATGGAGAGAAGGCGGGAAAGGGGTACTGAAGGAATGATCAGCCATGATCTTATTGAATGGTGATGCAGGCTCGAAGGGCCGAATGGCCTACTCCTGCACCTATTTTCTATGTTTCTAGGTCTATATTTCTATGTTAACCACCTTATCCACCTGGCCTGCTACTTTCAGGGATCTGTGGATAAGTACTCCAAGGTCCCTTTGTTCATCTACACTATTAAGTGGCCTACCGCTTAATGTGTATACCCTTTCCTTATTAGCCCTCCCAAAGTGCATCACTTCAGACTTCTCTGAATTAAATTCCATTTGCCACTGCTCTGCCCATCTGACCAGTTGATTGATATCCTCCTGCAGCCCATGACTCTCCTCTTTATTATCAACCACACAGCCAATTTTAGTGTCGTCTGCAAACTTCTTAATCATACTCCTTATGTTCAAATCTAAATCGTTGATATATACCACAAAAAGCAAGGGACCCAGTACTGAGCTCTGTGGAATCCCACTGGAAACATCCTTCCAGTCACAAAAACATTCATCAATTATTACCCTTTGCTTCCTAGCTCCAAGTCAATTTTGGATCCAACTTGCCACTTTGTCCTGTATCCCATGGGCTTTACCTTCATGACCAGTCTACCATGTGGGACCTTATCAAAAGCCTTACTAAAGTCCATATATACTACATCATACGCACTACCCTCATCGACCCTCTTGGTTGTCTCCTCAAAATATTCAATCAGGGTAGTCAAACACGATCTCCCCTTAACAAATCCGTACTGACTGTCCCTAATTCATCCTTGCCTTTCCAAATGCAGGTTTATCCTGTCTTTCAGGATTTTTTCCAATAATTTTCCCACCACTGAGGTTAGGCTGACAGGCCTGTAATTATTCGGCCTATCCCTTTTTCCCTTCTTAAACAAGGGTACTATATTAGCAGTCCTCCAATCCTCTGGCACCATGCCGAGATCCAAAGAGGACTGGAAAATGATAGTCAAGGCCTCTGCTATTTCCTCTTTTACTTCGCTCAACAGCCTGGGATGCATTTCATCTGGGCCTGGGGACTTATCTACTTTCAAAACTGCTAAACCCCTTAATATTTCCTCTCTCACTATATTTATTTCATCCAGAATATCACACTCCTCCTAAAGTTTTGTGTTTCATGCAGCATTTTGTAATTTTTCTCCATTTAAATAATAATTTGCTTTTTTATTTTTTCTGCCAAAGTGGATAACCTCACACTTTCCCACATTATACTGCATCTGCCAAATTTTTGCCCACTCACCTAACCTATATCCCTTTGCAGAATTTTTGTGTCCTCCTCACAACTTGCTTTCCCACCCAGCAAACTTGGCTACATTACTGTAATGACTCAAGAGTCTGGTTAATGTTAACTCACTCAGGTGCAACCTGATCCATCTTTATTCCAGCCCCAGAGTGCCAGCTTGACAAAGACACACAGCTTATATACAGGTGAACAAGCACACATGCCACATGCGTGCAGCCCGATGACCTCTGACCACAGCGCCCTCTGGTGTCTGGTGACCCCCTAGCATTAATACATAACAATTACACTCGGTCCCTTCATCCAAAACATTAATATCATTGTAAATAGTTGAGGCCCAGCATCGATCCCTGTGGCACCCCACTAATTACTGCTTGCTAACCAGAAAATGACCCATTTATCCCGACTCTCTGTCTTCTGTTAATTAGCCAATCCTCTATCCATGTTACTATATTACCCCCAACCCCGTGAACATTTATCTTGTACAGAAACCTTTTATGTGGCACCTAATCGAATTCCTTCTGGAAATCCAAATACACCACATCCACTGATTCCCCTTATCCAGCCTGCTCGTTACATCCTCAAAGAACTCCAGCAAATTTGTCAAACATGATTTCCCTTTCCTAAAACCATGCTGACTCTCCCTGGTTGAATTATGCTGTTCCAAATGTCCTGCTACTGCTTCCTTAATAATGGACTCTAACATTTTCCCAACAACAGATGTTAGGCTAACTGGCCTATAGTTTCTTGATTTCTATCTGCCTCCTTTTTTTTTTAAATAGGGGTGTTACATTTGCGGTTTTCCAATCCGCTGGGACCTCCCCAGAATCCAGGGTATTTTGGTAGATTACAACCAATGCATCCACTATCTCTGCAGCCACTTCTTTTAAGACCCTAGGATGCAAGTTATCAGGTCCAGGGGACTTGTGCACCTTTAGACCCATTATTTTATCGAGTACTTCTTCTTTAGTGACAGTGATTGTTTTTAAGTTCTCCCTCCCTATAGCCCCTTGATTATCCATTATTGGGATGTTCTTAGTGTCTTCTACCGTGAAAATCGATACAAAATATTTGTTTGACATCTCTGCCATTTCCCCATTCCCCACTATTAATTCCCCAGTCTCATCCTCCAAGGAACTACGATTTACTTTAGCCATTCTCTTCCTTTTTATGTGCCTGTTCTTATGTTCTTATGATAGTTTCAAGGTTTTGGGCATTTTAATGGTACAGGTCCTTATCAAGAATGTACACTTTAACCCAGAATCCTCCCCATTAATGCACTGAACTCTTGGGGCAAATAGGTCCTTGGTGCAAATCCCAGCAAATAAGTAAATTAATTTAAAATGGCTAACTCAACGGACAGAAAAATTTAAGTGCGTACGATATTTTACCCTACCTCTATATAGAAACAACCCAATTGTGCGGTACTGTGGCTTTTAAAGATTGCATTATTCTATTAAAACAAGAGTTTTATTATGTAAAAATCTAAACACAATACCTTTCTTTACAGAATGTCCATGGCTAATATGGCTGCCATTATGAGTGGATATAGCTATGGTAGGCATCTGTATCTTAGGAGAGGATAAGATAGTTGGCGTCCCCACAGGGGAGTAGTTAAACAACGTAGATCCATAACTCTGCCTTCGGCCCTCTCGTCTGTTGCTATCAATAGCTGCCTGTAGCTCTCCAGGTGAGCTCAGACCTCGCTTTTCACATTCATATGGATACAGGTACTTCATATATCTGGAAGGCAATTAAAAAAATAATTAAATAACAAATCATTTTGGAAAAATAGTTCAGATTAGTCAAATTGCTTCATTTTCATTCATTTCTGTGTGCACTTGGGATAGTAATACAGAGGCTGCAACATATTTTTATTTATTTCATTCATCATGAACACCAAACACTTCTAAGTCAGGTAAAACATAGTCATCTTTACAATAAATGTCCGATTTTGGGAAGGTGCGGACTGACGAGCTACATTGGGATAACCAATTGGCGTTCATAGCTCGCTGGTATTCTGGAGATGAGACCCGAAAGACAAATCAGGAGTGAGCCTTGGGCCTCTGTTTTTGGGCGCGCATTATCAACGTGTTGATGATTCTGTGCTGGTTGCTGGCGATAACCCAATTTTTCCCCAAAAACCTTTGAGGAGAAAGTTGATGTAAATAAGATTAAAGGGCAAATCCAGCACTATGGCCCTGATTCACTGACGGCCCTGAGCTGGAAGTGCAGCTTCAATGGATTGGATTATAAAGCTCTTTTTTTAAATTACTTTTTCCTCATCAGAATGCAAAGGTTAGGGAATGGAACCCTTTAACATTTCAGGGATCTGGATCAGGTATCGCACAGCTACTCTGCTCTGCACCAACATTTTTTTTTGCACCAGTCATCTGCAAGTGTTTTATACTGTCAGTGGGGCCTCAAATTCCCGGGTCCCTGTTTTGTGCTATAGGGCTGTACAGAGGACCTTTACAGAGGACCTGTACAGCAGATATGAGCTAGATTTGAATTAAAGGTGAAAAGCCAGTGTGTAACCTATTGTACAATCCAGGTCTATTTCAAGTTCTTAAAAAAAATCTAAAGTCTATTGTTTAAAAAGAAAATAAATTAAAATATATATATTTGTTGTTGTAGTGAATGGAATCAGAATTATATAAATGTTTTGTGAGGTGAGGGTGAAATATACTTCGGATTATTTTAAGTATCTCTGATATTGATATGCCGACACTGTGCTCTGTCTGAAACTCCAAGTTGCTCCAAAGCTCACCAAGCTGACAGGTGTCGCTGTCTTCTACTACTATACTCTATGCTATTGCAGTCTTTCAAGATAAAGACATCAAAATGGCCTTGATGCAAGTTTTGGCTCCATTGAGACTGAACTGACCTCACACAGTTGCATGCAAACTCAGCATTGACAACTCAATTTCAGAAGCAGGAATCTACCTTATACAATGGGAATTTATTCAGCAGATATAGGGATATATTTCTTTATGAGCAGAATTTTCCAATTAAGGTGCATGAGGAGAATAGACGAGCAGATTTTTCACAGCAACAGCAAGGATACATATTTTTTAACTGTGCAAAAAGCAGGCAGAATGTTAAAGATCAGAGAGAACATTAAGGGTGAGAAATATGATAGTGGGTCAGGAAATATATGTCATATTTTGGGTAATTTTTTCAGAGTTCAATACGGGGCTGTACTTAAGTATGTAAGTAATGGAAGATAACTAGCGTTTGATAATCAAAAAGGTAACAGGACATAAATTGGGAAATTATGGACCAGTCAGTCTAATATCGATAAAGAAAGAAGGAAAGACTTGCATTTATATCGCGATTTTCATATTATTAGTATGTTCCACAGCCAAATAGAGAAGACTGAGAGGGGATATGATGGAAGTGTTTAAGATTATGAAAGGTAACGACAAATTGGATCCAAGTAAGCTTTTCTTTTGTGTACCGAATTTAAGCACAGGGGATCATATTTATAAATTAAGGACAAGAAAAAAAAGAGGAAATGCAGATTAAATCTTTTTACTAAAAGGGTTTTAAGTATGTAGGACAGATTACTGGCACAGGTGGTGGAACAAGAAACCCCAATAGGTTTCAAAAAGGAACTAGACAGGTTCTTGTCAATAAATGGAATTCAGGGTTACTAGAAATGCACCAATGAATACTGTGGATTTGTGGGCAAGATGGATCTCTCCTGCCGGAACTGATACTATGGCCAGAACTTTCAACATTACTAGGGGTGTAAAATGGAGAATATCAGATTAGCCACCCGTCATATGCCCGACCGATTTTCCTTTCCATTGAAGTCACCAAAGTTGAACGTTCTGCGGCATGTTATTTACTAAGCTACTATAAAGTGTAACAACTGCTATAATGGAGGCAACATCTATGGTGTGAAAATGTTTGCCAGCATGTGACAGGACTCTACTAGCATTCAACGATAGCCATAGTTCGTGAACCTACAAATGGGGAGGTAACTAAAATAGTAAATAGGGGTTATCCAGTAGATACTATTCACTTTGATTTTCAGAAGGTATTTGATAATGTTCCATTTGTGAGGCTTTAACGAACAATCAGAATCATCGAATTAATGGCAAATTAGATAACTAGATTTAGAATTGACTTTGCAATAGAAATTAGAAGATAAATCTGATTGGAAAGAACAGACTTCATCAGTCAGAATCAGGTGAATTTATAATGGGGAACAAAGAAATGGCAGACCAATTGAACAAATACTTTGGTTCTGTCTTCACTAAGGAAGACACAAATAATCTTCCAGAAATACTAGGGGACCGAGGGTCTAGCGAGAAGGAGGAACTGAAGGAAATCCTTATTAGTCAGGAAATTGTGTTAAGGAAATTGATGGGATTGAAGGCCGATAAATCACCAGGGCCTGATAGTCTGCATCCCAGAGTACTTAAGGAAGTGGCCCTAGAAATAGTGGACGCATTGGTGGTCATTTTCCAACATTCTATAGACTCTGGATGAGTTCCTATGGATTGGAGGGTAGCAAATGAAGGGAGAGAGAAAACAGGGAATTATAGATCGGTTAGCCTGACATCGGTAGTGGGAAAAATGTTGGAATCAATTATCAAAGACGTAATAGCAGCGCATTTGGAAAGCAGTGACAGGATCGGTCCAAGTCAGCATGAATTTATGAAAGGGAAATCATGCTTGATAAATCTTCAAGAATTTTTTGAGGATGTCACTAGTAGAGTGGACAAGGGAGAACCAGTGGATGTGGTGTATTTGGACTTTCAAAAGACTTTTCACAAAGTCCCACACAAGAGATTAGTGTGCAAAATTAAAGCACATGGTATTGGGGGTAATGTATTGACGTGGATAGAGAACTGGTTGGCAGACAGGAAGCAAAGAGTAGGAATAAACGGGTCCTTTTCAGAATGGCAGGCAGTGACTAGTGGGGTACCGCAAGGTTCAGTGCTGGGCCCCCAGCTGTTTACAATATATATTAATGATTTGGACGAAGGAATTGAATGTAATATCTCCAAGTTTGCAGATGACACTAAGCTGGGTGACAGTGTGAGCTGTGAGGAGGATGCTAAGAGGCTGCATAGAAACATAGAAACATAGAAAGTAGGTGCAGGAGTCGGCCATTTTGCCCTTCGAGCCTGCACCACCATTCAATAAGATCATGGCTGATCATTCCCTCAGTACCCCTTTCCTGCTTTCTCTCCATACCCCTTGATCCCCTTAGCCATAAGGGCCATATCTAACTCCCTCTTGAATATATCCAATGAACTGGCATCAACAGCTCTCTGCGGTAGGGAATTCCACATAGAAACATAGAAACATAGAAAATAGGTGCAGGAGTAGGCCATTCAGCCCTTCGAGCCTGCACCACCATTCAATGAGTTCATGGCTGAACATGCAACTTCAGTACCCCATTCCTGCTTTCTCGCCATACCCCTTGATCCCCCTAGTAGTAAGGACTACATCTAACTCCTTTTTGAATATATTTAGTGAGTGAATTGGCCTCAACAACTTTCTGTGGTAGAGAACTTCACAGGTTCACAATTCTCTGGGTGAAGAAGTTTCTCCTCATCTCGGTCCTAAATGGCTTATCCCTTATCCATAGACTGTGACCACTGGTTCTGGACTTCCCCAACATCGGGAACATTCTTCCCGCATCTAACCTGTCCAGTCGCGTCAGATTATTTTTTGTTTCTATGTGATCCCCTCTCATCCTTCTAAACTCTAGTGTATAAAGGCTCAGTTGATCCAGTCTCTCCTCATATGTCAGTCCCGCCATCTCAGGAATCAGTCTGGTGAACCAGGATGACTTGGACAGGTTAGGTGAGTGGGCAAATGCTTGGCAGATGCAGTATAATGTAGATAAATGTGAGGTTATCCACTTTGGTGGCAAAAACAGGGAGGCAGAATATTATCTGAATGGTGACAGATTAGAAAAAGGGGAGGTGCAACGAGACCTGGGTGTCATGGTACATCAGTCATTGAAAGTTGGCATGCAGGTATAGCAGGCGGTGAAGAAGACAAATGGCATATTCGCCTTCATAGCGAGAGGATTTGAGTATAGGAGCAGGGAAGTCTTACTGCAGTTGTACAGGGCATTGGTGAGGCCACACCTGGAGTATTGTGTACAGTTTTGGTCTCCTAACCTGAGGAAGGACATTCTTGCTATTGAGGGAGTGCAGCGAAGGTTCACCAGACTGATTCCCGGGATGGAGGGACTGACCTATCAAGAAAGACTGGATCAACTGGGCTTGTATTCACTGGAGTTCAGAAGAATGAGAGGGGACCTCATAGAAACATATAAAATTCTGACGGGGTTAGACAGGTTAGATGCAGGAAGAATGTTCCCAATGTTGGGGAAGTCCAGAACCAGGGGTCACAGTCTAAGGATAAGGGGTAAGCCATTTAGGACCGAGATGCGGAGGAACTTCTTCACCCAGAGAGTGGTGAACCTGTGGAATTCTCTACCACAGAAAGTTGTTGAGGCCAATTCACTAAATATATTCAAAAAGGAGTTAGATGAGGTCCTTACTGCTAGGGGGATCAAGGGGTATGGCGAGAAAGCAGGAATGGGGTACTGAAGTTGAATGTTCAGCCATGAACTCATTGAATGGCGGTGCAGGCTAGAAGGGCCGAATGGCCTACTCCTGCACCTATTTTCTATGTTTCTATGTTTCTATGGTGAGGCCACACCTTGAATATTGTGTACAGCTTTGGTCTCCTAATCTGAGGGAGGATATTCTTGCTATTGAAGCAGTGCAGTGAAGGTTCACCAGACTGATTCCCGGGATGGCGGGACTGACATATGAAGAAAGACTAGATCGACTAGCCTTATATTCACTGGAATTTAGAAGAATGAGAGAGGATCTCATAGAAACATATAAAATTCTGACGGGATTGGACAGGTTAGATGCAGGAAGAATGTTCTCGATGTTGGGGAAGTCCAGAACCAGTCCTTCCAGTCTAAGGATAAGGGGTAAACCATTTAGGACCGAGATGAAGAGAAACTTCTTCACTCAGAGAGTTGTGAACCTGTGGGATTCTCTACCACAGAAAGTTGTTGAGGCCAGTTCATTAGATATATTCAAACGGTTAAAAAGATCAAGGGATATGGGGAGAAAGCAGGAATGGGATACTGAAGTTGCATGATCAGACATAATGCAAGTGGTGCAGGCTCGAAGGGCTGAATGGCCTACTCCTGCACCTATTTGTATGTTTCTATGTTTCATGGGTCAAAATGGCCTTTTCTTGTTCTAGACTTCCTTAAATTCCTAAACGGGGCTGTTGTGTCCTTCTGTGCTGTTTCTCCATTGCTCAGCTGAGTTTTTACTCTTGTTTTCTTTGTCCTACAAAACAACAGTTTAAGGTCTGGCAATTACTAGTACTGCCCTTGTACTATACAAACATTGGTCTAAGTATCTGTATTGGCTTCTCTCTAAATTGAAATGACACACCGAGCTAGTCTATAACAATCACTTTTCGAGCTGAGTTCGAGTGGTCTTTATCCATGATCATTAAAGCTACTTCAAACTGTGCCTACCTAAAGTGCAGTGTAAATGCCTGCAGTGTTCAAATTAGCAGTTTCAGGAATAGAAACTCAAGAGTACAATATCAGCAATGAAGCCATAATCTTACACTAAACTAGTTTCACTCAGCTCAGTTTGATTTACATTTCTTCCATTCAGACAAAATACCCCCGATTTTAACTGCTCCCACCTGGCTGGGGAGGAGGGTGGGGGTGTGAGGTGGGGGGGGTGGGTGGGGTGGGGGAGAGGAGGCAGTTACAATAATAGCAGGCACTTACCCCCACGATCCTGCTTCCTTCTTGCCGGGTCCCCATATTAACCTGCAGGTGAGCAGGACACCCGCAGGAAGGAAGTGGGGTCCTGATTTAAATATGCAGATCAGGTCCGATGACGTCAGCAGGACCCAATCTGCTATTATCAGTCCTGAGGCCTGAGTGTAGCGGTGCCAACCTCATAGCCTCCCTCACCCCAATTGCAGTCCTGAGCTTTCACCCACTAACTGCCAGGGACCGGGAGTCCCCATCTGGCTGGCTGTCAGGCGGGACACTGTAGCATGTTATTTGAATGAAGCCCTGCCATTAAGATCGGCAGGGCTTCCATGTCCCCGGCCTTGCTGGGTTTTCCATGCGCTACCACATTCCCCGCATACTCTCTGCCACCCCATTAGTATCTTCGCAATCCTGAAAATGGAGCTGCCAGCCCTGCAGACTTGCATGTTATGGATTTTAATGTGGAGGGTGACTTGTTTGTATCTACCCAGTGGATATGCCTTCCTGACGAAAGGATTCACCATAAATATTTAAGAAAGACTTGCATTTATATAGCACCTTTCATGACCTCAAGGCATCTCAAAGCACTTTACAGCCAATGAAGTGTAGTCACTGTTGTAAGGTTGGAAACGCAGCAGCCAATTTGTGCACAGCAACTCCCACATACAACAATGTGATAATGACCAGATAATCTTTTTTTTAAGTGATGCTGATTGAGGGATAAATATTGGTGAAACACTGGGGATAATTCCCCTACTCTTCTTCAAAATAACGCCATGGGATATTTTACGTCCGTCTGAAAGACGGCACAAACATCTAGGTTGGCACAACAGTGCAGCACTCCCTAAGTACTGCACTGTAATATCAGCCTAGATTTTTATGATCAAGTCTCCGAAGTGGGACTATGAACCCACAACCTTCTGAGGCGATGGTGCTACCCACTGGGCCACAGCTGATATAGATATCTTTCTCTTTTCCCTTCCACATCCTGTGTGCTTCAAGTATTTTCTATTTGTAATCCAGATTCAAATTGAAATCCTATGTTTTGCTGTTTGAACATTATACTGTCACAGTAGACACATGATCTCTCTAATCCTCACAGTTTGTAATTTGTTTTTTCCCTATTACATGATCCCCCAGATCAAAAGGTGGACAATCAATCTGCTCATTGTCCTCTGTCGAAGATGATTTTGAATTGACCGTCAGGAACTGTGCATCTGATTTCTCATCTTTCTCCCCATACACCACCCCCCCCTCACCCCGCACCCCCCCACCAATGGTTTCCCTTTTGCTTTCTGCCTCCTTTAGGAGCCCAGATGAGATTGACAAAGCACTGTGTGGACAACTGCAGGGGAAGAAAACCATAGCACAGCACATTAAAGAATCCCCCTGCTGCACTGCCATAAATGACCTTTCTATACCAGGGATCTTTTTCAAACATATTCTACTGTAATGTCAACTATAAAACATGTTTGCTTTTGCTTACTGGGTTCTCAGGGTGAAAGCAGCACTGGTAATAGAGGTAGGAAGGTTGAGGCCTTTGGTGATTTCGCGCCAGATCTTCTTATTGATGACTTCCACTAAGCCGCCTTTTTCAGTGACAAGCTTGTACAGACTGTACAGATCTAACACTTGCTTGGCCATGATGGGAATCCGATTCACTGGAGTCCCTGTGTAAATGAAAAAAATATCCACAATCAATTACATTAGCTTCAACAAATTGACAGACATCCCACAGTTATAGGCCAATTAATTTGACAAAGTAAAACACCTAATTGCTCACTTTCTGTCAAAAAGGAAAAATATTTACTCCGTTTCTTGGCGTATTGATGTCACAAAGATAATGAATGTAACAATTGATGTTGTATTCAGTGCAAAATAATTTAAAGTGGAGGTAACTCCAGAATATGTACCTCCCACTTGTTTTTATTAAGCAGCTGAGGTGAAGGGCCCTGGCCCAAAGTGCAGGACATTAGGAATGTTGAGAAGAGCTGAAGAGAAGATGAGATAAACCAAGAAATGATCAGGTGACACCAAATTTTCAACTTAAAAAAGTTGTTGGAAGGATGAAAATGACACTATACTAGGTATCTCCTAGGTATTTAGCTACATCTATTATTTTGTTTTCTTTTTATATATTCCCATTTAATCACTTCTTTACTGGAACACCTTATATCCTTCATTTCAACAGCTAAACTATTGGACTACATATACTAGAGTAACAGAAGCCAATGGAATGTCTAGTCAGTCTGATCAAACCTATCAGTAGCAGTCTGAGATTCTACTCATATTATCAAAATTAATAGAACTGGTCTGATCTAATCATAAGGCACACAAGTGGAAGCCAACCATCTGTAACAATGCTCACACTGGGAAACAGTGAAAATGGTAAACTGAAGATGAGAAAGATTATGAAATCATTATGGAGTAGATCTTCTGTGATGGTTGTAGATGGGGCCAAAATGTAGCAGTGTGGGCTTTGATGAAATTCCAGGGCACCTTTCTCAAAATAAAGTGACAACAGTAAGTGGTGCAATGTGACAATGCAGACACTGGCACCAAATGTGTTTGTTACAGGTCAATCTTACAGCCCCAGGACATTGCTGCAGGAGTTCCTTCGGGCAGCAGCCTCAACCCAAGTATCTTCATCAGTGACATCACCCTCACCCCGCCCCCCCTGTAAGTTTGGGAATGTGACTGTTCGCTGATGATTCCACTGTGTTCAGCAACATTGACAACATTCACAAATCTTCCAATAATGAAATAGCCCATGTTAACCTAATAGCATAACTTGGACATCTGGCTTGAGCTGACAAGTGGCAGAAAACCTTTGTCACATTTGCATTACATAAGTGGCAGATAATAGCCATTTTGAACAAGAAAAAGCTCAACCACCTCTCTCTGATCTTCAATGGCATCACAATTCACGAGTTCCCCAACATCAACATCTTGGAATTGTCCATAACAACTCAACTGGACCAAGCACATGCACACCATGGTTACAAATGCAAGGAAGAGGCTACATACGCTGTATTGAGGGACTCACCTCCTTACCTCCAGAAACCTGTTCAACATTGCACACTCCACTCATTTGTAACTGAAAACTGCTACTGGGGTCCAACAATTTGCAAAGAAGCCCTATTTGCATATTTAAGCAGCCTCCCACCAGTAACAGATGGGCACGCTGCTCACTCATTTACAGGGCCATCTGAAAATTGTATCAGATGGACCTCGAGTGCCATGAGGAGGACCCTTCCCTCGTTTTCAACTGCCAGTTGCCTATTTATTAGGCGAGAACAGTTAAAAATCACCCCTCCCCCCCAGTTATCTACAGCATTGGTGTAAACATTGGTACCCCGATACATAAGCCGAATGATCATAATCTAAAGCTCCCGTGACTGCTAGGGAGGGAGCCATCACGTAGCCTGTATTCTCCATATATTTTTAAAATTAAACCTTTTAATGGCAGAAACAGCTACTTTTACCACAACAGAGATTTCTTTTGGTTGGTTTTCTTTGCACAAAGATATTTCTTTAAAAAATTTTAAAGTGATTACAAATGTCAGGGACACTTTGCAAAATCCTCCCATGCTCAAGCAGCATGGAACAGTACATAACCAATGCAACATCTGAGTCTAGATACAAAAAACTAAGGGGTGCATTTTCCTTCCCTTTCCTGCCTGATTTTGAGGGATGGGATACGGATGGGGGGGAGCAGGGATGGGGAGGAATAGCGGCAGAAAAAGTGTTGAAATTAGGCAGTGAGGTCTACCACCTCGACCTGAATTCCTTCTCCCCGCACTTGCCAGTATCGTCACTCACTGCTCCTGCCACACTAGCACCTGTGGATGATTGCGAGGGGTGTGAGGGTGTAATATATATAGCTCCACCTGTGGACTGCTGGTGGCACTGCAGCCAGTACTGTGTACAAATAAAGAGGGAACAGAACACTCTGGAACTCCAGTCAGGTGATCTGTTCCCTCTTTATTTGTACACAGCAATGGCTGCAGTGCCACAGTAGTCCACAGGTGGCGCTATATATTATTTGGAAGGTTCTGTTCGAGAGCGAAGGTATCCTCTTCGAAACAGAAAACAAATGGTAAAGCTTGATTTGTAAATATGGAAAAATAAGTCCCTATCTTTTGTTATGTATAACCGTGCAAGTTATGTATGATGATTATTTTGTTATATCTTCAGTACAACTCACAAACGCACTCACAGCCCATTTCCCTCCCATCCGCCTGTGTACTGCCGCTCTCCAGGACTGCCATATGAACCATGGCAGTAGGCCCAAGGTAATGCAGGAATGGTAAATGCAGCAAGTGGTGGGAGAGAGCCTAGCAGAGACCTCATTAACTTCCGATTGATGAAGGCCTCAGTCCCAGCCGAGGCCTTCGGTCAATGTGCTTTATAACCTTGTGGCCCCTTTAATGATGCCTTCCATCTCCTTGGGTGCTGCAGCAATGGTTCTACTGCAGCGAGGCCTTGATTTTTTGGGCGGCCTTTGACGGGCTCTCAGTTGCAAGTTGGGATCCTGCTGGGAGCGCCTCATGAATGCATAATGATCCCCAACCCAGGAAACTGGGTCATGGTGAGGTCAAGGCAGAGGACTCGTCTGAACCTGTAGAGGCAGAATCAGAAAAATCAAACCCTAAACCCGAATGTAAAAATAACATTATTTTTTCTAATGATGCCTTGAACCAGCACTTCCTCCCCTCTAATTAGTGTAATACTTTGGCACAGCAATTTCAAATAGGACCCACAATCTATTGCTTCAGTTGTTGAAAAAAAACTTCACATTTGCTGGGACTGTAAATATTCAAACTGCACTGCAGATATCATGAGATATAGGATGATATATCAATACAGAAAGCAAATTATTGAACCTGATAATGTGTGTGTAAGTGGTTCTTTTGTACACTTGGCCTTTCTAATTAACCTGAGTTTAGCTGAGAGAGCCCTATTGTAAGCTCTGGATTTATGATAATAGCATTAAGACTAGTTCATTAAATATATGTCTGGCTCTATAATTCTTTGTGCACACTGGAGTTTCCTTAAAGAAGAATTTATAAATCACACTGGCGCAGAAATGATTTCTTTTTCATTCAACGATATTGCATTTTTCACAATTAATCAAAATAAAGGGAGAAACTTTGGGGGTTTTAAATTATCCACTGCACATACGTTGAACTGACGATGGTTGTTCTGGTCTTCAGAAAATATAAAGCTCCCACTACACTCTGCTATATAAATGGCACCTCTGGATAAGTCCCCATATTTTATGGCTTCAGTTTTCTGTAGGTGCCGAATATGGAGGGGATGTGGGGGCTCGCGCAATAGGTCAGCAAATACTTTTCACCTCGACAGCTGGATTCAAATCCATGCCTAACTAATTATATTAAAGTCGCATCTCTGTTTTGCTGTAATGATCCTACATGAAATAACTTTGGACAGTCTCAGTCCGAGTGAGTGGCTTCATTACCCAACCTTCAGCACACGTTAGAACAACATTAAATTTCACACTCAGAGAGACCGCAAAAATGCCTGCTGTAAGACTTGGCTAATATTACACGTTACAGCCAAGTTGAGAAACAGCTGGGGGACAAAATTGCCCCTTTCTATAAGAACATAATAAGAATAAGAACTTAAGAAATAGGAACAGGAGTAGGCCATGCGGCCCCTCGAGCCCGCTCCACCATTCAATAAGATCATGGCTGATCTGATCATGGACTCAGCTCCACTTCCCCGCCCGCTCCCTATAACCCCTTATCCCCCTATCTTTTAAGAAACTGTCTATTTCTATCTTAAATGTATTCAATGTCCCAGCTTTCACAACTCTCTGAGGCAGCGAATTTCACAGACTTACAACTCTCTGAGAGAAGAAATTTCTCCTCATCTGTGTTTTAAATGGGCGGTCCCTTATTCTAAGGTCATGCCCTCTAGTTCTAGTCTCCCCCATCAGTGAAAACATCCTCTCTGCATCCACCTGGTCAAGCCCCCTCATATCCTTACATGTTTCGATAAGATCACCTCTCATTCTTCTGAATTCCAATGAGTAGAGGCCCAACCTACTCAACCTTGCCTCATAAGTCAACCCCGTCATCCCCAGAAACAACCTATTGAACCTTCTCTGAACTGCCTCCAAAGCAAGTATATCCTTTTGTAAATATGGAAACCAAAACTGCACACAGTATTCCAGGTGTGGCATCACCTTGTATAGCTGTAGCAAGACTTCCCTGCTTTAATACTCCATCCCCTTTGCAATAAAGACCAAGATACCACTGGCCTTTCTGATCATGTGCTGTACCTGCATAAGTTTCATGCGCAAGGACCCCCAGGTCCCGCTGTACTGCGGCACTTTGCAATCTTTCTCCATTTAAATAATAACTTGCTCTTTGATTTTTTCTGCCAAAGTGCATAACCTCACACTGCCCAACATTATACTCCATCTGCCAAATTTTTGCCCACTCACTTAGCATGTCTATGTCCTTTTGCAGATTTTTTGTGTCCTCCTCACACATTGCTTTTCTTCCCATCTTTGTATCATCAGCAAACTTGGCTACGTTACATTCAGTCCCTTCTTCCAAGACGTTAATGTAGATTGTAAATAGTTGGGGTCCCAACAATGATCCCTGTGGCACCCCACTAGTTACTGATTGCCAACCAGAGAATGAACCATTTATCCTGACTCTCTGTTCTCTGTTAGTTAGCCAGTCCTCTATCCATGCTAATATATTATCCCCAACCCCATGACCTTTTATCTTATGCAGTAACCTTTTATGTGGCACCTGGTCAAATGCCTTCTGGAAGTCCAAATACACCACATCCACTGGTTCCCCTTTATCCACCCTGTTCGTTACATCCTCAAAGAACTCCAGCAAATTTGTCAAACATGACTTCCCCTTCATAAATCCATGCTGACTCTGCCTGACCAAATCCAAATGTCCTGCTTCTGCTTCTTTAATAATGGACTCCGACATTTACCCAACCACAGATGTTAGGCTAACTGGTCTATAGTTTCCTGCTTTTTGTCGGCCTCCTTTTTTAAATAGGGGCGTTACATTTGCCGTTTTCCAATCTGCTGAGACCTCCCCAGAATGCAGGGAATTTTGGTAAATTACAACCAATGCATCCACAATCCCTGCCATTACTTTTCTTAAAACTCTAGGATGCAAGCCATCCGGTCAAGGGGATTTATCTGCCTTTAGTCCCATTATCTTACTGAGTACCACCTCCTTAGTGATTATGATTGTGTTAAGTTGCTCCCCCCCATAGCCTGTTGACTATCCACTGTTGGAATATTGTTAGTGTCCTCTACCGTAAAGACTGATACAAAATATTTGTTCAGAGTTTCTGCCAGCTCCATGTTTCCCATTACTAGTTCTCCAGTCTCGTCCTCTAGGGGACCAACATTTACTTCAGCCACTCGTTTCCTTTTTACATACCTAAAGAAACTCTTGCTATCTGTTTTTATATTTTGTGCTAGTTTGCTTTCATAGTCTATCTTCCCTTTCTTAATCAGTTTTTTAGTCATTCTTTACTGGCTTTTAAAAGCTTCCCAGTCTTCTGTCCCGTGGCCGCCTGAAAGTAGCGGCCACGGGTCGGTGCGGACTGGCCGGCAAGTCTTCATGGAGGGGTTACCATTTTACAGAATGCCCTTCCTCCATTTTGGAGCGGTGTATGGGACCACTCCGCCCATTTTCCCGCCGCCGCGTGCATGCGCCGACCCCTTACCGACCGGTGGCGACCCCTTCCCAAAATTGCCCCGCGGGAATGGCGCCGCCACCGCCAGTCGGTGCCACTGATAGCTTTTTGTGTCTGTGCCATCTTTGTGGCTTGGCGGCATGGCCGCCCTTAAGTGCATGACCTTGGAGTACATGTCCACAGATCCCTGAAGGTAACAGGTCAGGTGGATAAGGTGGTTAAGAAAACATACGGAATGCTTGCCTTTATTAGCCAAGGCACAGAATACAAGAGGACTGCATAAAACTCTAGTTAGGCTGCAGCTGGAGTACTGCATGCCGTCCTGGTCACCGTGTTACAGGAAGGACGTGATTGCACTGGAGAGAGTACAGAGGAGATTTACGAGGATATTGTCGGAAGTGGAAAATCTTAGCTATGAGGACAGATTGGATAGATTGGGTTTGGTTTCCTTGGAACAGAGGAAGCTGAGGGGAGACCTCATTGAGGTGTATAAAATTATGAGGGGCCTGGATATAGTGGATAGAAAGGGCCTATTTCCCTTAACAGAGAGGTCAACAACCAGGGGGCATAGCGTAAAAACATAGAAAACAGATGCAGAAGTAGGCCATTCGGCCCTTCGAGCCTGCACCATCATTCAATAAGATCATGGCTGATCATTCCCTCAGTACCCCTTTCCTGCTTTCTCTCCATATCTCTTGATCCCTTTCGCCGTAAGGGCCATATCTAACTCCCTCTTGAATATATCCAACGACCTGGCAACTCTCTGCGATAGGGAATTCCACATGTTAACAACTCTCTGAGTGAAGAAGTTTCTCCTAATCTCAGTCCTAAATGGCCTACCCCTTATCCTAAGATTGTGTCCCCTGGTTGTGGACTTCCCCAACATTGGGAACATTCTTCCCGCATCTAACCTGTCCAGTCCCATCAGAATCTTATGTTTCTATGAGATCCCCTCTCATCCTTATAAACTCCAGTGTATAAAGGCTCAGTTGATCCAGTCTCTCCTCATATGTCAGTCCCGCCATCACGGAAATCAATCTGGTGAACCTTCGCTGCACTCCCTCAATAGCAAGAACGTCCTTCCACAGATTAGGAGACCAAAACTGAACACAATATTCCAGGTGAGACCTCACCAAGGCCCTGTACAACTGCAGTAAGACCTCCCTGCTCCCATACTCAAATCCCCTAGCTATGAAGGCCAACATACCATTTGCCTTCTTCACCGCCTGCTGTACCTGCATGCCAACTTTCAATGACTGATGAACCATGACACCGAGGTCTCGTTGCACCTCCCCATTTTCTAATCTGCCGCCATTCAGATAATATTCTGCCTTTGTGTTTTTGCCCCCAAAGTGGATAACCTCACATTTATCCACATTAGAGTGCATCTGCCATGCATTTGCCCACTCACCTAACCTGTCCTTTATAGTTTGTTCGTACATAGAAACATAGAAACATAGAAATTAGGTTCAGGAGCAGGCCATTCGGCCCTTCGAGCCTGCACTGCCATTCAATAAGATCATGGCTGATCATTCAAACTCAGTACCACTTTCCTGCTTTCTCTCCATACCCCTTGATCCCTTTGGCTGTAAGGGCCATATCTAACTCCCTTTTGAATATATCTAACAAACTGGCCTCAACAACTTTCTGCGGTAGAGAATTCCACAGGTTAACAACTCTCTGAGTGAATAAGTTTCTCCTCATCGCAGTCCTAAATGGCTTACCCCTTATTCTTCGGCTGTGAACCCTGGTTCTGGAACTCCCCAGCAAAGGGAACATTCTTCCTGCCTCTAACCTGTCCAATACCGTCAGAATTTTATATGTTTCTATGAGATCCCCTCTCATTCTTCGAAACCCCATTGGATACAAGCCCAGTTGATCCAGTCTCTCCTCATATGTCAGTCCTGCCATCCCAGGAATCAATCTGGTGAACCTTCGCTGTACTCCCTCAATAGCAAGAATGTCCTTCCTCAGATTAGGAGATCAAAACTGAACACAATATTCCAGGTGTGGCCTCACCAAGGCTCTGTACAACTGCAGTAAGACCTCCCTGCTCCCATACTCAAATCCTCTAGCTATGAATGCCAACATGCCATTTGCCTTCTTCACCGCCTGCTGTATCTGCATGCCAAACTTCAATGACTGATGTAGCATGACACCCAGGTCTCATTGCACCTCCCCTTTTCCTAATCTGTCACCATTCAGATAATATTCTACCTTCCTGTTTTTGCCACCAAAGTGGATAACCTCACATTTATCCACATTATACTGCATCTGCCATGCATTTGCTCACTCACCTAACCTGTCCAAATCACCCTGCAGCTTCTTAGCATCCTCCTCACAGCTCACACTGCCACCCAGTTTAGTGTCATCTGCAAACTTGGAGATATTACACTCAAGTCCTTCATCTAAATCATTAATGTATATTGTAAAGAGCTGGGGTCCCAGCACTGAGTCCTGCAGCACTCCACTAGTCACTGCCTGCCATTCTGAAAAGTATCCGCTTATCCCGACTCTCTGCTTCCTGTCTGCCAACCAGTTCTCTATCCATGTCAGTACATTACCCCCAATGCCATGTGCTTTGATTTTGCACACCAATCTCTTGTGTGGGACCTTGTCAAAAGCCTTTTGAAAGTCCAAATACACCACATCCACTGGTTCTCCCTTGTCCACTCTACTAGTTCCATCCTCAAAAAATTCCAAAAGATTTGGCAAGCATGATTTCGCTTTCATAAATGCATGTTGACTTAGACCGATCCTGTCACTGCTTTCCAAATGCGCTGCTATTTCATCTTTAATAATTGATTCCAACATTTTCCCCACTACTGATGTCAGGCTAACCGGTCTCTAATTACCCATTTTCTCTCTCCCTCTTTTTTTAAACAGTGGTGTTACTTAGCTACCCTCCAGTCCATAGGAATTGATCCAGAGTCGATAGACTGTTGGAAAATGATCACCAATGCATCCACTATTTTAATGGCCACTTCCTTAAAGTACACTGGGATGCAGACTATCAGGCCTCGGGGATTTATCGGCCTTCAATCCCATCAATTTCCCGAACACAATTTCCCGCCGAATAAGGATTTCCTTCAGTTCCTCTTTCTCACTAGATCCTCGGTCCCCTAGTACTTCGGGAAGGTTATTTGTGTCTTCGTTCGTGAAAACAGAACCAAAGTATTTGTTTAACTGGTCCGCCATTTCTTTGTTCCCCATTAGAAATTCACCTCAATCTCACTAATCTTTTTCTCTTCACATATCTAAAGAAACTTTTTCAGTCAGTTTTTATGTTCCAAGCAAGCTTCCTCTCATACTCTATTTCCCGCCTCCTAATTAAACCCTTTGTCCTCCTCTGCTGTATTACAAAATTATCCCAGTCCTCAGGTTTGCTGCTTTTTCTGGCTAATTTATAGGCCTCTTCCTTGGATTTAACACTATCCTTAATTTCCCTTGTTAGCCACGGTTGAGCCACCTTCCCTGTTTTATTTTTACCCCAGACAGGGATGTATAATTGTTGAAGTTTATCCATGTGATCTTTAAATATTTGCCATTGCCTATCAACCCTTTAAGTATCACTCGCCAGTCTATTCTAGCCAATTCACGTCTCATACCATCAAAGTTACCTTTCCTTAAGTTCAGGACCCTAGTCTCTGAATTATCTGTGTCACTTTCCATCTTAATAAAGAATTCTACTATATTATGGTCACTCTTCCCCAAGGGGCCTCGCACAACAAGATTGCTAATTAGTCCTTTCGCATGACACATCACCCAGTCTAGGATGGCCAGCCCTCTAGTTGATTCCTCGACATATTGGTCGAGAAAACCATCCCTAATAGACTCCAGGAAATCCTCCTCCACCGCATTGCTACCAGTTTGGTTAGCCTAGTCAATATGTAAATTAAAATCGCCCATGATAACATAAATTTATAATAATTGGTAGAAGATTTAGAGGGGATTTGAGGAGAAATTTCTTCACGCAGAGGGTTGTGGAGCTCTGGAACTCACTGCCAAAAGGTAGAGGCAGAAACCCTCACCATATTTAAAAAGTACTTGGATGTGCACATTATTGTGTGCCTAACACAGATGAGACTGCACACAGGGAGGTTAAAGTAACAGTGGCCTCAGTCTTTATTAAGACGCTCCAGAGTGAGGAACAGGCCTTAGGGGCCGGCTTATATACAGTGCTCCCAAGGGATTCCAGCATCCCTTGGGATTTCAGGGGATGCATTCCCTGGTGGCGGAACATGGGAGTGCATGGCTTTACAGATGCACAACATCACTCCCCCCCGCAAAGTCAAAGTGAAAACTATTTACAAGGTGAGGCAGTCGGGAGCCTTTCTTTCCCTGGTGGACCGCCTCGGTACAAATGTCTGTTTTGGTGTGTTGGCTGTGCCCTCGCTGGGCTGGCATGTTGTTGGCACTGCAGGACTGCTGGGTGAACCTGGCCTTGCTGGGCTGTTGGGCGTGATGGGTTCAATTTCCTGGTCCGGGGTGATGTCGTTGATCCTTTGGGTGTGTGTTGTGGGCTTGAAAAAGGTGGTGTCTGCTGTGGGTTGTTCAGGGCAGTCTGTGAACCGCAGCCTCATTTGGTCCAGGTGCTTTCTGCAAATTTGTCCATTGTCTAGTTTGAATACAAACACCCTAATCACTTCTTTAGCTATCACCGTGCCCGCGATCCACTTGGGACCATGTCCATAGTTTAGCACATACACAGGGTCATTCAGATTAATTTCCCGTGACACAGTGGCGCAACCATCGTTTACATTTTGTTGCTGCCGCCTGCTCTCTACCTGATCATGCAGGTTGGGGTGAACCAGCGAGAGTCTGGTTTTAAGTGTCCTTTTCATGAGTAGCTCAGCCGGGGGCACCCCTGTGAGCAAGTGGGGTCTCATGCGGTAGCTGAGCAGTACTCGGGACAGGTGGGTTTAGAGTGAGTCTTCTGTGACTCGTTTAAAGCTCAGTTTGATTGTTTGTATTGCCCGCTCTGCCTACCCATTGGAGACTGGTTTAAACGGGGCCGAGGTGACATGTTTGATCCCATTGCGGGTCATGAATTCTTTAAAGTCGGCACCGGTGAAACATGGCCCGTCGTCACTGACCAGTATGTCAGGCAAGCCGTGGGTGTCAAACATGGCCCTCAGGCTTTCAATGGTGGCGGTGGCGGTGCTTCAAGACATTATTTCGCATTCAATCCATTTTGAAAAAGCATCCTCCACCACCAGGAACATTTTACCGAGAAATGGGAGCGCATAGTCGACATGGATCCTTGACCATGGTCTGGAGGGCCAGGACCACAAACTTAGTGGTGCCTCTCTGGGCGCGTTGCT
Source organism: Pristiophorus japonicus (assembly GCF_044704955.1). NCBI lineage: Eukaryota > Metazoa > Chordata > Chondrichthyes > Pristiophoridae > Pristiophorus > Pristiophorus japonicus. The sequence goes on along the minus strand of NC_091978.1, from coordinate 75,755,009 downwards.
CAATTGAGCAGGCATGCTGCATTGCTGTACACAGGACTCTGAGTCCCTAATCTGGCGGGCCGTGACAGGTGCTTTATCATTTTCAAATACTTCCATGACCATCAACAAATCTGCGGGCTGCGCCACCATCAACAAGCTTGCAGGCTGCGCCATTTCCATCCCCGTGGTGGGCAATGGTAGCCGACTGAGAGCATCCGCACAGTTCTCGATGCCTGGCCTGTAGCGGATAGTATAGTTATACACTGATAGCGCGAGTGCCCACCTTTGTATGTGGGCTGAAGCATTAGTATTTATCCCCTTATTTTCGGCGAACAGGGATATGAGGGGCTTGTGATCGGTTTCCAGCTCAAATTTGAGGCCAAACAGTAACTGATGCATTTTCCTTACCCCGAACACACACGCTAATGCCTCTTTCTCAATCATGCTGTAAGCCCTCTTAGCCTTAGACAAGCTCCTGGAGGCATAGGCGACAGGTTGCAACTTCCCCGCAACGTTAACTTGACTCCATACGACGACGCATCACATGCTAGCACAAGGCTTTTGCACAGGTTATACAATACAAGCAGCTTGTTGGAGCATAAAATGTTACTGGCTTTCTCAAAAGCAGTTACTTGTTTTTTCCCCCCATATCCACCTCACCTTTACGCAATAACACATGTAGAGGGTGATTAACCCCAGTAGAAAGTTACCAAAATAGTTGAGGAGTCCCAGGATTGACCGCAGCTCCGTGACGTTCTGTGGTCTGGGCGCGTTCCTGATAGCCTCTGTCTTGGCGTCTGTGGTCCGAATGCCGTCCGCCGTGATCTTTCTCGGCAAAAACTCCACTTCTGTTGCAATGAAGACGCATTTCGACATCTTCAGCCGCAGCCCTACCCGATCCAGTCGCTGGAGGACCTCCTCCAGGTTTTGTAGGTGCTCGACGGTGTCCCGACCCGTGACCAATATGTCGTCTTGAAAAACCACCATGCGTGGTACCGACTTGAGTAAGCTCTCCATGTTTCTCTGGAAGATCGAATTCCAAACGGGCATCTGTTGTAGATGAACAGTCCCTTGTGCGTGTTGATGCAGGTGAGGCCCTTCGAAGACTCCTCCAGCTCCTGCGTCATGTAGGCCGAAGTCAGGTCGAGTTTGGTGAACATCTTGCCTCCTGCCAGCGTCGCAAATAGGTTGTCTGTCTTAGGTAGAGGGTATTGGTCCTGTAACGAGAAATGATTAATAGTTACCTTATAATCGCCACAAATCCTGACCGTGCCATCACTTTTGAATACTGGAACAATCGGGCTGGCCCACTTGCTGAATTCCACTGGGGAGATGATGCCCTCGGGTTGCAGCCTATCCAGCTCGGTTTCCACTCTCTCCCCCATCGTGTGAGGTACCGCTCGCGCCATGTGGTGAATGGGTCGTGCCTCTGGGACCAAGTGGATCTGCACCTTCGCCCCGGAAAAGTTTCCAATGCCTGGCTCAAAAAGGGAAGGAAATTTGTTAAGAACCTGGGTAAATGAGGCCTCATCGACATGTGATAGCGCTCGGATGTCATCCCAGTTCCAGTGGATTTTGCCCAGCCAGCTCCTTCCAAGCAGTGTGGGGCCATCACCTGGGACAATCCAGAGTGGCAGTTCATGCACCGTGCCCTCGTAGGTGACCTTGACCATGGCGCTGCCCAGGACAGTGATAAGCTCTTTGGTGTACGTTCTCAGTTTCGTGTGGATGGGGCTCAGGGCTGGTCTGAATGCCTTGTTGCACCCCACAGTCTCTCAAACATCTTTTTATTCATGATGGATTGGCTAGCGCCAGGGTCCAGTTCCATGGCTACGGGTAAGCCATTCAATTTTACATTTAGCATTATACGTGGACATTTCATCGAAAATGTGTGCACCCCGTGTACTTCAGCATCTGCCTCCTCTCTCTGAGGCTCGAAATTGCTTTGATCCACCATGGACCGATCTTCCTCTGTCACATGGTGGTTAGCAGGTTTTGCAGAGCTCGTTGGAAGTGCCCCATTGTTCCACAGCTCTTGCAAACATACCCTTTGAAGCAGCATGAATAGGCTGAATGGAAGCCTCCACAATGCCAACAAGGTGTGAATTACCTTGCATTCATCCTTTGTTGCGGATTCTGAGTCATCTGGGTCACCTGAGACCTGCTGGCAATTGCAGACCCGTGGTTTCTGCCCTGTACATTTCTGCTCGCAAACACAGTTCCAGTTAATTTATGAACATTGCTAGCACTTGTGTGCTAAGAGATTTGTTTGGTGTTATCACAGGTGGACATAAATGCCTGTGCTATCGCAATGGCCTTACTGAGGGTCGGTGTCTCTACAGTCAAAGGTTTTCGTAGGATGGTCTCGTGGCCAATGCCCAGTACAAAAAAGTCTCTGAGCATTTGCTCCAGTTAGCCATCAAACTCACATTGTCCTGCAAGTCACCTTAGCTCGGTGATGTAGCTCACCACTTCCTGACCTTCAGATCACTGGCAGGTGTAGAACCGATACCTCGCCATCAGCACGGTCTCCCCCGGGTTAAGATGCTAACGAACCAGTGTACACAGCTCCTCATATGACTTATCTGTGGGTTTCACCGGAGCCAGAAGATTCTTCATCAGGCTGTAGGTCGGTGCCCCGCAGACCGTGAGGAGGACCGCTCTCCTTTTTGCAGCGCTTCCTTCTCCATCCAGCTCGTTGGCTACAAAGTACTGGTCTAGCCATTCGACATAGGTTTCCCAGTCCTCACCCTCAGAGAACTTCTCCAGGATGCCCACAATTTGCTGCATCTTTGCGTTGGATTCGTATACTCGTCACCAGTTATTGTGTTCCTAACACAGATGAGACTGCACACAGAGAGGTTAAAGTAACAGTGACCTCAGTCTTTATTAAGACACTCCAGAGTCAGGAACAGGCCTTAGGAGCTGACTTATATATAGTGCTCCCACGGGATGCTGGGATCCCTTGGGACTTCAGGGGATACACTCCCTGGTGGCGGAACATGGGAGTGCATGCTTTACAGATACACAACACAGCTGAAGTGCCGTAACCTGCAGGACTACAGACCAAGAGCTGGAAAGTGGGATTAGGCTGGATAACCTCTTGTTGGCCGGCCTGGACATGATAGCCTGAAATGGCCTCCTTCCGTGCTGTAAATTTCTATGATTCTATCAATCTATGAAATGGGGGATGGTACTGCCGTCGACTCCATGTTTTTATTTTTTCAGCCGACTGCCAAGTCGGTCCGACAATTATGGCCGTGGGTTCGGCCGGGCCACCAACAGGCAGCCTGGCAAACCCTCTTGGATGCCAGGCCACTGGCCTCCCTTACTGCCCAGTGTTTGCCACTAAAATGGCTGCAGAGTTTGCAGTGGCCCTCCCCTTTAACTGATGGGGAAGGACGTTGTGACGTGCCAGCGCGATGACGTCATCATTGCGGCGCTAATGACTTGTAGCATCGGCCACTCCGTCCCTCCCCCACTTCCGCCCCGCCAGTGACGGCCACTTCCGCCCCGCTTTAAAAAAAAGCACCAACACCCGAATTTCTCCGAAAACGGTAAGTGTGACTCCTTTGGGGCGGTGGCCAATTTTCCTCCCCCCCTTGAGTCTTAATCCCAGCAGTTTCGCAACTCGGCTGTAATGCAAAATTTTATCCATTTCTTACAGCAGGCATTTTTGCGGGATCATGAGGACGATGCCCTCCAGCACTGACCCCACCTGAGTTAAGGGGTCAATGGAAGGGCATTTTATTAACATGGTGAGGCGCCATTTGGGTGCATCTCCAGCAATCTCTTTTCAACTGAAGCATAACTTCTTCTGCTTTGTATTCCAGACCGCTTGAGATAAAGGCTAACACTCCATTCGGCTTTTTGATTAGTTTTTGTACCTGTGCATCAGCTATCAGTCACACCTACATCCCTTTGCTCTTCCACAGCTCCCAGTCTCTCACCATTAAGAAAATATTCTGAGTTGTCTTTCTTGGTCCAAAGTGGATGACCTCACACTTTCCCACTGCAGTAATTAGCAGGACTAAGTTATACAAGTTTTTTTTTTAATGTGCAACTGCTTTGATCATTACATGAAAATAACTCCCTTTTTATTCTCAAAAGGAAAGAGCTGAAATTGGCACAGGATGCTGGGATAGCAATGAGCCACAATGGTAATACAGGTACAACGTCTGAAATCCAGCAACCTCGGGACCGAATCCGTGCCGGTTTTTGGGTTTTGTCAGGTTTCGGATCAGAAAATCAATAGTTTGAAATCCGGCAATCTCGGGACCAAATCTGTGCTGGTTTTTGGGTTTTTGCCGGATTTTGGACCTTGCTGCCCGCTGCTCCTCGCCGCCCGATGATCTACCGCTCCTCGCCGCCCGATGATCTACCGCTCCTCGCTGCCCGCCGATTCCCGCCGCTCCTCTGCTCCTCACCACCCGACACTGTTTTTTTTTAATCAGTTTCCTCGTCCTTCGCCACCCAATGGCACCATCTTGGCCGCCTCAAAAATGTCCGGTTTTCGGACAATTCCGGTTTTTGGAGTTCCGGATTCGGGACGTTGTACCTGTATAAGCCTGTGAATTCCTTATGTCAGATGTGTGCTATTGGAAGTGTGAAGAGGAGGTCATGTGGCCATGAGAGGGAAAATCATAGGGAAAGTTTACCTGATCCTGCTTGTACATAACCACAAAAACACTTATACATACTTCATCTAGTCACAGATGGTGAGCAGAAACATCAGGGCAGCTGAGAAAATTAATCATAAAACAACAACTTGCATTGAAATAGTGCCTTTAACATAGCAAAGCGCCCCAAGGTACACACAGGAGTATTATCAGGAGCCTCTAAATTCTCGTATCTCATTATCACCTCTTTGTACACTGCACCGTCATCATTTTTCCTACTCTCCATCTTATCACAGTCCTCTCTCCTTCTTTTCCCTGGCTCTGTGCTTGGTTAAAAGCTGTTCATCGCTTATATCTTCCCGTTCTGATGAAAGGTCATTGACCTCAAGCATTGACTCTGTTTCTCTCTCCACAGATGCTACATGTGTTTCCATCATTTTCTGTTTTTATTTTAGGTTCTAAATTCTTGTGGTTTAACTTCTGGTATTTGCTGCTGATGAAAAACATTAATTGACAACTAGCTAATGTTTTACTGAGATAACAACAACAATAACATATTTATATGGTGCCTTTAACGTAGTAAAATGTCCCTAGGTGCTTCACAGGAGTGTTTTAAGACAAAACAAATACATTTGACATAAGTAGAAATTACAGCAGATGACCAAAAGTTTGGTCAAAGAGGTAGGTTTTAAGGAGCATCTTAAAGTAGGAAAGAGAGGTAGAGATAAGGTTTAGGGAGGGAATTCCGGAGCTTAGGGCCCAGGCGGAGGAAGGCACGGCCAGCAATGGTTGAGCAGTTATAATCAGGGATGCTCAAGAGGGCAGAATGTGAGGAGCGTAGACATCTCGGGGGGCGGAGGGGGGTGGGTGCCGTGAGGCTGAAGGAGACTACAGTGATAGGGAGGGGCGAGGACATGGAGGGATTTGTAAACAAGGATGAGAATTTTGAAATTGAGGCGTTGCTTAACCGGAGTCATTGTAGGTCGGCGAGCACAGGGGTGATGGGTGAGCGGGACCTGGAGCGAGTTAGGACATGGGCTGCCGAGTTTTGGATGACCTCAAGTTTACGTAGGGTAGAATGTGGGAGGCCAGCCAGGACTGCATTGGAATAGTCAAGTTTAGAGGTAGCAAAGGCATGGATGAGGGTTTCAGCAGCAGATGAGCTGAGGTAGTGGTGGAGATGGGCGATGTTATAGAGGTGGAAATCGTCAGTTTTAGTTAAACTGTGGCTATGTGGCCGGGAGCTCATTTCAGGGTCAAATATGACACCTAGGTTGCGAACAGTTTGGTTCTGCCTTAGACAGATGCTAGGGAGAGTGATGGAGTCAATGGCTAGAGAATGCAGTTTGTGGCGTGGACCAAAGACAATGGCTTCGGTCTTCCCAATATTTCATTGGAGAAAATGTTTGCTTATCCAGTATTGGATGTCGGAACAGCAGTCTGACAATTTAGAGACCGCGAAGGGGTCGAGAGAAGTGATGGTGAGGTAGTGCTGGGTGTCAACAGCATACATGTGGAAACTGAAAAAGCAAACTTTTTTTTAAAAAGGAGACTTTTGTGTCCCACTTCCCTTTTTAGGAAAGTTCTGGAAACGCCATGAAGAAACTGGGCTCTCAATACAAAAAATTGGACAGAGCTCAGAATGCAAGTTGAGGGGGTAATTTTAGCTTTCATCGTGGGCAGAAAACAGGCAAGAGTAAACTGCTGTGAGCTCTGCATTCCTGCAATCCTGTGTTGGAAACGTAGATTTAGCTCCCGCCAGGCTGGCCCGTCAAAATACTCAGGCCTTTTAATTAGACCATGGGATACAAACACAACATGTTTTTATGAAATTCGTCTATATCAGTGAAGGTATCAATCTGTTTAAAATAAATGGGTTAATGCTTTTGTTAAAATTGCAACAAGAGGAATTTTACAGAAACATATTAAGCATTTGTATGCTGATATCTCAAACATAAGCTCAATGCCTGAATCCCTATAAGAATTTCTAATGCCACCCCTGTTACCATCTCCAGCACAGGTGGCTGTGGGAGCCATTTTATATATTTTCCTACCGCCACATTTGGGGAACAGTCACAATTTCCAACCTCTTGCCTTTTGTTGCTGAGTACCTAGCCTCTGCCTTGCTCTTGTAACCATGGTTTGATATGGCTGGTCCGGTTAAGTTTCTGGTCAATGGCAACAATGATGGCAGCATCACTGAAGTTCAGGGGGCGATAGCTGGGCTTTCTCTTGTTGGAGATGGTCATTACCTGGCACTTATGCGGCACAAGTGTTACCTGCCATTTGTCGGCCCAGGCCTGGATGTTGTCCAGGTCCTGCTGTTGGCTGACATGCTTCATTATCAGAAGAGTTGCAATAGAAGCTTAGTGCTATGGAATCATCAGCACGTAGCCCTACTTCTGACCCAATGAAAGAGAGAAGGCCAATGTTGAAGCAGCTGAAAATAGTTGTGCTGAGGGCACATCCCTGAGGAACTCCTGCAGTAATGTCCTGGGACTGCGATGCTTGGCCTCTGACAATCTAAGCAGTCTTTCTTTGTATCAGGTATGACTCCAGCCATTGAAGGATTTTTCCTTTGACCCCCATTAACCTCAATTTTGTTTGGGCTTCCTGATGCCATATTTGGTGAAATGCAGCCTTGATTTTGAGGGCATCTCTCACCTCAGTCAATTCTTGTGTCCATCTTTGGATCAAGGCTATGATGAGGCCAGCGCAAGACCCAAACTGAGCATCAATTAGAAGGTTATTGGTGAGTATGTGGCTTAATATCACTATTGCTGACTCTTTTAGAAAGAAATTCAATGTTAAATCATATCTTTCAGTTTCATGCATGATTTTCTCTAAATATAGAGGGACAATTTATTAGTACAAGGCATATGTTATTAAGCAAAAGAACAGAGAGGGATATAACTTATATACGGGAGTGACCGATACAAAGAGTTTCATGGTAATCTCTATCACAGGTAAAATAGTTTCTGCTTTTTGAAAAATTTTAAAATCAATTGTATTTAATTACAAAACTCCATAGAGAAGAAGCAGTTAATTAAACTACATTGTTAGCAAGTTGGATAAGTAAATTAATCATATCTCAAAGGAGAACCAGTGGATGTGGTGTATTTGGACTTTCAAAAGGCTTTTGACAAGGTCCCACACAAGAGATTGGTGTACAAAATTAAGGCACATGGTATTGGGGGTAATGTACTGACATGGATAGAGAACTGGTTGGCAGACAGGAAGCAGAGAGTCAGGACAAACCAGTCCTTTTCAGAATGGCAGGCAGTGACTAGTGGGGTGCCGCAGGTCTCAGTGCTGGGACCCCAGCTATTTACAATATACATTAATGATTTGAATTAAGGAATTGCGTGTAATATCTCCAAGTTTGCAGACGACACTAAGCTGACTGGCAGTGTGAGCGGTGAGGAGGACGCTAAGAGGCTGCAGGGTGACTTGGACAGGTTAGGCGAGTGCGCAAACGCATGGCAGATGCAGTACAATGTGGATAAATGTGAGGTGCAACGAGACCTAGGTGTCATGGTTCATCAGTCATTGGCATGCAGGTACAGCAGGCGGTGAAGAAGGCAAATGGTATGTTGGCCTTCATAACTAGGGAATTTGAGTATAGGAGCAGGGAGGTCTTATTGCAGTTGTACAGGGCCTTGGTGAGACCTCGCCTGGAATATTGTGTTCAGTTTTGGTCTCCTAATCTGAGGAAGGACATTCTTGCTATTGAGGGAGTGCAGCGAAGGTTCACCAGACTGATTCCCGGGATGGCAGGACTGACATATGAGGAGAGACTGGATCGTCTGGGCCTGTATTCAGTGGAGTTTAGAAGGATGAGAGGGGATCTCATAAAAGCATATAAAATTCTGACGGGACTGGACAGGTTAGATGCAGGAATAATGTTCCCGATGTTGGGGACTTCCAGAACCAGGGGACACATTCTAAGGATAAGGGGTAAGTCATTTAGGACTGAGATGAGGAGAAACTTCTTCACTCAGAGAGTTGATAACCTGTGGAATTCTCTACCGCAGAGAGTTGTTGATACCAGTTCATTGGACATATTCAAGAGGGAGTTAGATGTGGCCCTTACGGCTAAAGGGATCAAGGGGTATGGCGAGAAAGCAGGAAAGTGGTACTGAGGTGAATGATCAGCCATGATCTTATTGAATGGTGGTGCAGGCTCGAAGGACTCCTGCACCTATTTTCTATGTTTCCATGCTTTCTGAATATCCAAATTTAAATATCATTCTTGTTGAAGAAAACAAGCAGATACAATTTTCGTAATGCAAGAGTATACGATCTGTGTTATATACTTTTTTCTCTTTTACTGAATGGGTCAATAGGGAATAAATTCTTCTAAGAACGCCATGATCTACAAGCAGGGATGAGCAAGGGTCTAAGTCGGAAATCCATGTCTGCAAAGTCTTGTTTAAATTCTGTGCCTTTATTGGCTTGAGTGCAAATGTATTAAATAAATCCAACTGAATCAATACTTCACTGAAATTGATGTATTTTTTACTCAATTGAAAGAATGATTTTTATTCAAACTAACACATTTTTATTGAAAGTAATGAATTATTATTTTAATCAATTCACTTTCATTGCTAACATCATGCTTGTTTCTTTAAAAAAAAATCTATTTCGGAGAAAATATATTTTCCGACTATACACTTGATCCGTACCATCCAATCAAATCTATTGCTGACCCAAATGGACCCTGGATTTGTCCAGCATAATACTAACTAGTCATAAAAAGAATACCCTCGCTAATAAATGACAACAAAATTTACAAATATATTTGTGTTTTGTTGCTAAAACTCATCATCATAGGCAGTCCCTCGGAATCAAGGAAGACTTGCTTCCACTCTTAGCATGAGTTCTGAGGTAGCTGTACAGTCCAATACGAGAACCACAGTCCCTGTCACATGTGGGACAGACAGTCGTTGAGGGAAAGGGTGGGCAGGGAGCCTGGTTTGCCGCACGCTCCTTCCGCTGCCTGCACTTGATTTCTGCATGCTCTCGGCGAAGATACTCGAGGTGCTCAGCGCCCTCTCGAATGCACTTCCTCCACTTAGGGCGGTCGATGGCCAGGAACTCCCAGGTGTCAGTGGGGATGTCACACTTTATCAGGGAGGCTTTGAGGGTGTCCTTGTAACGTTTCCTCTGCCCGCCTTTGGCTTTTTTGCCATGGACGAGTTCCGAGTAGAGTGCTTGCTTTGGGAGTCTCGTGTCTGGCATGCGAACTACGTGGCCTGCCCAGCGGAGCTGATCAAGTGTGGCCAGTGCTTCAATGCTGGGGATGTTGGCCTGGACGAGGACGCTAACGTTTCTGCGTCTGTCCTCCCAGGGGATTTGCAGGATCTTGCGGAGACATCGCTGGTGGTATTTCTCCAGCGACTTGAGGTATCTACTGTACATGGTCCACATCTCTGAGCCATACAGGAGGGTGGATATTACTACGGCCCTGTAGACCATGAGCTTGTTGACAGTTTTGAGGGCCTGGTCTTCAAACAGTCTTTTCCTCAGGCGGCCGAAGGCTGCACTGGTGCACTGGAGGCGGTGTTGGATCTCATCATCGATGCCTACTCTTGTTGATAGGAGGCTCCCGAGATAGGGGAAGTGGTCCATGTTGTCCAGGGTCACGCCGTGGATCTTGATGTCTGGGGGGCAGTGCTGTGCGGCGAGGACAGACTGGTGGAGGACCTTTGTCTTACTAATGTTTAGCGTAAGGCCCATGCTTTCATATGCCTCGGTAAATATGTTGACTATGTCCCGGAGTTCAGCCTCTATGTATGCACAGGCATGGGCATCATCCACATACTGTAGCTCAATGACAGAAGTTGGGGTGGTCTTGGACCTGGCCTGGAGATGGCGAAGGATGAACAGCTTCCCACTGGTTCTGTAGTTTAGTTCCACTGCAGCAGAGAGCTTATCAACTGTGAGGTGGAGCATGGCAGTGAGGAAGGTTGGGGCGATGACGCAGCCCTGCTTGACCCGGTCCAGACGTGAATTGGGTCTGTGATGGATCCGTTGGTAAGGATCATGGCTTGCATGTCGTCATGGAGCAGGCGGAGGATGGTGACGTACTTTTGGGGGCATCCGAAATGAAGGAGGACGCTCCATAGACCCTCGCGGTTGACAGTGTCAAAGGCCTTTGTAAGGTCGAAGAAAGCCATGTATAAGGGCTGGCGCTGTTCCCTGCATTTTTCCTGCAGCTGTCGCGCTTCAAAAATCATGTCCGTTGTGCCCCGTAGGGGACGAAATCCACACTGCGACTCCGGGAGGAGCTCCTCAGCCAGGGGAGAAGACGGTTGAGGAGGACTCTAGCGACGACTTTCCCAGTTGTTGATAGCAGGGAGATTCCTCTGTCGATGCCGCAGTCGGACTTGTCCCCTTTTTTAAAGATGGTCACGATCACTGCATCTTTAAGATCTCCCGGCATGCTCTCCCCCCTCCAGATGAGAGAGATGAAGTTGTGTATTCGCGCCAGTAGTGCCTCTCCACCATACTTCAGTGCCTCAGCAGGGATTCCATCCACTCCCGTAGCCTTGTTGTTTTTTAGCTGTCGTATGGCCTTTTCTACCTCGTGCAGTGTTGGGGTCTCACTGAGATGGTGGCGGGTAGCATGCTGCGGAATGGAGTCGAGAACACTCGAGTCAAAGGCAGAGTCTCAATTGAGGAGATCTTTGAAGTGTTCCTTCCAGCGGGCCCTGACTGCCTTGGTGCCCTTGATGAGTGTTTCCCTGTTCTTGGCTAGGAGTGGGTGGGGCCTTGGGAGTTTGGTCCATATGTGGCCTTGACTGTGGTGAAGAATCCGCGCACATCACGGTTGTCGGCCAGCTGCTGTATCTCCTGTGCTTTCTCCATCCACCACCTGTTGTTTAGGTCCCGGGTTTTTTGTTGGACCTTAGCCTTTAGCCGTCTCTAATGTTGCTTTGCTGCTCCTGAGTTGGGTTGCTGTTTAAGGCTCAGAAATGCCCTGCGCTTGCCATCAATGAGTTCTTGAATCTCCTGATCATTCTCATCAAACCAGTCCTGGTGTTTCCTGGTTGAGTGACCGAGCGCCTCCTTGAAGACATTAGTTATGGAGGCCTGGAGGGCAGACCAAGTGCTCTGGACATTCTGCATCTTGGGGTCATCAAGGCACGCCAGGTTAGCTGTGAGGCACTGACTGTAAAGGGCTCTCTTAGCTGGGTCCTTAAGTGCCCCGGCATTGACTTTTTTGCGACACTGCTTCTGCTGCCCCCTTCGCTTTGGGGCTATGCTGATGTCATAAGAACATAAGAACATAAGAATTAGGAACAGGAGTAGGCCATCTAGCCCCTTAAGCCTGCTCCGCCATTCAACAAGATCATGGCTGATCTGGCCGTGGACTCAGCTCCACTTACCCGCCCGCTCCCCATAACCCTTAATTCTCTTACTGGTTAAAAATCTTTCTATCTGTGATTTGAATACATTCAATTAGCTAGCCTCAACTGCTTCCTTGGGCAGAGAATTCCACAGATTCACAACCCTCTGGGAGAAGAAATTCCTTCTCAAATCGGTTTTAAATTGGCTCCCCTGTATTTTGAGGCTGTGCCCCCTAGTTCTAGTTTCCCCGACCAGTGGAAACAACCTCTCTGCCTCTACCTTGTCTATCCCTTTCATTATTTTAAATGTTTCTATAAGATCACCCCTCATCCTTCTGAATTCCAACAAGTAAAGACCAGTCTACTCAATCTATCATCATAAGGTAACTCCCTCATCTCCGGAATCAGCCTAGTGAATCGTCTCTGTACCCCCTCTAAAGCCAGTATATCCTTCCTTAAGTAAGGTGACCAAAACTGCACGCAGTACTCCAGGTGCGGCCTCACCAATACCCTATACAGTTGCAGCAGGACCTCCCTGCTTTTGTACTCCATCCCTCTCGCAATGAAGGCCAACATTCCATTCGCCTTCCTGATTACCTGCTGCACCTGCAAACTAACTTTTTGGGATTCATGCACAAGGACCCCCAGGTCTCTCTGCACCGCAGCATGTTGTAATTTCTCCCCATTCAAATAATATTCCCTTTTACTGTTTTTTTTCCCAAGGTGGATGACCTCACATTTTCCGACATTGTATTCCATCTGCCAAACCTTAGCCCATTCGTTTAACCTATCTAAATGGATCGGATTAGGCGGTGGTCCATCCAGCAGTCATCAGCTCCTATAATGGCACGGATGATGCGCACATCCTTGCGATCCCTGGCCCGGACGATGACATAGTCGAGCAGGTGCCAGTGTTTGGAGTGAGGGTGTTGCCACAATGCCTTGTAATTGTCTCTCTGGCGGAACAAGGTGTTGGTGATGACAAGTTCATGCTCTAGATATTTTGTCAGGAGTAGGGTACCGCTGGAGTTGGCTTTCCCTACCCCCTCTCTGCCAATCACGCCTCCCCAGAGGTCTGTGTCCCTGCCAAGGAGGATCAGTTGAAGTCGCCAAGGAGGATCAGTTTGTCATCACCTGTTCTTTACGTCCCGGGTTTTTTGTTGGACCTTAGCCTTTAGCCGTCTGTAATGCTGCTTTGTTGTTCCTGAGTTGGGTTGTTGTTTAAGGCTCAGAAATGCCCTGCGCTTGCAAACTATGTCTGCAGCAGTAACAGTGGATGAGGAAATAAAGAACTCCTGCTGCACAATGATTCTGCAAACTACCCCAGCAGAAATACTATTGGAACTCTACTCATTAACACTTACCTTCTCACTGGCCAGATTGTTTTTAATCTTCCTCTAGTACAGCAGGTGATCTCCTGGATCCTACCATCCCCTGAAACTTAGCGACTTTCCCAGTACCATCATTGTTGCAAATATCCAAAAAAGGGACATCTTTTGATATGCTGTATTTGCTTTCCATGATCTTTCTCATGCCATTTTTGGATTAGGACGATGTTGAGGAGGAGACACATGACCTATAAGCACCTTTCTCCTCAATTTTGTCTCCAGTGTACGACTATAAATTCGGATACTGAAACTGTCATGGAGATTGGGTCAGTTATATTGTTGAAAGTTGCCGATAACACTTTAACAGTGTAAAACCACCATGCTACTACTGAAAAATAACTAAACTCTTCTAGGTTGCCTTGTGTGGTACACACCATGAGTCCATTTTGTCTGTACCTGCACAAATTCTAAATTGTTCTTCTATATGTACCTACATTAGTTGGTTTACCTTATGCTAACAATGTCTTGTCCTTGATTGTGATATACAGTATTGTGTAAGTCTGATGGAAAATTAGGAACAATTTTTTTTTAAAGATGGAAGACGGAAACAGCCAACATTTTCCTCGGGTAACCTGGAGGCTGGAGTTACCCACTGCTATGGAGACCAGTCGGGTGGGCACACTTTTTGATTGCAGTTAATAAGGTAGATCACAATAAGCTATGGTAGGGGCTAAATTTGACTCAACATCCAGGGAAAAAGGCTTCATGTTTTCGGCACCAGACAAAGGGACAAGGACGAATTGTGGAGAGGACAGAAACCTGATAGTAACAGAAGCTGCTTACCCTGACAAAAATGTTTCTCCATGTGAAAATCACTCCAAAATTCTAATCTATTTATTGTGATGAAACGTGAAAGTGTATCCTTTCTGATGCTCTGCACCAGCCTGGTTAAGTTCAGGTGTCACTCCACTGTAAACCACAGTGTACCAGTACTAACTGATACCCCATGAGGAAGGGTAGGGACTAAATTTGTGTCTGCATAACAACCATTACATTTCAAAAATAATGCATTGCGCTTTAAGCACTTTAAGATATTTCAGGGTGGTGAGGCACTACATAAATACAAGCATTATTACATTGCTGTATTCACTTCTGCAGTCAATCCAGTCTATTTGATCAAGCGGTTGATAAAGATCATAAGGAGAGGTTAGTATTGGGCATCACACCAATGAGAAGTTCATCAACTTGCCAGGAAAAGAAGTGGTCCAGATGAGATCCTTCCACCAAAAAAATCCCTTACCAAGAAGGAACAAATATAGCATATTCTCAATCTACAATTGGTGTAGATGGAGAATGATCTCAGAGCATGATTTTTTTATTTTGACTCAAAAGAGGCAAGCTCCTCCTTTTCTGGACAGAGATCTGGTGGGGCAGGACTACTGCCCGGTGCTTCGTTTCCATCCCAGCCCCGACCCATTTTCTTGGATTGGAGCTCATTAAATATGCACTACAAGCTTCATGTGAGAATCCACTGCAGCATCCAGAAGAGACAGAAGCACCCTGAAATTGTGAAACCGTAAGATTTGATTCAGTAACTGCTACAAAGGTATTGGCAATCTATGAAGTAAGCAGAATGGCTAGTACATGGGTGTGAGAAACACTTGTCCTATCAGCAATATTGCTTGACAGATCTAGGAGCAATACCTGGATGCATTGACATTATAGCCTTTTTTAAAACAGCGGATCAATTAGCTGTGAGCTTCGAAGGGCTTGAATCTTTCTCTTATGTCTCAGTTACCAGAACAGGTCTGGCCAGAGTGATACAATTTATGCATGATTTCATCCAACTTGTGCTTTCTTATTTTGGCTGTATACTTCATTATTCTATTTACCTTGTTGCTTGCTACTTTGCAATGGCTAGACCTATTAAGAACCAAGTCTACTAATGTCTCTTGATCCCTTTCAATTTCACTCTTACGATTTCTACACCATTCATGCAGTGCATAGGTCTCCCACTTCTCTTCCTACATGCTCGAGGAAGTTCTATTTGCCAACATACATAGATATCTAGCTAATTTGTAGATCCCTGGCTGCCCCTGCAGATTTAACGATCACCTGTTTGCTATTGTCCATACATTTGATATTGAGCTTTTCGATGCAAGCCATTAACATAGATTAGAACCATAAATCCCTGCCGGCGGCAAGTGGGTGGCTTGGCCGCTCTGTCGACTTGGAGCCCATTTCAAGAGGAAGTCGAATTTCTCCCCCCTCCACTGTGAGTGCGGGCCGATTGATCACAGCTGATTGATCAGCTCTTCAGTTAGCTACAAAGTAGAAAATTGCTGTGCAGCTTTATAAAGGGCCAAAGACAGCAGAAGCAATGACAAAATGGGCAGGAAATCTAGCTTGCTTAGGTAAATAGCTCAGAGAAGTGAGTAAGCTATGCTGAAAAATGGCCTATTGACAAACAGATTCCACTGTATCTATGAAATATAAATTTGACAGAACTATTTACAAGAACAGCATAATGCACTGAACATTTACATTCTCACTGCTGTTTCCTTTTCATCTGCGCCCAAAAGAAAATCATGCGCTGAACAACCAACAACCTATTTTGCCACCTTTTTTGCCACCTTATGCCAACCCATTTGGCTTGTGACACATTATATGCAAAAGTTTGAAACTCCAAGCATGCTGCCAACAAGATACCTGTGTGTTGCATGTTCACAGGTAACTGCTGGACTGAGCACTTGAGCTCCACACATCCATTCTTCAGTCAACTAAGTCCTGAGAAGTAAGAGGTGGCACAGCCCAATCTTCACCCTGAACCAAATGCCCTCCACACTTCACAGTGGCAAGCACCAGTGCAGGTACATCAGCAGTGGGAGAGTTCAGTTAGGAAGCTGCAGGTTGGACTACTTGGTGAGTTACTAAGCTGGAGTGAGGAGGAGCAATTGGACTTGGTACTTAAGAAGCCCATCATGATGCGTGGAGGGCAGTTTGAGGATACATTCAGGCTAAGGGCAGCTCTAGAGCCCAACATATAGCATCCTTGACATGCTGTGGGTTATCAGCAGCAGTAGAATTTTATACCATCACAATCTGTAACCTCACAGCTTGGCACATCTGCCATTTGCTTCAGGCCAAGAGATTTACCGTGGTTCAATAGGGCATGTAAAAGAGCAAGCCAGGAGCAGCATCAGGAATACCTTGGAATCTGGAAGCAATGTAGTTAATCTACCTGCATGCTAAACACCAAAGGCAGCAGGTTATTGAGAGATCTAAGTGGTCCCACAACCAATAGATCGCAGCAATGCTCCCTAGCCCTACTATAGCCAGTCAGAATGGTGTGGACAACCAGGCAACCAATAGGAGGAGGAAGATCCATTTATATCCCCATCCTCAACCATGGTGGGGTTTAGCATGTGAGTGCAAAAGACATGGGGCCCAAATTTGGTCAAACCTTAGTTCCGCTTGTTTTTCGGCGGTCCCCGGGCGGTGCATGATTTTTTACCGGCTGCCACCGGTGGGGGTAACTAGGTGCGAGTTTCATCCTAGTTTTGTTAGCGGGAGCGGCAGGCAGCGGGAGGCATCGGCCAGTAGCGGGAGTCGGTGGCCGGTAGTGGGCAGCAGCAGGAGTCGACGGTAGGTGCAGGCCTGTTGACTCGGGAAACATCGGAGGCCGTGTACTGCGCATGCGTGAGATTTGGATTTTTTTGTGTGTAGTTTTTTTTGTCTGATGACCTCACTTTTCCCGCGATTGGGGCTGAGGGCTCAGCTGCGCATGCGCATAAAATCTGGTAACTGACTTGCACCTGACAGTTACAGAGGGAAGTGATTTAGAGAGAGAGGCAAGAGAATAACCTATCATGAGTTTTAGAACAGCTGCCAGGAAGTCCATTGTAGGGAGGTTCGGAGCTCCCTGGTTGACTGATGATGAGCTGGATGCACTTGTCTCTGAGGTGGAGCACCGTT
This sequence comes from Pristiophorus japonicus, assembly GCF_044704955.1. Classification (NCBI taxonomy): domain Eukaryota; kingdom Metazoa; phylum Chordata; class Chondrichthyes; family Pristiophoridae; genus Pristiophorus; species Pristiophorus japonicus. The sequence continues at coordinate 75,737,756 of NC_091978.1, read as the reverse complement.
ACCTCACCCGGGATGGTCATGGCAAGTCAGTCCCGTCCCAATATAAACGCATTTGGCGGGAGATTGGGGAGGCCGTGTGCGCAGTGGGCACCATGCTTTGTGATGGAGACCCATGCAGGAAGAGATGGAACGATATGGTAATGGCAGCAGGAATAAATAAAGATCTTATTGTTGTACTCCAGTACTACTCAAAAAGTATATGTGGCCGTTGTGTGTGTCTGTTGCATCGACAAACCGGTTAAAGCTTGCAACTTTTATTTCTGCAGAGGAAAAGAACAGCCAACGCTTCAAAGCAGTGTAGCATGGGAGGGGGGCCCATGGGAGGTCATCGAAGTGACTGACATCGAGGAGCGAGCCTTGGCATTGGTGGATGACCACCCCCATGCCACCACACATGGTGGTGCCGATCTCATAAGACAGCATGTTAAATTTATCCGAATCTCCGGTCTGTGTTACGCTCATGTCATGCAAGGTCATGTAATGTGATGTCCATTGCATTTTAATGTACTGTCTGTCGGTCATTTAGGGTGTGGTGATGTAGCCATAGTAGTCCTTGAAATAAGATTCGGACACGTCACGGTACTCATGTTAGCATTACCAACGACCCCCCCACCGTGCCCCTAGCTGCTAAAAACTGAAATGTTGTAGTGTACTTGCAGATGATGAATCAGGGAGCACCGACTTAAGCACCCCATCCACCTCTGGCACGCAAAGGCCATGTGCAACACCAACACCATCCACCTCAACCTTATCAGGAGCCCGCCTCAGCAGCTCGTTCTGCCCCCGGCCCCCTCAACATCCCCCATAGCCCCCCGCATCCACCTTCACAACCCACAGAGACGAAGACCAGGAGGAAGAGCAGGGAAAGGCCCACTGTCTGTCCCACCTGAGCTCGAGCAGGTGAAAGAGGAGAACTCCATCCTTTTGACATGTATGCCACCTGTGCGCCTAACATCGGTATTGGGGTTTGAGTTTTTGGGCTTCGACTCGGAGGAAGTGAGACCAAGCGTTGTGAGGCGCTGCACTTGTGCCAGTATAGCCACCAAGCCGCCTCCACCCAGATGCAAGGCGGGTGGAAGCAATGCAGGAAATGATTCAGCTGTCGAGGACAAGCGTCGACCTAGATCGAGACCTCCTCTAGGCCATGGCTGGGATAGCTGCCTACATTGCCTCATTTGCAGAGCAGCATACCAATAGTATGCTGATCACCGCGGTGCAGCGAACCATCAACTGTCGATGCCATGTGGCAATCGATGGTCTTGGGATATGGCATTGAACCCCCTGATGCCATACCAGCCAGGCCGACAGAACCAGAGGGTCCAGAGATGCCAGCGTCTTCCATCTCACCGCCTCCATTCTCTCCCCGACAATCACGACAGCAGCGCTCTGGGTGCACTCCTGTACCACGTGCTGGTACCGACACGTTGAGGGGCAGGGGTGCGGTCGGCGTGGGGATGGGCAACTCATCAAGAGGAGAATGGGGCTCACTTGGAGGGGTAGAAATGAGGTGGTGGGAGTGGGTAGAGAGTTGGGTGTTGGTGATGTTTGTATATATTGTTCTTATTGCTGTTGGTGTTTAAGATGTTTTCTTTTGATGCTAAATGTACTGTTTTTTGAAATACTGGTAAATATTTTGCTTGACATGTTTGAATGTTCTGCCATTTTTTGAATGTTGTACAATTCAATAGAGATTTTTTAACCACTCTTGGTCAGTGTCTACCTTTTAGATAATGAGGAGTCTGTGCTGAGAAACATACAAATGTAGTGCAGTGTGATAAATATTTTGCCTAACAGTCAGGTTGTGACTTTTTAATGGATCCTAACATCACATCATTTAGCTAAGACAAGTAAGGGTCACCAATCCACGACGGGTGGCTTTGAATGACGGATAGTTCCAGAACTTGGAGTCCAGACATTATGGTTAGCATTTGAGTGTATAGTTTTTGAGCCAACAGATCGCTGAACCCCACCCCTAACATTACATGTTATTCAATCAAATTATAACACTCGAATATATATATATATATATATATATATTTGCATCTTCTGTATTTAAGCAAATGTTGTTGTCAGGATCTCATCCTGGCACCTAAGAGAAACTTACAGGATTTAATTATTAGCTATATACTTTCACATGAGCTCATTACCTCTGTAGACTCACATGGTGTGACTAAATCTCTTCAGTATGCACTTGTGTCAAGCCCCTTATAGCACAAGTCCATAGAGCCTTTACTGTAATTGGGAGCTCATGTCCGCTTTCTACCTCAGACATGCCCTTCAACGGAGCATTTTACCCTCAATATATCATCTTTTTCTGAGATAAAATATTGCAGCAGCGATTTAAATCTGCCCTGGGATGTACTGTTCTGGACTGATCAGTGCCAATGTCTGTACCACCTGATCCAGGTAAGACCACTGTTTTCACAACGGACTTTCTGGCGGGCGGTAACAGGATCTTACAAGATCCTAAGGACCAATCTTGTGTTTTTCCCGATTTTTTGCATGGGCGGGCAGTATGCACTACTGCCGACGGTAGTTCTCCGATGAATTTCCCACCAGCCGGTAGGTCGGCGGTCTCTGAGTTTTTTCCCGCAAAAATGGCTTTTTTGGGCAGTAGCTCACCGGCTGTGGGCAGTAGGTTGAAACTCTGGCCCATGGAGTAAACTGTTTGTAAACATCCTCAGCCAAAAGTGCCGAATGAATGATATTATTGGACCTCCTCCTCTGATGTACCCAACATCACAGTATCAATTAATTTCACTACACATGACATCAGGAAGTAAGTGAATACATTGGAGACAGCAAAGGCTATGAGCTCTGATAACATTCTGACTGTCGTGCTGAAAACCCGCACACCAGAACAAGCCAGTTCCTTAACCAAGTTATTCCAGAACAGCTGTGATACTGGCATCTATTAGACAACATTGAGAAGTGCCCCAGTATGTCCTATTAACAAAAAGCCTGACAAATCTAACCCAGCCTATTATTGCCTTATGGTGTCTTCCCAATCATCAGTAAAGTGATGGAAACAATCAATAGTGCCCTCAAGAGACTCCTAGTGACACTTACTTATCAAGATCTTTATCGCTGCTGCTCAGTTTGGATTCAGCCAAAATCACTCAGTTCCTGACTTTGTCACAGCCGTGATCTAGATGTTGACGTGAGAAATGTGGTTGACACTTCTGAAGTGGGGAGCAAGTCAATCAGTTGTATACAATGATTTAAGGCGGCGGACCACCATCAGCTTCCCAGGGCATGTAGGGATGGGCAATAAATGCCAATCATGCCAGTGATTCCCACATACCGGGAATGCCAGAGGAGAGGTGAAAGTAGTTACCTCAACATCAAAACAGCATTTGATTGAGTATGGCTCCAAGGAGCCCCAGCAAGATTAAGTTCAATGGGGGTCAAATGGAAAACCGTCAAGTGGCTGGAGTCATACTTGACTGGCAGGAAGGTGGTCGCTATTGTTCAATGCCAATAATCAATTCCTCAGGACATCGGTACCTCAGTGCATCATCTATGGCTCAAACATCTTCAGCTGTTTCATCAATTATCTTCACTCAGTCAGAAGAATAGGATTTGGCCTGTTTGCTGTTAATTCTACAATGTTCATTGGCATTTCAACCCCCTGGACAGCAGATGGAGTGCAGGTTTAATAAATATAGAAATGTTTCAGTGGTGGAGCCGTAACAAAGCAATAAATAAGCAAACAAATTGGTGGATCAATTTGTAACAAATTACAACATCAAGCAAGCAGACCTCGACTTAAGAAAGAGCACCCAACATTGCTGAAGGAGCCAAACAGCCAATTCTCATTTTAGATGGGTACCGAATGATTGCAGTGCTGTTCAGGTACTGAACATATTATAGTGCCAACAGTGAATTCAAATAGTTTGTGGGGCCTAGGGAACCTAGCATATGCCATGCACACAGACCCTCAGTAGCACAGATGCTTTCAAGTTGATGATCAGGCCTCAGGGCTCAGTGTCCAATAAAAAAAGTCACCCAAACCCGATGCACAACTGTACTAATGTTGTCAATTGTGACATTTCCAGCCCCATGATGGAAGTAGAATTCTCTTCCAGAACTCTCTTCTCCTGAAAATACGTTGGACTAAAATTTGCTGTCAATGTAACGGCGAGGCTAATAATGCTCACCATTATTTATGCGCAAATGCCACGATATCTTCAGGTAAGTACAGATGTGCGACTAAATGCATAAATCAGAAAGTTGTTGTTGGAGATGCACCATTCCACTGTTAGCTTTGCATAAAATGACATCCCCTTGTCTGCCTCACCATTGAAATGCATTGAGTGATGTGAAATTTCTGTACTTGCACAGTAGATCCAAAGTAAACTCACAACAGAAAGTTAAGTCAAGTCATTTCAAGTCTAAGTACCCTTTTAACAACGTGTTAAGTATTAATTACTGCCTGTCAAGCTCCCTGGCACTGAAAATTAACTATTACAAGTGTGGAGTCTCATTCCTTCAGGTTTTAAATGTTGGAGATTTAAAATATCTAATTTAAATTTAAAAAGATACTATTTCTTTCTGTGCCTTAGTTCTCTCTGTTAATCCAATCTTTCTTTCCCTTTCTGTACCTGATTTGACATTGAATTCACCCATTCTAACTTACACTTCCTTCTGAGTCCTTGCATTGTTAATTTCACGATGCTTCAATCTGGTTGGTTAGGGAGCTATACAGTTGCTTTCTCTGCTCACTCAGATCCCAGATGCCGTGTACAGGGGGCCACACCGTTTCCATCTCGCACTTCCAGCAACTTGCAGTGCAAAATATCGTCAGCATTAAACAGGCATGGGCAAGTCTAACTAACAGCGGGCGCCATTCCTTGGCCTGCCACAGCAAATTTTGGACTATAATTTTCTCTCCTTCCATACAATTTGTTCCAGATAGAAACACAGCTGCAGACCTGATTTGATGGTGTCAGGGTGCAGCAAGTAACATAAATCCTTTTAATAGGTAGGTTTGGTCCATTTTGGGATGAACATTTAGCCTTAAGAACCAATGAGTTAACTCATGACATGGCTGAGGATAATTTTATGCAAATACTAAACCAGAACCAGGTTTGGTCAAGTTAAGAAATGGTGCAAGCCAATAAGCAAACGTTTACATAGAACATACAGCACATAAACAGGTAATTCGGCCCAACTACTCTGTGCTGGTGTTTATACTCCACACGAGTGGAATGGATCACTTTCAAACCTTGCAAATAAATTATAACAGTGCTCACATACGCATTGCTGTATCCCATTCACTTTCCCAGGATTCTTTGGGTTTGGGTTGCTGTTTGGTGTCTTTTTTGAAACAACAGATTTTGCAGTTCTGTCATGGGCACAACGGATAGAAGGCTTGATACAGGTTTTGGTACAGGAGGAGCATATTTGGCATGGATATAATCTGTAGAAAGTTTGGTATAGGTACAATGTACAAAATGTACAGAATGGTTGGCATGGGTACAATGAGCAAAATGTTTGGTATATAGCACCATTTACTAATTTACAAAATAACAGTTTAGTCAATTATCTAATGTTGTATCTATTAAATTTGATTACTGATATAACTGCATGCTTTACTAATATAGTTGTGTTTAAAACAAATTTCTATCTGCTAAAACAAATCAACACTAAGTTTAAATCAATGCATTTCTGCTGAGGTCAATACATTTAATCAAACCAACACATCTTTGATAAAGTTGATAGTCTGCATTCAAGTAATGGAATTAGCAAATCAATATACAATAGTTCCATTAAAATGAAATAAACTATGATTCGCCAAACTTATAGGATGGGATTTGATCCCTTCGTGTGTAGATGCATTACAACTTCTGCACAGGCAGAATAATGGTGGAGCACACATCAAAACAGGTCTTGATTCCCACAAGGCAGCTGAATTCACCATCTCAAATCTTTATCTGTAGGTGCCAGGGCAAGTATTTGCCCACATGGTAGCCGCAATTTCACCGCCGAGTGCGAGTTGGATGCGGGCAGCATCAGTGGTGTGTGGGGAATGCGCTCCTGGCTCCAGGCTGCCTTCTCACAGCAATCTTCCGTTGATGGGGCTTGTTAAGCCTGCCCTGCTCCCAGACAATTAACAACAAGCTGGTCTGATTATGTTATTTGATGACATGTCATCAGCCGATTTCCATAAAGGGACCATGTCCACATTGATTTTGACTGTTCTTTGGTCAATGTTCTACAGCATTGAGTTGCTGCAAACACTGACAAGCACGGCACAGAACTGCACCCAGACTCTCCCATGACTCCCTCCAGATGCTTATGGAGGGAGTCACAGCACACAGGGAGGTTCTCTTCCCTTCCAATGTGCAAAAGAGACCTCCCCAGGACAACCACGCAGCCTGGTTGCACATTGCACAGGAGGGCACAAGCAGGGATATCATCAGGAGGACCTGGCTGCAGTTGCACAAACCTTTCAATGATCTCAGTAGATAATGAAACATTATTGCAAAGCCACACTCAATCTCATCCTGCTGTGCCACTCATCACATCCCCATCACTCTGCCTTCCCTGCCCTACTCCTGCTCATCCGTACTCACACCAACTTACCTTGCACCATCCCTCTCTCTCTATCTACATTATCACTTCCCAATCTCATTGCCATCCATCACACTCACCTTCATCCTTGTCCAATCATACCAGCTAACAACATACAACAGTAGACACTTCGGTGTTTTGGCCAATGTTCATGTAGACTTTCTGCTAAGGTGTTTTCATACATTGAAATCTTAATTTTGAATACTTTCTGCACTAAGTGGCTTAGTGAGCTGTAGTGAATAGTCAGACAGCTGTAGTGAATTGTGAGAGACGATATTGGCTCTAATGAACAAAATGTTGAATCATTGTGGGTGGAGATTAGAGATAGTAAGGGGAAAAAGTCACTGGTGGGCGTAGTTTATAGGCCCCCAAATAATAACTTCATGGTGGGGCGGGAAATAATCAAGGGAATAATGGAGGCATGTGAAAAAGGAACGGCAGTAATCATGGGGGATTTTAACCTACATATCGATTGGTCAAATCAAATCGCACGGGGTAGCCTGGAGGAGGAATTCATAGAATGCATACCGGATTGTTTCTTAGAACAATATGTTACAGAACCTACAAGGGAGCAAGCTATCTTAGATCTGGTCCTGTGTAATGAGACAGGAATAATAAACGATCTCCAAGTAAAAGATCATCTCGGAATGAGTGATCACAGTATGGTTGAATTTGTAATACAGATTGAGGGTGAGGAAGTAGTGTCTCAAACGAGCGTACTATGCTTAAACAAAGGGGACTACAGTGGGATGAGGGCAGAGTTGGCTAAAGTAGGATGTGGGCAGAGTTGGCTAAAGTAGACAGGAAACACAGACTAAACGGTGGCACAATTGAGGAACAGTGGAGGACTTTTAAGGAGCTCTTTCATAGTGCTCAACAAAAATATATTCCAGTGAAAAAGAAGGGCGGTAAGAAAAGGGATAACCAGCCGTGGATAACCAAGGAAATAAAGGAGAGTATCAAATTAAAAACCAATGCGTATAAGGTGGCCAAGGTTAGTGGGGAAATAGAAGATTGGGAAAATTTTAAACGACAGCAAAGAATGACTAAGAAAGCAATAAAGAAAGGAAAGATAGATTACAAAGGTAAACTTGCGCAAAACATAAAAACGGATAGTAAAAGCTTTTACAGATATATAAAACGGAAAAGAGTGACTAAAGTAAATGTTGGTCCCTTAGAAGATGAGAAGGGGGATTTAATAATGGGAAATGTGGAAATGGCTGAGACCTTAAACAATTATTTTTTTCGGTCTTCACAGTGGAAGACACAGAAACCATGCCAGAAATTGCTGGTCACAGGAATGTGGGAAGGGAGGACCTTGAGACAATCACTATCACTAGGGGGGTAGTGCTGGACAGGCTAATGGAACTCAAGGTAGCCAAGTCCCCTGGTCCGGATGAAATGCATTCCAGGGTATTAAAAGAGATGGCGGAAGTTATAGCAGATGCATTCGTTATAATCTACCAAAATTCTCTGGACTCTGGGGAGGTACCAGTGGATTGGAAAGCAGCTAATGTAATGCCTCTGTTTAAAAAAGGGGGCAGACAAAAGGCAGGTAACTATAGGCCGGTTAGTTTAACATCTGTAGTGGGGAAAATGCTTGAAACTATCATTAAGGAAGAAACAGCGGGACATCTAGATAGGAATAGTGCAATCAAGCAGACGCAGCATGGATTCATGAGGGGAAATCATGTTTAACTAATTTACTGGAATTCTTTGAGGATATAACGAGCATGGTGGATAGAGGTGTACCGATGGATGTGGTGTATTTAGATTTTCAAAAGGCATTCGATAAGGTGCCACACAAAAGGTTACTGTAGAAGATAAAGGTACGCGGAGTCAGTGGAAATGTATTAACATGGATAGCGAATTGGCTGGCTAACAGAAAGCAGAGAGTCGGGATAAATGGGTCCTTTTCGAGTTGGAAATCGGTGGTTAGTGGTGTGCCACAGGGATCGGTGCTGGGACCACAACTGTTTACAACATACATAGATGACCTGGAAGAGGGGACAGAGTGTAGTGCAACAAAATTTGCAGATGACACAAAGATTAGTGGGAAAGCGGGTTGTGTAGAGGACTCAGAGAGGCTGCAAAGAGATTTAGATAGCTAAGTGAATGGGCTAAGGTTTGGCAGATGGAATACAATGTCGGAAAGTGTGAGGTCATCCACCTTGGGAAAAAAAACAATAAAAGGGAATATTATTTGAATGGGGAGAAATTACAACATGCTGCGGTGCAGAGGGACCTGGGGGTCCTTGTGCATGAATCCCAAAAAGTTAGTTTGCAGGTGCAGCAGGTAATCAGGAAGGCGAATGGAACGATGGCCTTCATTGCGAGAGGGATGGAGTCCAAAAGCAGGGAGGTCCTTCTGCAACTGTATAGGGTATTGGTGAGGCCACACCTGGAGTACTGCATGCAGTTTTGGTCACCTTACTTAAGGAAGGATATACTTGCTTTGGAGGGGGTACAGAGACGATTCACTCGGCTGATTCCGGAGATGAGGGGGTTACCTTATGATGATAGATTGAGTAGACTGGGTCTTTACTCGTTGGAGTTCAGAAGGATGAGGGGTGATCTTATAGAAACATTTAAAATAATGAAAGGGATAGACAAGATAGAGGCAGAGAGGTTGTTTCCACTGGTCAGGGAGACTAGAACTAGGGGGCACAGCCTCAAAATACGGCGGAGCCAATTTAAAACTGTGTTGAGAAGGAATTTCTTCTCCCAGAGGGTTGTGAATCTGTGGAATTCTCTGCCCAAGGAAGCAGTTGAGGCTAGCTCATTCAAGTCACAGATAGATAGATTTTTAACCAATAAGGGAATTAAGGGTTATGGGGAGCGGGCGGGTAAGTGGAGCTGAGTCCACGGCCAGATCAGCCATGATCTTGTTGAATGGCAGAGCAGGCTCGAGGGGCTAGATGGCCTACTCCTGTTCCTAATTCTTATGTTCTTATAAGTGTGAAAGGAATGGCTTGGACATTGCAGGGATGCTTTATGGTGATGGCGTGGGGTGGTGCCAACTTGGCACATCACGTGGCAGCCAGGGTGTACAGCATCAAGTGAAGTAAATGTGGCCATGCTGAGGCCAATCCCTGGCCTCTCGGACAGCAATGTGGTTGGGTGCTGATGGCCAGTGTCCTGTGCAACATAAGGTGATTGCGGAGAAGGTTGGTGTTGTTGTTGGTGATGCTGGTGTGCCTGGTGATGTTGGTGCTGGGACTGATCGTGGTGGGATTCTGAGTACCAAGGTGAGATTTTGTCAAGGGCACCAATGCTGCTGGAATAAGCTGGCAGGTGAGGTTGAAATGACAGAAGCGATCTGTCAATGGTGAGAGAGGATGCTCCAAGGAGGTGACAGTGAATAGAGAGTTCACTGCAAGCACTTCCAACCTGCACACAGCTTAAACATTTCTGAAGGCTTCACCTTCTGACATTGGAAAGTGAACAGCTGTGAAATGGTAGCTTTTATACCACTTCTGTAGCTGTCAAATAGTGAATGTAATAGAGAGTCGCTGAGAACCAGATTCCACTGACCTGGCGTGAAACCCAAGGGACAGCAACCCGTTAAAAAGTTGGTAATATTATAAATGTCCGCTTTTAATCCTCTTAAATTCAACTAAACTACTGTTAAATACCTTAATGAACTGGCCCGTTGCTTGGTGTCGGGTCTATGATCCGCACGCAGACCTGACAATTGAGAAACTGACACGGAGGCGAGTTAAGAGCGAGATCCCGACCCGCTGTCAAATCAGGACCATTTTGACAGCGGGCCCGCCTCCAAACCTGCACTCGTACGGCTGGAATGATTCCGGTCAGTGACACTGAAAACAATCACTCCTGAATCATTCTCACACACTTCCTAATGGCCTGTCCTGCACAATATTGGCAGAAGTCTGAAATAATGTCACCCTGTTTGAAACATAGAAAAATCGAAATCCAGAACGCAGAAGAAGGCCATTTCAGCCCATTGTATCTGTGCCGGCTGACAAAGAGCCACACAGCTCTCAATCAGCAGCCCTGAAGGTTACATTTTAACCTATGAACAATGAACAATGGCGGAAAGGTAAAGAGCACCCAGCCCAATCTGTCCGCCCCACACAACTGCGACACCCTTTGCACCGAAACATTCTACACTCCATCCCAACAGGAGCCAAGTTTGCTGAGGAGATGTGGAGAGAAAATATTAAGAAAAAAATTGTGGGAATTTATCTTCAAGTAAAATTATACTTAAACGTGTTTTTTTAAAACAATTTGGGTTGAAATATTTCCCTCTTACATTTTCAAATATTCAAAAACAAATGTATGGGGGAAGGAAATTTTCATGGTTCATGCAAAGAATTATGCACAAACTGTGTGCTTGGTGTACACATGTGCAAAGTCATTACTTTCTCTTAAGTATGTTATACAATGCACTTAAGATTTGTACCATTTTGTCATTTGTGAATATCAGGAATGACAAATTAGTGCATGCACCAAGGTAAGTGACCGATTTTCCATGATTCATACCTAGCAATTTGCAGTTCATCGTCATACACTGATGCAATGCTGAGAGATACAGAGACACATTCCTGGGAACAAGTCTAGGAGACACATTTTCACTGAGAACGCACAACTGAAAAATTTCACTGCACTACTCCACAAACGTTAATCTTACATCATCTTTCTGGGATGCAGATGGAAGCTGTTGTCTAATATGGAGCCATTAAACTCTCAAACAATACATTTAACAATTTAAGATAAATGAAGACAAAGGTCAGATTAATGAGCTAAAATGAATTGCCAGTATCTTACAATACGCGGCAATCTTTTAAATATTGCTCCATGAGAAAGAAATGTAGGATATAGCGAAGTGAAAGCAGATTCTCTGAGATAGTTGGCTACATTATTCAAGACACAAAGCTACTGACTGGATGTTTTGTCTTGATACAATTGAATATATTGAAATTTTCATCCTTGGGGGATAAAAGAGTTATCTGTCTAGCAGACTTAACAAAGGCTTGAAAAGCAGGCAAGAGCAAGGTACCTGTGATTTCATTGTAAAAAGTTTTCTTTAAAGAAAAGCAGCTGAGTGTTTTGTCTGTTTTAAAAAATAGAATAAGCCTGGGTTGCCAGCCTCTGATAAAAGAGATTTATCTGTTTTCAATATTCAATCAAATGTATTTTACCTGAAACGCACTGACAATAAAAACCCAGAGAATTCCACAACCAGTATAACTTTTGTCAGCAGATGCCGGCAGTGATGGGTCATGTATCATTCTAACAGAGAGTAATCACAGATAACACTGAAATTTCCTTGTCAGCACAAAGTCAAAAGGAGCAAAGCTCGCACCCTGAATTAACCCTCTTCTGGCCAAGCAATTTTAACATAGCTTCGCTGACAGTTTCCAGAATGTGCAGTGGATGTAACATCACCAGCAACACAAATAGATCTTAAGAAACAGTCCCTAAATCAAAAATAAATGCTGCCTAATTATGAAAGTAAAGTCAATGTCGTCCGATGCCACTCACCTTGTTTTGGAAAGTCAGCCATCTTGGTATCAAGATCTTACATTCTACATTCATATACATTTATACATTTAGACCATCGGGACCCAGCAGCGAGGTCAGGAGGAGCAACGAGGTCAGGACTCAGGAACGAGGTCGGGAGGAGCAGCGAGGTCAGGTGGAGCAGTGAATTCGGGATCTAGGAGCAAGGTCGGGAGGAGCAACGAGGTCAGGACCCAGGACCGAGGTTGGGAGGAGCAACAAGGTCGGGACCCAGGAACAAGGTCAGAGGAGCGAGGTCAGGAGGAGCAGTGAGGTCGAAACCCAAGAGTGGCACAGCGTGGACCAGCATCAAGGTCGGGGCCCAGGGAAGGAGCAGCAAGGGCCAACAGCGAGGTTGGGAGGCCTCCACTGCGTCCTATGAAACCCAGGGAGAGAGGACCAGTGGGAAGGAGGAAGGAGGACAGTAGGAGTATGTGTGTGTGTACTAAGCATGTGCAGCGGAGCCTGGTCTCCAATCGTCTTGGATCCCCTTGCCATTGGACCAAGACCTTGCTCTGTCAAGCCCGTGTGGTAGCTGGTGTGTAACGGCCACCCCACGTTAAAAGAAGTCACACACAGCCATCTTCCACACTTTAAAAATGAAATTCGGGACCTGGAACGTCAGGACACTCATGGGCAACCCCAACAGCGACAGATTGGAATGCCGTACTGCTATCGTTGCCCGGGAACTTAGATGCTTCGACAGCGACATCGCTGCCCTAAGCGAGACTTGCTAGGCACGGGTAGGCCAGCTCAAGGAACAAGGTGGTGGTTACACCTTCTTCTGGAAAGGCAAACCAGAGGAAGAACGCCGCCTCCATGGGGTGGGCTTCGCCATAAAAAATGAACTAGTTGGACGTCTCAGAGACTCCCCTTGCGGGATAAATGAACGCCTCATGACTCTTCGGCTCACTCTAGCCCAGAATCAGTGCGCTATGGTCATCAGTGTATACGCCCCAACACTGGAAGCTACAGAAGAGACCAAAGAGGAATTCTACTCGAGCCTTGAACAATCCCTGACCCAAGCCACCCGGGCGACAAGCTGATCCTCCTTGGCGACTTTAACGCCAGAGTTGGAAAGGACACAGATCTCTGGGAAGGTGTGATCGGCAGAGAGGGGGTTGGAAAAGCCAACTCCAGCGGTACCCTCCTCCTGACGATATGCTTAGAACATGGTCTTGTCATAACCAACACCTTGTTCCATCAGACAGACATGTACAAGGCCTCATGGCAACACCCTCGCTCCAAGCACTGGCATCTGCTAGACTACGTGATTGTCTGAGCGAGGGACCGCAAGGATGTCTGCATCACCCGTGCCATGACAGGAGCTGACGACAGCTGGATGGACCACCGCCTAATCCGCTCCATCATTTCCATCAATGTAGCCCCAAAACAGCGATGACAACAGAAACGCTGCTGCAGGAAAATCAACATTGGAACACTCAAAGACCCTTCGAAGAAAGCCCTATTCAGCCAGTGCTTCACAATCAAATCATACTCGACTCCAAGGGACTGTCTAAGAAGAGCCATTTATACACTAGTTCATCTCCCATGACATTGCACACAGAGTGATGATTTTGACTTCTGGATGACCGACTGGCACGAGTGCACTGGCCAACTCCGACCATTCTGGCAACCACCATTTTGAAGACCTGACCGCATGTAAATTTGGCAAACGGTCCACAGGTAAGCCCTGGGAGGGAGGAGGCAATTGGGAGAGTGTGGTAAACGATCGGAAGGGAGAGGTGCGATTGGGAACAGGCCAAGCTGGCAATAGACTTCGGCACTGCTGTGGAGCTGAGAGGAACACTCCTGCTCCTTCCTGCTCCACATTCAGTTCAGTATTTTTTAAACAAACTTACCATTTTGGTGGTGGCCTTTAGTGGTCCCTTTCAGTATCGCTGGCTAGGCCACACACACATCATGTTTTTCTGAAAGCAGACGGACTGGTGCTGGTCATAGTGGATCAGCTGCCTGTTATATATCTTGCCCGATTTTCCATTCCATTGAAGTAAAAAAAAAGTTAAATCCAGTGGGTTCTAGATTGGGCAGCTGACTCGTTATGACCAGATTTTACCTAGTGGTAAAAGTTGAAATTTACCCCAAGACTTCCCATGGTTTTGCACATGATGAATTGGAAGTTCTATAAATCAGGGGTATTATTGTCAACTCGGACTAGCAGGCACATTGAGATGTGAGGAAATCAGGAAAGGGATACAAGGATTTGGCAATACATGGATAGGGTCTCAGCAGTGTGTTGAGGGGGGTCTCAGCATCTGGAAGCACTGGGCAGCTTCTGAGATCATGGAGCACTGAGAATGTGGTACGGGTCTGTAAGGACTGAGAGCAGGTCCTGGATTTTGGGACTGGGAGAGGATTCTGAGAAGGGGATTCTGTAGAACTGAGTTTCAGAGCATTGGGGTGATGAAATTTGACAATATTGCTTATTACTGGGATTTAGCAGTAATGGTGGAGGTAACCGTATATAGCAGCCTTATGAGGAAGAGAAGACCCAGAAGAATCTCTAATAAACAAGCTCTATTTTCAATCCATGAAAGAAACCACAATCATAGTTTCTGCTAATCATAAGTCTGTCTCTTTGAATATTTCTTATAATAGAACATAATATTCCATCACATAATGTCACACGTGCTTGAAATAAAGCTTTAAGAATTGAATCCAGTTTCTTTAAAAGTATTTTGGAAAAGAAAACAAATCTATCAAAGTTCTCACAGGATGAGAGAGAAATCCTTCTATCCTTCAAGTCATACTGATATATAGTTGTATGATAGAAAATTCTGCAATCTACTTAAGATCGGAATGCACAAATATGGTTGAAAGCTCTTGGAAACTGTTATGAGCTAGGCATATCCAGTGGAAGCCCAGGATTTTGAGACAAACGGAGCTCTTGAAGTAAAGACTTTAATGAAGTTAGTAAAATACACAAAATACAATTCAATGGGTCAACATAATCATGTTATTATGAAATATGTAATCTTGTGATGTATTATTGTGTTTAAACCCTTATTTTGGACATTAGAATTTTCAGTTACTGGAAAAAATGATGGGTAAACAGCATTTTGAGTGATCTGATTGGTTCATCAACAAGCTATTCCTGTGGACCGTTTCTCCATGTCCACCCTATCAACCCCCTTCATAATTTCAAAGACCTTTATGAAGTCTACTTGTAGTCTTCTCTTTTTCAGAGTAAAGAGCCCCAGCCTGCTCAATCTTTCCTGATAGCTGTATCAAATCAATTATGGAAGCATACTTGTAAATCTTTTCTGCATTTCCTCCAAGTATTCCAAATGTGGTTCTAACCAATGTTTTATATAAATGTAACATTACTTCCCTATTTTTGTATTCTATTCCTATAGAAATAAACCCAAGTAGTTTGCTTATCAACTTCTGTTGCTTTTATCAATTTACGTTTCTGTATTCCCAGATCCCTTTGCTCCTCATTTAGTTTCTTAGCTTCCAAGAAATAAGTGACCTTCTTATTCCTCCTACTGAAATGAACCACCTCTTCTATTTCCATTAGGAGGGCTCAGAAGAACGTAAGCCCGTTCAATGGTTTTAAAAACAGTAAATATGTTTCTAGGCTCAACAAATGACAGAAATGAAGCATTTTTATCAATGGTTTATCATAGTTCTTCCTTTCTGTGGTAGAACAGATGCGCTACACACCACAGAAAATGGCCTAGCTTGTTTTGATGCAATAGCTGCAGAATATAAATGTTTTTGGCTGTTTTTACATCTTACAGTTCAGCACAGCAGACATGACTGCTTGTTATTTTTCCATCAAATCTGAGAGGAGTTAGTTAAGCCTGTAACCACTGTAAATCTGCAGTATGCTATTGCTTCTGTTCACTTATCAATTTACTATTTAATAAATCTGTTTGGCAGGTTGTAGTGTAGGACATAATGTACCTTATTCTACTGCTTTCTGATGTCAAGGAAAATCAAGTGAGCATAGGTGATGTGACCCGCAGCTGATATAAAGCAACAAGCTTAATCTATTTGATTCCTGGACTCACTGCAAATTACCCAGATATAGGGCAGATAAAGGCACACAGGGAAGCAGGCGACCAACTGCAAGGACAGTTTTAGAAGCTGAACCTGAGGACAAAGGCCCCTATTTTCCGTGAGGTTCTCCTGCTCTCCTGCTGTAACTTTGATGAGAGATTGGAGAAATGGCATGAACAGAGAACCCCCACAAACATTCCAGGTGTCAGAGTAAAATCGTCAAAATGTAACAGCAACTGGAAGGATCCAGTTCGGGTGGACCTGACAGAGAGAGAGGCAAGATGATTATCTAAAGGAGTTTCCCCAGCACTGACTCAGGCAAACCTGTACAAATAATTTAATATAAATACTGAGCAGTATCTGTTTTAAATAAAAGAGCTTTCTCAAAGTCATTGCTGGGGAAACTTTTAAGTAATTCACCCAACCCCAGCATGACCCGACCCTCTCCCCACCAATGCACTCCCCATCGCCGGCCAATACTGAACCCCCGGAACCTCAACATCAAGAACAGAATGCGATCAAAGTGTAGGTGGGGAGGAGGGGTAATTTTTTTTTAATGGTCATGCCAGCAGTGACGAGAGTTAATCAATAAATTAGTTAGCAGTATCTATATTAGAGAATAAGAACATAAGAACAGAAGAATTCGGAACAGGAGTAGGCCATCTAGCCCCTCGAGCCTGCTCCGCCATTCAACAAGATCATGGCTGATCTGGCCATGGAATCAGCTCCACTTACCCGCCCGCTCCCCGTAACCCTTAATTTCCTGATTGGTTAAAAATCTATCGATCTGTGATTTGAATACATTCAATGAGCTAGCCTCAACTGCTTCCTTGGGCAGAGAATTCCACAGATTCACAACCCTCTGGGAAAAGAAATTCCTTCTCAATTCAGTTTTAAATTGGCTCCCCCTGTATTTTGAGACTGTGCCCCCTAGTTCTAGTCTCCCCGACCAGTGGAAACAATCTCTCTGCCTCTATCTTGTCTATCCCTTTCATTATTTTAAATCTTTCGATAAGATCACCCCTCATCCTTCTGAACTCCAACGAGTAAAGACCCAGTCTACTCAATCTATCATAATAAGGTACCCTCTCATCTCTGGAATCAGCTGAGTGAATCGTCTCTGTACCCCCTCCAAAGCTAGTATATCCTTCCTTAAGTAAGATGACCAAAACTGCACGCAGTACTCCAGTTGCGGCCTCACTAATACCCTATACAGTTGCAGCAGGACCTCCCTGCTTTTGTGCTCCATCCCTCTTGCAATGAAGGCCAACATTCCATTCGCCTTCCTGATTACCTGCTGCACCTGCAAACTAACTTTTTTTGGGATTCATGCACAAGGAGCCGGCGCCTCACAACTTGAGCCGCCTCGGAGAAATCCCCTCCGTGCCTTTCAGTTCCGCGCGGAGGGGTTTCCTGTACGGGCTGCTCCTGCACACCCTCAACTTTGCCATCCTCGCCGGCCGTCCGGACACGCCATGGCGTACCATCTTGCCGTCCGGAGGAGGCGGAGGTCCCCGATGGAGGGCACTCTACGCAGGGGTCCTCCCACTATTCATCGGGGACTTGGCCTGGAGGGTGGTGCACGGAGCAGTGCCGTGCAACAAATTTTTAAGCCGGTTCACGGACTCCCAGGCCGCCTGCAATTTCTGCGGTCTGGAGGAGTCCGTGTTCCATGTTTTTATTGAGTGCACAAGGTTGCAGCCCCTGTTCCATTATTTGAAGGGGCTGCTCCTGAAATTCTGGCTGCACTTCAGTCCCACTCTCCTGATCTTTGGGCACCCTGTGCGGAGGGGAGCGGGTAGGTCCGAGGGCCTCCTCGTAGGACTGCTCCTGGGCACGGCCAAGGGTGCCATCAGCCGGTCCAGGCAGCGGGCGGTCGAGGGGGTCGTTCAACCTGACTGCCTGCCTCTCTTCCGCTCTTACATCCGGTCCAGGGTGTCCTTGGAGATGGAGCACGCGGTGTCCACCGGTACGCTCGCGGCCTTCCGCGAGAGGTGGGCACCGGAGGGACTGGAGTGCATCATCACGCCCGGCAACCAAATTTTAATTTGATTTTACGTTTTAAAGTTTAATTTGTTTTAATTGCCGGTGCTTTTAGTGTCCCCCTTCCCTTTTATAGGGGGCACTGGGTAAAATTGTGATTTTAGTGCCCAAAAAAAAAACAAAAAATAGAAAAACACAAAAAAAAAAAGGGGGAAAAAAAAAGGGCCTTGTAAATGTCTGGAGTGTCACCCAGATCGGGTGGCACCGTTTAATGTTTTATGTTTTTGCAGGTGAACTCCAAAAAGAGTTTAATGCACAAGGACCCCCAGGTCCCTCTGCACCGCAGCATGTTGTAATTTCTCCCCATTCAAATAATATTCCCTTTTACTGTTTTTTTTCCCCCAAGGTGGATGACCTCACATTTTCCGACATTGTATTCCATCTGCCAAACCTTAGCCCATTCGCTTAACCTATCTAAATCTCTTTGCAGCCTCTCTGTGTCCTCTACATAACCCACTTTCCCACTAATCTTTGTGTCATCTGCAAATTTTGTTACACTACATTCTGTCCCCTCTTCCAGGTCATCTATGTATATTGTAAACAGTTGTGGTCCCAGCACCGATCCCTGTGGCACACCACTAACCACCGATTTCCAACCCGAAAAGGACCCATTTATCCCGACTCTCTGCTTTCTGTTCGCCAGCCAATTCTCTATCCATGCTAATACATTTCCTCTGACTCTGCGTACCTCTATCTTCTGCAGTAACCTTTTGTGTGGCACCTTATCGAATACCTTTTGGAAATCTAAATACACCACATCCATCGGTACACCTCTATCCACCATGCTCGTTATATTCTCAAAGAATTCCAGTAAATTAGTCAAACATGATTTCCCCTTCATGAATCCATGCTGCGTCTGCTTGATTGCACTATTCCTATCTAGATGTCCCGCTATTTCTTCCTTAATGATAGTTTCAAGCATTTTCCCCACTACAGATATTAAACTAACCGGCCTATAGTTGCCTGCCTTTTGTCTGCCCCCTTTTTTAAACAGAGGCGTTACATTAGCTGCTTTCCAATCCGCTGGTACCTCCCCAGAGTCCAGAGAATTTTGGTAGATTATAACGAATGCATCTGCTATAACTTCCGCCATCTCTTTTAATACTCTGGGATGCATTTCATCCGGACCAGGGGACTTGTCTACCTTGAGTCCCATTAGCCTATCCAGCACTACCCCCCCGAGTGATAGTGATTATCTCAAGGCCCTCCCTTCCCACATTCCCGTGACCAGCAATTTCTGGCATGGTTTTTGTGTCTTCCACTGTGAAGACCGAAGCAAAATAATTGTTTAAGGTCTCAGCCATTTCCACATTTCCCATTATTAAATCCCCCTTCTCATCTTCTAAGGGACCAACATTTACTTTAGTCACATTTTTCCGTTTTATATATAGGTAAAAGCTTTTACTATCTGTTTTTATGTTTTGCGCAAGTTTACCTTCGTAATCTATCTTTCCTTTCTTTATTGCTTTCTTAGTCATTCTTTGCTGTCGTTTAAAATTTTCCCAATCTTCTAGTTTCCAACTAACCTTGGCCACCTTATACACATTGGTTGTTAATTTGATACTCTCCCTTATTTCCTTGGTTATCCACGGCTGGTTATCCCTTCTCTTACCGCCCTTCTTTTTCACTGGAATATATTTTTGTTGAGCACTATGAAAGAGCTCCTTAAAAGTCCTCCACTGTTCCTCAATTGTGCCACCGTTTAGTCTGTGTTTCCAGTCTACTTTAGCCAACTCTGCCCTCATCCCACTGTAGTCCCCTTTGTTTAAGCATAGTATGCTCGTTTGAGACTTCCTCACCCTCAATCTGTATTACAAATTCAACCATACTGTGATCACTCATTCCGGGAGTATCTTTTACGAGGAGATCATTTATTATTCCTGTCTCATTACACAGGACCAGATCTAAGATAGCTTGCTCCCTTGTAGGTTCTGTAACATACTGTTCTAAGAAACAATCCCGTATGCATTCTATGAATTCCTCCTCAAGGCTACCCCGTGCGATTTGATTTGACCAATCGATATGTAGGTTAAAAACCCCCATGATTACTGCCGTTCCTTTTTCACATGCCTCCATTATTCCCTTGATTATTGCCCGCCCCACCGTGAAGTTATTATCTGGGGGCCTATAAACTACGCCCACCAGTGACTTTTTCCCCTTACTATCCCTAATCTCCACCCACAATGATTCAACATTTTGTTCATTGGAGCCAATATCGTCTATCACAACTGCCCTGAAATCATCCTTTATTAACAGAGCTACCCCACATCCTTTCCCTTCTTGTCTATCTTTCCGAATTGTCAGATACCCCTGTATGTTTAATTCCCAGTCTTGGCCCCCCTGCAACCACGTTTCTGTAATGGCCACCAAATCATACCCATTTGTAATGATTTGTGCCATCAACTCATTTACTTTATTTTGAATGCTGCGTGCGTTTAGGTAGAGTGTTTTAATCCTTGTTTTTAAACCATGATTTTTAGTTTTGACCCCTCCTGCAGCCTCTTTATATTCATACATATTTTCCCTTCCTGTCACCTTGTGGTTTACACTTACCCCAGTGCTACTCTGCTCTGTTGCCTCCTGCCTTTTGCATTCTTTCTTGGGGTCCTGTTCATCTGAGCTCTCACCCACTCTAACTAGCTCAGAGCCCTCTCCTGGGTTCCGAATACTCCTCGCACCGAGCTTTCATGCTTGCCTTTTTATTACACTTTGACCCTTTAGAATTTTGCTGTACAGTGGCCCTTTTTGTTTTTTGCCTTGGGTTTCTCTGCTCTCCTTTCTGTCTTTTGCTTTTGTCTCCATTTTGTTTCCCTCTGTCTCCCTGCATTGGTTCCCATCCCCTGCCATATTAGTTTAGTTCCTCCCTAACAGCACTAGCAAACACTCCCCCTAGGACATTGGTTCCGGTCCTGACCAGGTGCAGAACGTCTGGTTTGTACTGGTCCCACCTGCCCCAGAACCAGTTCCAATGCCCCAGGAATTTGAATCCCTCCCTGCTGCACCACTGCTCAAGCCACGTATTCATCTGAGCTATCCTGCGATTCCTACTCTGACTAGCTCGTGGCATTGGTAGCAATCCTGAGATTACTACTTTTGAGGTCCTACGTTTTAATTTAGCTCCTAGCTCCTTAAATTCCTCTCGTAGGGCCTCATCCCTTTTTTTACCTATATCGTTGGTACCAATGTGCACCACGACAACTGGCTGTTTACCCTCCCTTTTCAGAATGTCCTGCACCCGCTCCGAGACATCCTTGACCCTTGCACCAGGGAGGCAACATACCATCCTGGAGTCTCGATTGCGGCCGCAGAAACGCCTATCTATTCGCCTTACGATTGAATCCCCTATTACTATCGCTCTCCCATTCTGTGTTCCCAGTACACACAAGAAGTATCAATCAAGACAGTTTACCATCGCATTTAAAATTAATGAACAGAAAATACATTTTTATCCTGATATTGGTTTCCCCAGATCATTGGTAGGAATCTCTTTTAAATCCCATCTCTCCACCTCCCCAGGAACAGATCTGCTCTGCTGCTGTTCCAGCTGTCTCCGCCACCCACCGCTCCCCGCCCCCCCCCCCCCCACCCGCCCTTCATTGTGCCCTGAGTAGTGCTACCTTTACCCATTTTTCTGCATTCAATTCCTCCTGGATTTGCCTGCAAAGAAAATTGACTTGGAAAATCCTGACTCCACGCTGCTGCCCACTAGTGGGGTCGAGTGGAAAACCCACCCACCATCTCCCAAGGCTGAAGACCCCATCTCAAAACATAAAACCATTTTATTTTAATATATTCATTTTCGGGATGTGGGCATTTCTGGCAAGGCCCATCCCTAATTGTCCTTGAGAAGGTGATGGTGGTCCTTCTTCTTGAACCGCTGCAGCCTGTGTGGTGAAGGTACTCCTACAGTACTGTTAAGTGAACAATTCCAGGATTTTGACCCAGCGACGATGAAGGAGCGGCGATATATGTCCCAGTCATGATGGTGAGTGACTTGGAGCGGAATTTCGAGAAGATGGAGTTTCCATGCACCCACTGCCTTGTCCTTCTAGGTGTTGGAGATCATGGATTTGGGAGGTGCTGCCAAAGAAGCCTTAGCGACTTGCTGCAGTGCATCCTGTAAATAGTACACATTGCAGCTATGGTACTCTGATGGTGGAGGACGTGAGTGTTTAAGCTAATGAATGAGGTGCTGATAAAACAATTTGTTTTGTCCTGGATGGTGACAGAATCTCAGCAGAGCCTATGTTGGGATCATACTCCAGGCTACCCACACCCTGGGCGAAAACAGCACTTCCGCCTCTCCAGTCCCAATAATTCTGGGGCTAGAGTCCTTAAAGGGACAGACTAAGTTATCATGTAACTTTCAGAACCATGTTCCAGACCCAATACCAGCCTTCAGTGATGCCATGAGAGATCCATTAGTACATATCAAACTTTCATTCTTTTGATTGCTTACCTAAAATTTTGTATATAAACAGAAAAAAGATGAGGAACCATGAACTAATACCTACATCCCAAACAATCAATCAGGTCAACTCAATTGTGGGATATATATCGTTTTCCAAGGCACCTCAACATGTATCCTCTTTTGCAATACATTCCACCTAATTGTAATCCTGCACAACTGCCCAGCAATATCTGCACTGCTTCAGTAATTCCTTTAAATGAAGTAATTTAAATATGTAATAAAGGTTTCTAAATTAATGTGCCGCAGTTATATATTTCTCTGATTATGGCTTTACTTTTTTTTTCAGATGAGTTATATGCTTATCTCGATGAAAGACAACAGCGCTCAAAACTAGAAAGGTATTGTTATTTGTGTCAGGAACATCATCCAGCATTCCTGGGTCAGGTATAGTGTGGATGAAAGTTCTTTCTCTATGGTATGATTTAATCCAAAATCTCAGAAGACTATTCACTACTGCACCAGCAAGAAATTTCCATTTCCCATACCATCTATCCTCTGGGCCTCTGAGAAAGGCTAGCCAATTAGTGTTAGATTACTGGCTGTTTGTGTTGTGGATTTGTGTTGTGGCTTTGCATTTAGTGGGAACTGGGTTGAGACTGGCCCTCATTGGCCAGCAGAGAAAGCAGACGTCCATCTTGTGTGTGTGTACTGGATTTCAATTAAATCTTAAAGGTGAAAGGATAGTGCTATCTCTAACTGCTTCACCACATTCTTCATTGTGTTATCTTGTTTTAAAGCTATGATAAAATGTAAGTGGCTGTAACTCCATGGTTGTTTCTCCTACTCTGTGGAACTTTTACCTCCCTCAGTCTTTTTTTCCATCTTCCTGGCATCTACAGATTTTCAAAATCCAACCTAATCATTATTTCCCGATTTATCCCATCTTCTCTTCTACTTTTTTAACCCTTGGTACTGTCCTTCATTATGTGTCTTGATCTCGGCTTTCTGATTAAATAAGAATTAACAATCACAGAATCATAGAAATTTGCAGCACGGAAGCAGGCCATTTCGGCCCATCATGTCTGCGCCAGCCGACAAAGAGCTATCCAGCCTAATCCCACTTTCCAGCTCTTGGTCCGTAGCCTTGCAGGTTATGACACTTCAAGTGCATATCCATGTACTTTATAATGTGGTGAGGCTTTCTGCCCCGACCACCCTTTCAGGCAGTGAGTTCCAGACCTCAACCACCATCTGGGTGAAATAATTTCCCTTCAAATCCCCTCTAAACTTCCTACCAATTACTTTAAATCTATGCCCCCTGGTTGTTGACCCCTCTGCTAAGGGAAATAGATCCTCCCTATCCACTCTATCTAGACCCCTCACAATTTTATGCACCTCAAGTCTCCTCTGTTCCAAAGAAAACAAATCCAGCCTATCCAATCTTTCCTCATAGCTAAAATTCTCCAATCCAGGCAACACCCTCGTAAATTTCCTCTGTACCCTCTCGAGTGCAATCACATCTTTCCTGTAAAGTGGTGACTAGAACTGCACACAGTACTCTAACTGTGGACTAACTAGAGTTTTATATAGTTCAAGCATAACCTCCCTGCTCTTGTATTCTATGCCTCGGCTAATAAAGGCAAGAATTCCATCTGCCTTCTCAGCCACCTTATCTACCTGGCCTGCTTCCTTCAGGGATCTGTGGACCTGCACGCCAAGGTCCCTTTGTCCTCTCAGTGTCATACCATTTGTTGTGTATTCCCTTGCCTTGTTAGTCCTCCCCAAATGCATTACCTCACACGTCTCAGGATTGAATTCCATTTGCTATTGTTCTGCCCACTGACCGGTTCATTGATATCTTCCTGCAGTCTCCAGCTTTCTTCTTCATTATCAACCGCACGGACAATTTTAGTAACATCAGCAAACTTCTTAATTATACCCCCTACTTTCAAGCCTATAAATCACTGATATATACTGCACAAAGCAATAATTTGGGAATCTTAGTTTTATTACACAAATTTACTTTCAAAGGAACTGGAATTAAAAAAAGTTGACAAAGTCTGACTTTAGTGCATTAAATTAAATAGTGAAGTCTCTTTGGGGTCAAGTTTTGGCCTGATTTGCTCCTATTTTTTTGGAGCAACTGGTTTAGAATGGAGTATCTTAGAAATTGCAATTCTCGACATTTAGTTTGCTCCAGCTCTAGTCAGTTAGAACAGTTTCATTTTGGAACAGATTCTTTTTTGCAAAAGTGGGCGTGCTCGGCCATTACGCCTGTTATGAAAGTTTAGACAGTGAAATCTTACTCCAAACTAACTTAGAAAGGAGTAAGTGTAGATTTTTGTATGCTCAGAAAAACCTTGCCGACAACTTAGAAAATCAGGTGTAAGGAAGAAAGATGGGGGGAGGTGGGTGGGGGGGGGGGGCGGGGGGAAGGGAAGTTTACAAATATGGAACACATCACTTTTACAAATAAAGAGCCATCATCAATAATAAATGATAAATAAATCAATAAATCAACCAATAAATCAATCAAAAAAAATTAAAAAGTAAAAAAAAATAAAAAATCAATAAATAAAAAATTACGTTTCTACTCACCGACTGCAGCACCGGGAGCCCTCCAACAGCATGCTGGGACGGGGCCCCACCTGTATGTCTCTCTCTGTCTCTGTTAGTGTCTCTCTCTCTCTGTCTGTCAGTGTCTCTCTCTCTCTGTCTGTGTCAGTGTCTCTCTCTCTGTCTGTCAGTGTCTATGTGTTTCTGACAGCGAGGGGACGGAGGGGGGGAGGAGGAGGGGGGAAAGGAGAGGGAGAGGGGGAGGAGAGGGCAGGGGGAGAGGAGAGGGATAGGGGAGAGGAGAGGGAGGGGGAGAGGAAGGGGAGAGGAGAGGGAGGGAGAGAGAGGGGAGAGGAGAGCGAGGGAGAGGGAGAGGGAGATGGAGAGGGAGAGGGAGAGGGAAATGGAGAGGGAGAGGGAGAGGGAGAGGGAGAGGGGGGGGGAGGCTGAACGGGTCCGCCCAACAAGAAGAAGCCGGGTCGAAGACTTCGGGTGGGGCCCGCCCCCAGCAAGATGCCGGGCGGGCAGGCGGGCCCCGCCCAAAGACGTGAAGATGAAGCCGGAGCGGAGCGGGGCGGGTGCTAGAGCTGGGGGGGGGGGGGGGGGCGGGAGCGGCAAGCAGCGGAGCAGGAGGGTCAGCAGGCAGCAGAGCGGGAGCTGGGGGGGGACGGGGAGCGGGAGAGAGCCAGAGGGAGCTTGAGCGGAACAGAGGGTGAGCCACAGCCAGAGCAGGAGCTGGAGGAGGGAGGTGCAGTCCGATCTTCACCGCCCCAGTGAGCGCATTCGGCCAGGGCTAGGGGCGGCGTGCTTCGGGCCCCTCCCACACAGTTTCGGGCGGCTGGAGCTACTGCACATGCGCGCCCACTGTAGTGCGCATGTGCAGAGGTCCCGGCACTGTTTTCAGCGCTGGGACCTGGCTCCGCCCCCCACAGCTTGTGCTGCAGTGCGCCGAGGGTCTGGATCGACTAAGGGAGTGGAGAATACCGAGGTAAGTTTTCGGCACGGTTTTGAGCGTGGAAATCAGGCGTGGCTCGCGGGGCTGCGCCGTTCTAGGCACGGCCCGAAACTTGACCCCTCAGTTTCCTATTTATGTTTAGCTCAGCTAACACTTGGGTATGGAAGCCTAGTGGGTCTGGTGCTGGACTACTAATTCAGAGGTTGTGAGATTTAATCCTACCATTCTGAACTTAAATTCAATAAATCCAGCAATCGGTTGCCTATCGTGATGAAAGAACGGGTTCACCACCCTTTCAGTGAAAGGAAAGGAATCTGCTGACTCTACCTGGTCTGGTATAGATATAATTCCAGTCCCACATTATGTGATTGACTAAATACCTTCATGGCAACTAAGGATAGTTAATAATACAATGCTGTCCACATCTCAAGAATAAAGAATCATAGAATGGTTACAGCACAGAAGAGGCCATTCGGCCTGTCGAGCCTGTGCCGGCTCTCTGCAAGAGCGCTTCAGCTAGTCCCATTCCCCTGCCCTGTCCCTGTAGCCCTGCAATTTTTTTTCCTTCAGGTACTTATCCAATTCCCTTTTGAAAGCCGCGATTGAGTCTGCCTTCACCATGATTTCAGGAAAACACAACATCTTTTCAAATAATAAGCATAGTAATCCCTTTTTTCTCCATTTTGATCTGTAATTGGCAGCCTTTGAAATTTAAAGGGTGCTGTCACCATGGTAGAGTTGTTGCATGTTTGTATATAGAGGAGGGAACAGAAACTTAATGGGGGAAAATTGTGGTTGGAGGCTTCCTTCGGACAAACGCCTCCAATCTGAAATTTTTAATGAAAATACCTGGCGGTCCCAGAGGCACCTTTGATTGCGGTCGGAGGCCTTCACTCCATGCGTAGCGTACGGGGAGATGACGTCCCTGTACGCAAGGAAATGCTGGAGTCACGTGGGCTTGGACCACCAATCACTATGCAGTATTCTCATTGATAAAAATGGGAACTCCGTTTGTGCGAGATCCCATTACTATCAATGAGAAAACCCCTCATAAAACAAGAAACACAGCATAATATATTTTTAAAAACACCTCACGTATTTAAAATTAATTTAAATTAAATGTAATTAAATGTTTTAGAAAAAAATATTTTTTTTTTAATGTGTTTTTAATAGGGTTAAAAATAAACTTACCTTAATGGACAAGGTTGAATGAATGATTAAATTAAATTTTTATATGTTTTAAAACTCTAACACTGGCAAAAGTAAGCTACACGCCTGCTTTTACCAGGTGTAAGAGTTTGAAAGACATTCGCTGAGCATGAGTTGGGTGAATAGCCCAATCTCTGCCGCACGGATGTCCTTCTCCGCGGAATCTTGACATGCGCATCTCGCCCCAAAAAACGGCTTTTGCGAGGCCTCGCCGTGTCCATGCGCACTTCGTACGGTCCCAGCAAGGCCGGAAATTTCAACACAATGTCATCAAGTATGTTGGGAGCCGTCAGTTTTGTAAATATGTGAGGTTTTTTTAAAATCATAATTTGAATAAAAACTGGAATTTCTTAAATTTGTGCTGTTTACAAATTGTGTGATTTTTCCCCACTGATGCCCACAGGTTCGGCCGGGCCGCAAACAGGCAGCCCGGCACACTCTCTTGGGTGCCAGGCCGCTGGACCAGCCGAAACCCTCTCTGGTGGCCCCGTGGACCTAACTGAAATACATCATCATAGGCAGTCCCTCGGAATCAAGGAAGACTTGCTTCCACTTTAAAAGTGAGTTCTCAGATGACTGAGAACATTCCAATATGGGAATTACAGTCTTTGTCACAGGTGGGACAGACAGGCATTGAAGGAAAGGGTGGGTGGGGAGTCTGGTTTGCCGCACGCTCTTTCCGCTGCCTGCGCTTGTTTTCTGCATGCTCTCGACGACGAGACTCGAGGTGCTCAGTGCCCTCCCAGATGCTCTTCCTCCACTTAGGGCTGTCTTTGGCCAGGGACTCCCAGGTGTCGGTGGAGATGTTGCATTTTATCAAGGAGGCTTTGAGGGTGTCCTTGAAACGTTTCTCTGCCCATGTGGGGCTCGCTTGCCATGTAGGAGATCCGAGTAGAGCACTTGCTTTGGGAGTCTTGTGTGAGGCATGCAAACAATGTGGTCCGCCCAGCGGAACTGGTCGAGAGTGGTCAGTGCTTCGATGCTGGGGATGTTGGCCTGATCGAGGACACTAACGTTGGTGCGTCTGTCCTGCCAGGCGATTTGCAGGGTCTTGTGGAGGCAACGCTGGTGGTATATGGTCGATGTCTTTGAGCCATACAGGAGGGCGGGTATCACTACAGCCTTGTAGACCATAAGCTTGGTGCCAGATTTGAGGGCCTGATCTTCGAACACTCTCTTCCTCGGGCGGCCGAAGGCCGCGATGGCGCACTGGAGGCGGTGTTTCGGAGTTTGCAGCGGCCCTCCCCTTTAAGTGAAGGGAGATACGTAGTGACGCGTCAGCACGACGTGGCACGTTCGCGTCGCACTGACGTCATCAACGGCACACTGATGAGTCGGTGAGGTGGCCAACCCAGCACAAAGGCACATCCGCTTCGCTGCCATCTGGAACAGCGCACTGACACCAAAAAAAACCAAAGACCTCTATATCGCTCAAATCTCCGCCCCATGGATTGAGGTGGAGAAATAGTTTTTTTTAAATCAGTAAGTGCACCCGTTTGGGGCGAAGGGCAATCTCGGCCCCTCCAAATCAAACTACTGAGAAATCTACAGAGGAGGCCAGTGATCTAAGGCTCAAAAATCCCCTGCTGAAGCCACTTCCATTCCATATGCTCACCGCCTGGCCAATGATGTACTGGTGCGCATGCCGGACACAAGACTCCCAAAGCAAGTGCTCTAGTCAGCACTCCTTCATGGCAAACGAGCCAAAGGTGGGCAGTGGAAACATTACAAGGACACCCTCAAAGCCTCCCTGATAAAGTGCGACATCCCCACTGACACCTGAGATTCCCTGGCCAAAGATCGCCCTAAGTGGAGGAAGTGCATCCGGGAGGTTGCTGAGCACCTCGAGTTTCATCGCCGAAAGCATGCAGAAATCAAGCGCAGGCAGCGGAAAGAGCGTGCGGAAAACCAGCCCCACCCACCCCTTCCCTCAACGACTATCTGTCCCACCTGTGACAGAGTCTCTGGCTATCATATTGGACTGTTCAGCCACCAAAGAACTCATTTTAAGAGTGGAAGCAAGTCTTCCTTGATTTCAAGGGATTGCCTATGATGATGATCATCATAGGCAGTCCCTCAAAGCGAGGATGACTTGCTTCCACGCCAACAGGTGTTTCAATGAAGGACCTAATATTCCAGATCCTGAACTACATCGTGAAGGGTGGAAGGTGCCTGTGCTTGGAGTTTTTTAACGTGTGATGACCGTTGCACACCAGCCACCACACAGGCTTGACAGAGCTAGGTCTTGGTCCAGTGGCAAGGATTACCCAAGACTAGCTGGAGACCAGCTCTGCTGCACAGACCAAGCGTGCACACATATCGCAGTGTGGACTGGCCCGTGCTGCCCCTGGGCCCTCGCCTTTTCTGGGCCCCAGATTCACGCTTCTCTTGGGCCCCGGTCACTTCCCTCTGCGGATTCTTGCCGCTCCTTTCCCCCCTCCTGCTACGCCTGCCCGCACTGCAATCAGCGACCTGGCTTCGTAGCCATCGCCCTCCTGCAGCTGTACACGCTGCTCCCTGCTGCCGTACGCTGCTCCCTCCAATGATGGTCTTGCAGGCCGGGACCCTGCCGATTTCCAGGCCAGGTCACCACCCTCTGCCCCCTCCAATGGCCCCGGCCTGCTGATGGTCTTGCAGGCCGGGACCGCACCGATTTCCAGGCCAGGTCGCCACCCTCTGCCCCCTCCAATGGCCCCGGCCTGCTGATGGTCTTGCAGGCCGGGACCGCACCGATTTCCAGGCCAGGTCGCCACCCTCTGCCCCCTCCAATGGCCCCGGCCTGCTGATGGTCTTGCAGGCCGAGACCGCACCGATTTCCAGGCCGGGCCGCCGCCCGCTGCTCCCTCCCTATGATGATGATGATGGTGTGCAGGTTTAAACATTCCCGCTGTGTTTGTCCCACTTCTCCTCACATCAATTTTGCCATGATTGATTTAATTTAATCATTGGTCCTAATTATGGTGCCTTTGTTTTCACAGCAGGTTTTCCCGTGAACTGAATTTACCTGAGAAATTTCCAAGTTTGGGAGAAAGGAGCCTTGACTGGGAATTTGTTCAGTTGCATAAAAGCAGTTGATTTCCAGAAGTGAACCTCAAAATCTGCAGTGGCACTTGGTTAAATAAGTGCCACGAGTCATCGCAAGCAAACAAAAAGCAGCCCTTTTGATTATTTTACTGCAATCGGATACTGAGCTTTTTAAAAAGGGGAAGAAACTCTCGGGAGAAGCATTATAAATGGTAAGCACTCAAATGTAGACTCTTCCTATGTATTCAGCTTTTGTAGAATTACTTTTGAGAATATAATTGTTGTCACTTTTATTAGGTAAAGAGAAGAATGGATATTCCAGGGATGATTCCTTTGGAGTGCGTCTTTTCATCATTACAGACCGATGGTTTGTTTGTGGCCAGCTTTTAGGTTCTCGATGTTTTTCTCCTAACTGCAGAGACTGATAGTTGCTCAGTGAGGAATGTGAGCCAATGTGGTACGTTGCCCAAGTAATCTTTCTTCATGCACCACGCTAGTGTTATTGGACTGCTCAACTATGAAAGCCATCACACCACAGGCCAAGACAAATGCTTCAGGTGGGATTCTTCGGAACACCTAACTGGATAAATGCCAGTTCTGATGAAAAATGGTAAATGAAATGCAAACCTATCTTTTCTCTTTCAGAAGCAGCCTGGCCTGGTCTGTTTTACCATCAATTTCCAACATTCACAGTCTTTTATTTTGGGCTAGATTTTGAGAATTAGTGCTCAGGACACTGAACTTTGGGCAATGGGTATGCATATCAGGAATACGGGTATGGAAAATTAAAATGAATGGGTAGAAATTCAACAACATTAGACCCATTGTTTGGGTGTAAAATCATTGTTGGGACCAATTTAGGCCACAAACTCCCGCACCCAATCTCCACCAGAAGTACACTTGAAACAGATGTTAGGCACCCTGTATATGCAAATAAAAGTGTCAAGGCCTGTTGTAGGACCCCAATTGAAACGGTTTGAAAATGCCTGTAACTTACACATGCTCCTCCCAGTTATTCCGGGTATCAAGCAGCCTAACTGCCGGTCCCTAAAGAGACCACTGTGGAGGTTCCACAAAAAAGATAAGACATTTTTTTAATAGTTTAATTTCTGAGGAGCCAGGCAGAGCTAATTCCAAAGACTATCTCTTTAGTTCTACAAATATTTTTGGTAACATCTTCACATATTATCGAGGGGCCGAATGGCTTACTCCTGCTCCAAACTCCGAATTCTTATG
Organism: Pristiophorus japonicus; assembly: GCF_044704955.1. Lineage (NCBI taxonomy): Eukaryota > Metazoa > Chordata > Chondrichthyes > Pristiophoridae > Pristiophorus > Pristiophorus japonicus. The sequence goes on along the minus strand of NC_091978.1, from coordinate 75,706,194 downwards.
TTAATAACACTAATGCATCAGAAGTTGCATCACTGAAATTTTGTTGATTTTACAGAATTGCGATAATTCTAACTCATTCTTTCCCAAAACTGCAAACCATGAATTTTTTACCACCCTCGCCCTTTCCTTGCTTCTAAAACCTAAAGGAGAAGCTTGCGGTAACCAGTGCAGTAGGAAACGGTCGTCAATCTGATGGAACCTGAAAATCGAACTTTCGTGCTGCTGTTTCAAGTTGGAGAGTGCTGTTTGTGTTGGGAGATGCTTCGACTAGCATCAACTGCTCTTTTCCAATTACTATAGGAGTAGGTTTCCATCGTTTGACAGTCAACTCTTCCAGTTACTGAACTCCTGTGACTGTTGATCATTACTTAGGGTGAAAGGCTAATCAATAAAAAAACAAACATAATACCCAGACATGACAAACTAACAGTACTATTTACCTATCAAACTCACCTAATTCTGCTAGCAGTTCACAATACAACTCTGAAATCATTGTTCAGTTTTTAATGTCAACAAGACATTCAATAACATGTTATCTTGCTGCACCACACCATCCTTCCCCACCCGCCTTCTGCCATTAAAGTGAATTTCTGTGGTTAAAGGAGAGGTACAGCTAAATTAGAGAGTTTTACAAGAAGGAAATCCTCATGTTGGGTTCAGGTACAATTTTGGGCTGCAGAAATGCTATATCTGCCACTGATATTTTTTAAACATAGAATTTTGTCGAAAATTAAGGTCAAAATAATGATCCTGAAATGGAACTGGAGAGGGTGAAAAGACAGATTTCCGGAGAGGGGCATGAATTTTGGGGAGAACCCAATTACAGCTGGATTCCACCCTGTTGGCACTGGCCTTTAGATCACGGTTTGGGGGTGAACCATGAGTGAAGCTTCCGCCTTCCCCCTCTTAGATCAAAGGGCGTGTCTGGTGGAGTTCCTGGGCTACCTTTACAGCCTCGACAGGCCTCTTCAGAACTTGCACCAGCTAAGGACTGGCAGGAGTCCCAGTGAGGGACTGAGGGATTACTGTCGTGTGCAATTTCCCACTCAGGCTTTACACCTCAGTAGATTGCTCCTGTACATTCTGTGCAAGAACTTAATTTTAATATTTAAAAAAGGAAAATCAAAAGCCGATCCTTAAGATTTCCTGTGATTTATGATGGATTTTTACTGTGGACACAGTCTGCCCATGTGAAATGATCATAGCATCATACAGCACAGAAGGAGGCCATTCAGCCCATTGTGCCTGTGCTGTCGCTTTCCCATAGACCTGCAATTTCTTTCCCCTTCAAGTAGATATCCAATTCTGTTTTGAAAGTTACTATTAAATCTGCTTCCACCACCCTGTCAGGCAGTGGATTGTAGACCATTGTTCAAAAAGGGATTAACCACGCAATTACAGGCCAGTTAGTTTAATCTCAGTGGGGGGAATTATTGGAATCAATTCTGAGGGACAGTATAAACCTTCATTTAGAAAGACACAGATTAATCAAGAATTTGTTCTGGGAAGGTCATGTCTGAATAACTTGACTGAGTTCTTTGAGGAGATAACAAGGAGGATCGATGAGGGCAGTGTGTTGAGGTAGTTTACATGGATTTTAGCAAGGCTTTTGACAAGGCCCCACATGGTAGGCTGATCAAAAAAGTAAAAGCCCATGGGATCCAAGGGAGATTGGCAAATTGGATCCAAAATTGGCTCAGTGGTGGGAAGCAAAGGGTAATGGTTGATGGGTGCTTTTGTGACTGGAAGGCTGTTTCCATTGATGTTCCACAGGGCTCACTACTCAGTCCCTTACTTTTTGTAGTTTGTATTAATGATTTAGACTTAAATGTAGGGGGCATGATAAAGAAATTTGCAGATGATACAAAAATTGGCCGTGTAGTTGACAGTGAGGAGGAAAGCTCCAGACTGCAGGAAGATATCGATGAACTGGTCAGTTGGGCAGAAAAGTGGACAATGGAATTCAATCCTGAAAAGTGTGAGGTAATGCATTTGGAACGGGGCAACAAGGCAAGGGAATACACAATAAATGGGAGGACACTGAGAGTTATGGAGGAACAGAGGGACCTTGGAGTATATGTCCACAGATCTTAAAGGTAGCAGCACAGGTCGATAAGGTAGTTTAAAAAGGCATACAGAATGCTTTCCTTTATTAGCCAAGGTATAGAATATAAGAGCAGGGAGGTTATGCTAGAACTGTATACAACACTAGTTAGGCCACAGCTTGAGTACTGCGTGCAGTTCTGGTCACCATATTACAGGATTGCACTAGAGAGGGTGCAGAGGAGATTTACGAGGATGTTGCCAGGACTGAAAACTTTAGCTATGAGGAAAGATTGGATAGGCTGGGGTTGTTTTCCTTCGAACAGAGGAGGCTGAGGGGAGATTTAATTGAGGTGTATAAAATTATGAGGGGCCTAGATAGAGTGGATAGGAAGGACCTATTTCCCCTAGCAGAGGAGGCATAGTTTTAAAGTAGTTGGTAGATGGATTAGAGGGGAGCTGAGGAAATATTTCTTCACCCAGAGGGTGGTGGGGGTCCGGAACTCACTGCCTGAAAGGATGGTAGAGGCAGAAACCCTCATCATATTTAAAAAGTACTTGGATGTGCACTTAAAGAACTATAACCTACAGGACTACAGACCGAGTGTTGGAAGGTGGGATTAGGCTGGAAAGTAGATTAACATTTCAAAATGATGTAAAGAGGCATTCCAGATACTCTTAAAGGAGCAGAGGTTCTTCTGATGCATTTTTTTTAAGTGTTTCTTTTTCCTACCTTTTCAAATTGTGCTATTTTTTGATAGTTACATTTTCCATTTTTTTGGTTTGTTCTGTTTTTTGCTCTGTTTCAAACATTAATGTGCAAACAAAGAAGAACTGAATCTTGTTTGCAAAATCCCTGAGATGCCCAACATAACTGAAGCATTTACAAGAATTCAACAGAACAGGAAAATAGTTTTTTTTTTAAATTGCAGACATGAGAAAATTCATTCCCGTACAGGGAATGACAAGCGACCTAACCTGCACGCGACAGAACCCTGTGTCGGTAGTAGAATAATTCAAGTCTAAGGATGAGAGCTGCTTTTAAAGCGTACCAATTGCATTATCTCATTGTTGAAGTGATACAAGATGAAAGCAGGCATGGTGTGGCGATTAGCCGCCATGAGAGTTGGACTGCCTGCGCCCACCATAACAACAATCATTTCTGCAGCTTCCTGACAATCACCGAGGGGAACTGCCTTCATAGGGTCTGAGTCGTCACAGCTCTGCCCGATGCTGCAAGGATTAGCCAACCTCTAATATAGCGATAGCACCACAAGTGGCAGGCAGAGTCATGACTACGCTCAATATTTCTGTTTCTACTTACTTCCAGGCTAGTATAAGAGTCATTAACAGTGTCAGCTTATGTTCGACCCATAACTGTATTAAACAGGTTACAATACACCAGTCAGCATGGCTAGCATTTTAATCTCCTTTCCCTTGAATAGCAACAGCAGCGTGACATGGTGGCCCAATGATACCACACTGCTGCATTTGCCAAAGTGGCAGCCACATGTCATTGGCACAGCAGGTTCCTGCTCCTTCTCTGCCACCACCGATTGATCCTCACGAGCAGTGACTCATCCAATCCTACCTTCTTAAGCTCCCTTGCTGCTTTTTCTGGTAAAGCATGTAGCTGTGCTAATGATTATAACTATTGGTGAGAGAGATACAGTGCACTATGACAGAAAAGGGAAGATCTTTAGTATGCTGGCTCCAAGGGACACCTTCAAACCGAGTTTCCATTACAAGAATTTACTTGTATTCTTTCAGTGTTCACCATGCGGTCTCCTCAACATTGGGGAGACCAAAGGCAGATTGAGTGATCAATTTGCTAAACACCTACTCCGCCCGCAAGCGTTACTTTGAGCTTCCAGTCGCTTGTCATTTTAATTCTCCGCCCTACTCTCACTCTGATCTCTCTGTCATTGGCCTCCTATACTGTTTTAATGAAGCTCAACGGAAGCTCAAGGAACAGCACCTCATCTTTCGAGAAGACACTTTACAGCCTTCCGGACTCAACATTGAGTTCAACAATTCCAGATTATAACCACTGGTAATGATTCTGCTACTGCCATTTATACCTCCTCCAGACCCACCTTTTGTTTCTTTACTTGTCCCATTACCACCCCCTTTTGCCTTGCACCATCATCCCTTTTTGCAATTTAATCTCTCCTACCTTCCACCCTATCACATACCTTCCCTTTTGTTCTTTCCTCCCCTCTGTACTTGCTTAAATCCTATTACACTTAAAGGCATCGACCTGAAAAGTTAACTCTCCACAGATGCTGCTTGACCTACTGCATATTTCCAGCATTTACTGTTTTTATTTCAGATTTCCAACATCCGCAGTTATTTTGCTTGGGCAAGGTGAGCTCCCCTTACAATATGTAAGGCTTGCAATTTCAAGTTCAGGTCTTAAGGACCGCTGCCAAGAGCCTGAAGAAACTGAGTGCAGCATGCACAGCGCCTCCTCTGGATCCATCTTTTCTTTCTTTACTGTCGTGCGCTCACCAATTTTGCAAAGGGTCCCTCAAATAGGCATTCGGACTTGTAGCTGCATATGCAAAGGACCTAATGCTTCTTTCGGGCACCGCCTTGGACTCCTATGGAGGAGCCTTTATCAAAATGGCAGGGAGCATATTTCTGGAGCCCGCTACATTGGATCCATAGGCACGATCCAATTTCTCAGCTCAGGTTCTACAAAAGTTGAAACTTGCCACTTTTGACTGCATGCTGAGACTGTAAAAAATGATGCTTTACTGGAGGACCATTAAAAGGACAATTTTAAAGAAAGTCACCAAGAAAAAATTCAAATAACTTAAAGGCCAGCAGTGTTAATGTTTAGGGTGATATGTATAGTAAGGGAATCAAGTGTTATGGGGATCGTGCAGGAAAATTGAGTTGATGTTATATATGTTAACTGGGTTTTACCTGCCACCGGAGGGCACGACTGTCAGAGTTCTAATGGTCACTGGCAAGAACTGTGCATAAAATAGTATCGTCGGCAGGCAGAGCTGCACATGGCAGGGTCTACTCGTCCACGTTCATACAACCTGTAACAGCTCAAAGTTCACCATCGGGGGTGAATCAAATTTCACCTTGGCATTGCGGGGGCTATCATCGGGTCCATCAATGCCGATTGAAGCAATACGTGTGCAAAGGCTGTGCAACAATGGGGCATCTTCAGCGAATGTGTCCGCAACCAAGCAAGCGTGCTGCTACACAGCACGTGGCTGACGATGATTGATCGAGCGTGGATCAAGCAGCACAGGCAACTCAACCCGAGGTACAGGACGAAGAAGTGTATGGGGTACATTCTTTAACCAAAAGTCCTCCGATAATGCTGGAAGTTAAATTAAATGGAGTTCCAGTATCCATGGAATTGGACACGGGTGCAAGTCAGTCAATAATGAGCCAGAGGGCTTTCGAAAAGCTGTGGGACATAAAGGCAAAAAGACCCAAACTGAGCCCAATCAATACAAAGCTGCGTACCTACACCAAAGAGCTCATACCAGTCATTGGCAGCGAGGCAATAAAGGCATCGTACGATGGAGTTGTGCATGATTTATCGTTGTGGATCGTTCCAGGCAATGGCCCAATGCTGTTCAGCAGGAGTTGGCTTGAGAAAATTAAATGGAACTGGAACGATATTAAAGCCTTATCATCAGTGGATGACGCTTCATGTGCTCAAGTGCTGAGCAAGTTTCCCTCGTTGTTCAAAGCAGGCATCAGCAACTTCACAGGAGCCAAGGTGCAGATTCACCTTGGCCCGGATGCAAGACCCGTCCATCACAAGGCTCGGGCAGTTCCATACATGAAGAAGGAGAAGGTCGAGATCGAACTGGACAGACTTCAACGGGAATGAATCATATCACCAGTCGAGTTCAGCGAATGGGCCAGTCCAGTGTTGAAAAGTGATGGCACGCTCAGGATCTGCGGTGACTACAAGGTAACGATCAACCGAGTATCGATACAGGATCTGTACCCATTACCCAAGGCTGACGACCTGTTTGCAATGCTAGCGGGGGGGAAGTCGTTCACCAAATTGGACCTGACCTCCGCTTACATGACACAGGAGCTGGTCGAATCATCAAAAATACTGACGTGCATCAACACACACAAAGGTCTGTTTATATACCACAGATGCCCTTTCGGAATTCGCTCGGCGGCAGCTATATTTCAGAGAAACATGGAGAGTTTGCTGAAGTCTGACCTGAGATCCTGATCACCGGTCGCGACGCCACTGAACACCTGCACTACCTGGAAGAGGTTCTATGTTGTCTGGACAGAGTGGGACTCAGGCTAAAATGCTCCAAGTGCGTTTTCATGGCACCAGAAGTGAATTCCTGGGGAGAAAGATTGCAGCAGACGGCATCAGGCCTACGGACTCGAATACAGATGCTATCAAGAATGCACCCAGACCCCAGAGTGTGACGGAGCTGGGTTCGTTCCTGGGTCTTCTCAACTATTTCGCTAACTTTCTACCGAGTTTGAGCACATTGCTAGAGCCCTTGCACATGTTGCTGAGAAAGGGTAATGACTGGGTTTGGGGCAAATCTCAACACAAAGCCTTTGAGAAGGCCAGGAACCTGCTATGTTCCAATAAATTACTGGTACCCTATGACCCATGTAAGCGGTTAGTGCTGGCTGAGATGCCTCATCATATGGGGTCAGTTGTGTGCTCCAGCAAGCCAAAGTATCAGGCAAACTCTAACCAGTTGCATACCCGTCCAGAAGTCTGTCTAAGGCTGAAAGGGCCTATAGTATGGTATTGAAAGAGGCTTTAGCATGCGTATACGGGGTTAGGAAAATGCACCAATACCTGTTTGGGCTTCGATTTGAGCTTGAAACAGATCACATGCAAAGGTATAAACACTAATGCCTCGTCCCGCATCCAAAGATGGGCACTGACATTATCCACTTATGATTATGTCATCCGCCACAGACCAGGCACTGAAAACTGTGCTGATGCGCTTAGCCGGCTACCATTGCCCACAACCGGTGTGGAAATGCCGCAGCCCGCAGACCTGCTGCTGGTCATGGACGCCTTCGATAGCGAGAGGTCACCCGTCACGGCTCTTCAAATTAGGACCTGGACCAGCCAGGACCCTGTACTGTCAAGCGTAAAAGGGTGTGTCCTAAATGGAAATTGGTCTGCCATTCCCAGGGAAATGCAGGATGAAATTAAGCCTTACAGTCGCCGCAAAGATGAATTGTCTATTCAGCCTGATTGTCTGTTGTGGGGTAGGGAAACTTTTGTGCAAGATTTACACAGTACCCACCCAGGCATTGTCATGATGAAGGCCATTGCCAGGTCTCACGTTTGGTGGCCCGGCATTGACTCGGACTTGGAGTCATGCGTGCATCAGTGTAACACTTGCATGCAACTGAGTAACGCACCTGTGGAGGCTCCGCTGAGTCTATGGTCATGGCCATCCAAACCGTGGTCAAGGATCCACATAGACTTTGCCAGTCCCTTTCTCGGCACAATGCTTTTAGTGGTAGTGGACACTTACTCCAAATGGATTGAATGCGTGATTATGTCATCCAAAACGTCCACAGCCACTATTGAAAGCCTCCGGGCCATGTTTGCCACCCATGGCTTGCCCGGCGTCCTTGTCAGCGACAACGGACCGTGTTTCACCAGTTCGGAGTTCCACGAGTTTATGACCCATGATGGCATCAAGCATGTCAGGTCTGCCCTTTTCAAACCCACATCTAATGGTCAAGTGGAGTGGGCTGTCCAAACCATTAAGCAGAGCCTAAAACGCATGACTCACGACTCCCTGCAGACCCGCTTGGCCCGCATTCTGCTCAGTTACCGGACGAGACCCACTCGCTCACCGGGATCCCTCCTGCTGAGCTGTTAATGAAGAGAGGCCTCCGTTGTACACCTGGATCTCAATGATCACGTTGCAACCAGAAGGCAACCGCAGAAATGGTACCACGATCGCGCAGCCGTATCACGTGACATTGCTGTTCATGACCCTGTGTTTGTCCTCAATTATGGTTATGGTCCAAAGTGGGTTGCTGGCCCGGTTTTGGCCAAGGAGGGTGTTTGTAGTCAAACTGTTAGATGGCCAAACGTGCAAGAGGCACATCAACCAAACCAAACTGCAATTTACAGACAACCGAGAACAAATTGAAGGTGACATCATCATCGACCAACCAACACACATACAACCATCAGTTGACCCTTGTGTCATTCACAAAGACGAACCTACCATCCCCAACAGTCCTGTCAGACCGACTGCTCCGCAATGCAGCAATGGTCCTACTAACTCACCCAAGCTTGGGTTCGAACTGAGAAGATCAACCAGGGAGCGGAAGGCCCCGGGCCGTCTCAACTTGTAAATATAACCTGTAACTTTGGGGGGAATGATGTTATGTATGTTAACTGGATTTTACCTGCCACTGGAGGGCGCGACTGTCGGAGTCCTAATGGTCACTGGCAGACATGTGCAAGCCGTGTATATAATGCTGGCAGCCATGTTGAATCCTCACTTTGCGAATAAATAAACTGGAGTAAGGTCATGCCTGAACTAGCTCACTGTACTTAGCCTCGTAGAGTTATTTGATACTTAACAGTTGAGGTAGAAGATCAGCCATGATATTATTGAATGGTGGTGCAGGCTCGAGGGGCTGAATGGTCTACTCCTGCTCCTAATCCTTATGTTCTTATGTTCTTGTGTGTGTGGACCCAGCAGGAGGTAGGCGCACTTGGTTTAATACCTACCTAATTGGATGAATACAGACTGTGCAGAAGCTTCTAGGGTCAGCCTAATTTTAATAAAGGCAAAGACAAGTGCTAACAGATACTTTAAAGGGTTATGGCCACATGTGGGAGCAATCATTTTGTTAGCAGGCTGGCAATAGTCAGGGCCTGATGTTATAATTCGGACCTCGCAGCGATTCTAACTGCTGATCGTGGCAGTGAAGCAGAGTGCTGGGCCTGCCAGTCAAACCTGGAAGCAGGCAGAAGAGGCCCAGGTAAAGATCAATTTTTAATTTTTTAGTAAGGTTTCCTTGTGGGACCGAAAGAGCAGGAGTGTTCTTCTGGGGCACACAGGGAAACCTTGGGCTTCCCCTGTCCGGGCTTCCTATCCCTCCACCAACCACGACTGCCTCCGACCCCTCCTCACCACTTACCTTAGTGCCGAGGGCCATTCCCTCGGGCCTCCAACAGTGGTCCACCTGTCATGCAAAATCCCACTTCTGCCCACCAGCCCCCTCGCCATTCCTACTCGGTGCGGGGGAGAGTCCTGCCTGTGAGTTAGGAGTTAAAATGGACTGGGCCTCACGGCGATTTCCCCATCCATCCCTGCCCTGGACTCTGCAGAACGCACTAAATTGAGGGTTACAGCTTCTGCTCTTTTTAAAATCTAACCTCTGTGAAGTAACATTAGAAGATAATGTCCAATATTCCACATCACAGAGTACTAATTGAATACACGACAAGAATGAAATCTTCCAAATGTACTCTTGATTGTTCCTTTTTTAAAAGCATTAGCCCCCTTGTCCAATGCCACAATATATGTATCAATATGTACATCTGAAGAATGGCCACTTGCACCAAGAGCTGCCCAGTGATTGGGGAACCATGCCCCAGATGCCTTCAGGAAAAGAGGGGTAAAAGGGGATATAATGGGGCGGGGAGGGGAAGTGATGGTGCCATCATAGTGAATTGTCTAACAACATTTAACAGTCAGATCTACTCCTGTGATGCATTTAATAAAAATAGCTAAAATAAAATTGAAAGCACATTTAAAAAGTTCACACTCCAGCAGTTTTACCATCGGCTGCAACATAAACTTAATTGGGGAGTTCTAGAGTGTTCCAACATGGCTGTCCAGGAACTGCACTGGTACAAGCGCTTCATTGCTCCGTTAAATGCTTAACTTTGAATTCTTTATCTATAAACATGAAAATAAACAGAGAGTAAGTCTGCTTAAGAACAACACAAAAAGCGGATGGAATCTGATTTTGTTTGAAAAACGTTTATTTAATTATTTATGGGACGCACTTTCTGAAACGTAATCAAAATTTCATTAACATTGACAGAAGCAACATCAGTTAAAAATGTTGCTCATTTGTAAGTCTGTGAACACTATATATCTCCACATAGAAACAAAGGATCGAATTGCAAAGGCATTTTTTAAGGGACTTTCAGTTGAGCGATGACTGAAACATGCCAAAGGTTTTTGTCTTTGAAGTCACTCTAAAATGCTTTATTGTGCTTGTGTTTTGGGTAATTATAAGGAAACAAAACCAGGTTAATTCAAAGGAAAATGCTGATCTTGACGGAAACTATAATCAATTTATACTAATAGCCTTAGAATCCTATTAATCACATGCTATTCTCTGTGTACTACTGCAGGCCCCCCATCCATTCCTGGCCTTCTAAACATTAGAAATGAAGGCGCAACACTTTGGAGAATCAGCTTAAAAATGAAAAGTGTGCAGTTTTACCTCACTTGCAAAAAGATGATTTAATAACGAAGACTTATTGACAATAGACTGTCCATTCTGACTACATTTAACACTCTGAGGCTTCTGTGACAAATCATTGCCATTTGGCAGGCTATGATTAATGATTGGAAGGGTCAGAGGGCAGAGTAAAGGTCACCGACCTTTCAGCTAGCTCTGTCTAATGGGATTCGGAATCATACAACAGAAATTCACTTTTAAGCTGTACACAGCTGGAATCTTCAATGACACATTGATTTCAATACTGATGTGGCAGATAATTATTCTGCAAAACATCTACAGGCCTATTTTAATTGTAAATACATTATTAAGCACTTTGGTACTAAAGTGGTTCAGATTTCATTACATTTGTTCCCCTCGTTTGTATTCCTTCATTAGCTGTATTTTTATTTTTGCAAAGAATGTGATAACGTTGTGTAACATAATATTTCAGATCACAGAATCAGATTCTAAAAGCACCATATGAAATTGTGTCTTTTCTAAATAAACTTATTCAAATTTCATTTATCTGGAGAGTTTGTTATGGGGCATGGAATTACTAGCCAGTGTATTTATCCACCAAAAGTAGCCCCTTAGCCATTTTGTTTGCATGTCTCATGGGGCCACAGTGAATCCTAGCAATAGCTGCCATCAAACTCCATTATCAGATCTTGTTGGTAGTAAGTACCCACTCTAGATCTTAGTTTTACTTAATGGCACATCGGTGAAAAACATCATTTTTGTATTGAAAGTGCTGACGTTTCATCAAACTTGCATTGTTAAAAAGGACACTTTACACCGATGAATTGGTCAAATGTACCTTTCACTGTAAAAATACTATAAACCATGGTTACAATGAGGACACCACTAGATTTAACATGAGTGATTTTGTAAGGTCTGCTTGTTGTGTAGATACTGTATCACATAAACAGTCTTTGGTATATTCACCAACAATAACTTGAATTTATATAGCAACTGTAACACAGTAACCCATACCAGGTGCTTCATCGAGGCAAAGGGAAATGGCAAGCAGTAGTTGGAAAGTAGTTAGCAGTGCTGACCGAAACCACAAACAGGTAAGCTCTGAGAAGGCTTTTTAAAAATCAAAAGAATTAGCAAAAAAAATACTCTATATAGTGCCTTTCACGAACAACGGACATTGCAAAGTGCTTTACAGCCAGTGAAGTAATTTTTTGAAGTGTAGTCACTGTTGTAATGTAGGAAACGTGTCAGCCAATTTGCGCACAGCAAGCTCCCACAAACAGCAATGTAATAATGTAATAATGACCAGATAATCTGTTTTATTGATTGAGGAGCAATTATTGGCCAGGACACCGTGGATAACTCCCCTGCTCTTCTTCGAAATAGTGCCGTGTGATCTTTTATGTCCACCTGAGAGAACAGACAGGGCTTCGGTTTAACGTCTCATCTGAAAGACGGCACCTCCAACAATGCAGCACTCTCTCAGTACTGTACTGGAGTGTCAGCCTAGGTTTTGTGCTCAAATCTCTGAAGTGCAGGTCAAGGTGTTTAGGGAAAGAGTTCTGGAGTGTGGGATCAGGATGACGAAAGGCTCTGCTACTGGTGGCAGAGCAGAGAGACAGAGAAGGGCAAAGTGTACACATTCCTTCTTCTTATAGTATGGTAGTAGCAAGGCAAATCAAATGTTAATATCCAAGTCAGATATCCAGGCCAAAGCATTGTTATCTTGTCGGCTGCCTGCGAATTTCCTCTGAGGGCAGTGTGCAATGATGTGCTCCAGGGTCTGATTAGGAACCCCTCAGTCACATGATGGGGATGCTTTAATCTTCCATCAATGGAGAAGGTGGCAGCCTCTACCATGACCAGTTCCGAGGTGGTTGATGGTTGTCCACTGCTTGCAAGGAAGGTTGGATGGCTGGAAGATCTTGCAGTGGTAGAGAAGAGCAAGACTGTTGAAGGATTTGTAATGTAAAGCTTTTGGGAATGGGGAGCCAATAGAGGTTGGCAAGGGCAGTGGTGCAAGAGGCACAATTTTGGGTGGTTGGTGTTTATGTAGGGTGGAGCTTAGAAGGTTGGCAAAGGGGAAAACATTGGAGCAGTCAAGCCTGGAGGGAACAAAGCTTCCCACAGCTGTGAGCAGGTGTTGTGAGGGCAGAGGCAGGCAATGACGGCAAAGCAAAAAAACGCTTCCATGGCAATGAACATGTTATGGAGTGTGATGCTCAGCCCAAAAAGGACATTGAAGTTGCAAAGCACTGAGATCACCCTGAGCGACCAGTCAGGGAGGGAAAATGATTGAAATGTGCAGAGGTTCTAAAGACTCCATTCAAGAAATGTTTTCAGATGAACATAAAGGTTAAAAAATGTTTGAAATGAGAGAGTGAATACATATTTGAAATACTACTTCAAAATATGTTTGCAGTACCAGTGAGTTAATCAGACAGGTTAAGTTCTCAGGTGAGGCTCTTCAGCGGAATATCACTAAAAACCTTAACCTGCCTTTCTTTTTCAGGTGTTGATGGGTCTGCTGTGCATTGGCAACATTTCTTTGACGGCAGATAATATGTTTCAGTAGAACTGTATCATTTCTTGGTAAAACCTGAACTTCTTGTCAGCTGACCCCATTAATATACCCACGACCTTGCAACATAACTTGATAAAATACCCCCCTCCGAGTGTTGTAATAAGACATTGCAGAAAAACTCAGCAGCTACAATAGCAGCAGAAATGGAAAATACAGACGGTTCCTGTAGAACTTCAATCTTAACGCTCCAAAAAGGTGGCAAAACATCCTCACCCACTCTACCAACAATATGAACAAATCCATATCACATTAATATAGTTAAGGTCAATAAGTTGCCACCAAGTCTGTTGAGCAGTGCAGTGTCGGCATGGATACACAAGTAGGTATCCATCCACCTTACTTTTTGTACTTTCAGATTTATGGGTTTGCTTGTATTTATGGTCATTTTTACTTTTGTAAATGATAATTTTGTATTAAAAAGAATAATTACAGGTAATTTTAAAGCGCAGCTTCACTACTCCCTAAAGAGAATATTACTGGTTACATTTTCTTTTTGCTAATCACTCAATGATTAAGGAGCAGACATGTAAATAAATGCATTTGTCTTAAAATCACACAAGTCAATATTTTTTCATTTGGATTGTAATAAAACTGCCATAATTGTGGGATGAAATATTGCATGATTATAGACACTTCTATTACAACTGGAATTAACTACTTCAGTTGGAAGCAGGCAGTTAGAGATAGTCTACTTTTCAGCAAGGAAGAATTCCGTAACAGTGACTATCAACAGAGAGGAACTTTGCCAAAGGATGGATATTTACATCAAACAGCAATGACCGGACCAGACTAGGGATTTACATCAGACCAGGGTTTAACGTCAAACACCAGAACAGACAACTTACATTAGCCATCAACAAACAGATCCAGGTTTTACATCAGCAACAGTGAAAGCAGAAAATGTACTTTTTCTCTCCCATTTCTTTTCCTTTTCACCCCTCCACACCTAAGAATACTGATTCCTTGCTCAGTATGATACTACAAGCTTTGGGACTCCTCTGGTAACATTCGTCACATATGAGCGCAGTGAGCTTCAGCAAGCTGTTTGATCCACTGAGGGCATAACTTTGAAAATATCCTGAAAATATCCTTTTCCGAAGAAATAAGTCGAGTGGATTTGCTTCATGGGTTCTTTGCTTAAGAATTCATTGCTACATTAGTTGTAAGAACTAGCTGGTTTATTAGCAAAGATTTAACAATGAAACTGAACACTTCCAGTTCATACATCAGGCTCACAACAGCCCACCTCATCGTGGGGAGCCTGAGCTCAATTAAATGGGGTTTTATTGCATCTTGTGAACATCACGTGACTGGCTAAACCACTCACAGTGCAACAGCTCCACGAACCTTGGAGCATACATTACACTAAGTATCTTTATTTCCCTGCTTCCTTTTGATTGTAATCCAGTCCTCACCCTGACATAAGTGTACTTTGCAGGAGGGATCACTGGATCTTGATCAAGAGTGGGAAAACTGGCCTGGTCCGCCAACATTGAGGCCAATGCTTTCATGCCTATTGTTGCCCCATTTGACAACAGTTAATTGAGCACAGACCAGGGCTTGAATCTACTCTGGATAGTTCAGTACTATACCAGGTGATATGTTTATTCACTGAGCTATCTCGACATTTACACGACAAAGAAACAACCAATGTAACCAAACATAAAAACAGAAAATGCTGGAAATACTCAGCAGGTCAGGCAGTATCTGTGGAGAGAGAAACAGAGTTAATGTTTCAGGTCGATAATCTTTCGTCAGGCAAACCTTCTGGCAACAGTTCATCAACCTGAAACGTTAACTCTGTTTCTCTCTCCACAGATGCTGCCTGACCTGCTGAGTGTTTCTGCTGTTGTCTCAGATTTCCAGCATCTGCGGGGTTTTGCTTTTGTTTTAATGTAACCAGACATTTACCATTACTGCTGCAGGCAAAGTTGCAACAGTTTACTTCAAAGGTTATATTTTCTGGTCCCACCGCTGAGTCAGCAGGGCCAGAATACTGTGAGTTGTTCCCTCACACAAATGGCTGATGCTGCCAGCTCTGCTGAGGTGGGAGCTCATTTAATATCCAGTCAGCTCCCAGTCTGGATTGGCATTAACCGGTCCAGGCAGCGGGCGGTTGAGGGGGTCATTCAGCCCGACTGCCTGCCTCTCTTCCGTGGTTACATCCAAGCCAGGGTGTCCCTGGAGATGGAGCACGCGGTGTCCATCGGTACGCTCGCGGCCTTCCATGAGAGGTGGGCGCTGGAGGGGCTGGAGAGCATTATCACCCCCGGCAACCAAATTTAAATTTGAACCATTATTGCAAAAAGTTCATTTGTTGGTTTTAGTGCCCCTTTAATAAGAGGGCATTTGATTTATTGCTTCAACTTAAAATAGTTGTAGCCGGGACCCACTGACTGTGGGAGGCAGAAAATGCTGGGCAGCTGCAGAAAATAGGAAGCTGGAAAAATGTTTTTTGAATTTGTTTAAGAAGTGTCTCAGCTTGCACAAAGAAACCCTCTCCCCTGTTTTCCAAATGCGACTGTGGAGCTGCTGCAACAGAAAGTGAGCAAAAAGGAGCATTGTTGCCCTTTTGGCATTGCAGGACATGATCTCTTCAGGAGAGCTGTCCGAATTGCGTGGGAGTTGCTGCCACAGAGTCAAAGCAGTGTGTAACAGCCAGAAGACCTGAGAACAGATGAGAAATAAGTTTGGCAGCATCAGAAAATCTGCCACGGTAAGGATGCACTTACATGCACAAGGCAGATGGACAAATAATTCATTTTTCAATCTCTCTTACAACTTAACTGAGGCTGCAAGCAAAGTACACATGCAACTCGACAGCTCTTTCCTGGCTTCACACGCAGATATAAACTGCAGCAGGGCAAGCATTCTCACTGCAAATAATGTGCTCAATTTTCCCCAGCTATCTGCGCCGTTTTATTGGCCTAAATTAAAATATCCAAGTCTCCCCAAAGTTTGTGCACCAGCATAACTCAGTTTTTTTTAGATTTGTTTTTTTTGCGTCATAACCTGATGTCTGCGGCAGTTTTTCACATCTATGCAAGTTTGGCCAACTTACATTTCTCCTAGGATGATGTATGTGACCACGCCCAAAAAACCTTCTGGGCACTTAAGAAAAACCAGCGCACATTAAATAAAATCGCTGCAGAAAGACGCCATTGTTTTTGGGTGAAGTTTTGGAGGGAGTCAAGAACACGTTAAACATGCAACATGAAGCTTAATTTTTTCAAACTTAAAACGCATAAAATGGAAGTCGAATGCAATTCTTTACTTTTGGATTTTTTTCAAAGTGCCACGCCACAAGCGAACGTCTCCAAACCGAGCTCGAGGATCAGCGTGTCGGCCGGCAGAATCGGTCCCCCGTCCGGGGCACAGGGACTCAGGGCTTGGGATCTAAAGAAGCTCGAGGGGGGTGGGGGTGTTTGGAAGCCGAACTGAAGGGATGAGAACCCTTACACTATGCAGCAGCATCAAAGGAAGCAAGGGGGACGGTGTTTGCTGAACCCCTGTGTCCGGGCGAGGGAGCGATTCTGCCGACTGACCCTCGAGCCCGGTGAGGAGCCGTTCAGTCGGCGGTGGGGTGGTACTTTGAAAAAAATCTAAAATTAAAAAATTGCATTAGATTTCGTTGCCCCAAATGTCTTCATTGAATGCCTAGCTTCCTGTTCTAAGCAAGCCTATTACACATGCGCAGACCAGGGTGTGGTCCATACTAGGGCATCGACCTTGGGGAGCGAGAGAACAAAGAAGCTTAAACTCCTTGTCCTGCTGTTTTGAGCTTCTTGCAAAGGTACAGTTTAATCATGGGGGCAATATTGACAATGCCACACCTCGTGCAAGCCTTCTGCATGATAGTGCTGCGGAGGAGACGATTGATTCGATGTCATCACATGAGGAACCTCAGAGCACATAGGATGATGGGCAGGAGGCCTTACCCACGTCGGGTATATTGAGACAGGTGTTCATACCTGTATCTGAGTGATGCAGACTGTGTGAGATGTCTGCATTTCCGCAAAGAAGTTGTAACCAAGATCTGTAAGTTAATAAAAGCGGACCCGCACCCTAGAAGCATCAGGAGGACTGCTTTGTCAGGTGAAGTGAATGTTACAGCTGCACTTTCATTTTATGCATCTGGATCATTCCAGGCTACAACTTGGGACATGTGCACCATTTCTCAACATGCAACACATATCTGCATTTGGCAGGTGACTGCTGCACTATATGCCCGGAGTCATGACTACATAAAGCTCCCCATAACCACCCAGGTAATGCGTGACAGGGCTGTGGGCTTCTCCAGCATCACTGGCTTCCCAAAGGATTGTACCCACATCACCTTGCAAGCATCTTTGGTGGATTCCGAGGTGTACAGGAACAGAAAAGGCTTCAACTCCATTTATGTGCAGCATGTGTGACGACATGCATCGCATCATGTCAGTTGATGCAAGATACTCTGGGAACACCCATGATGCTTTCATCCTACGCGAGAGCACTATATCTGCCATGTTTCAACAGCAGACAGAAGTGCAGTGCTGGCTGCTGGGACGGCCTCGCCACCTGGCTCATGATGCTCCTATGCGTAACCCGGACGGAACATGTCACACATTGCGATGCGCAACATAATAGTCATGATGATCATCATAGGCAGTCCCTCGAAGCAAGGATGGCTTGCTTCCACACCAAAAAGGGATGAGTTCACAGGTGTTCCAATGAAGGACCTAATTTTCCAGATCCCGAACTACATCTTGAAGGGTGGAAGGTGCCTGTGCGTGAATTTTTTTAACGTGTGGTGGCCGTTGCACACCAGCCACCACACGGGCTTGACAGAGCTAGGTCTTGGTCCAGTGGAAAGGATTACTCAAGACTAACTGGAGACCAGCTCTGCTGCACGGACCTAGTGCGCACACATGTCGCAGTGTGGGCTGGCCACTGCTGCCCCTGGGCCCTCGCCTCTTCTGAGCCCCAAACTCACGCCTCTCCTGGGCCACGGTCATTTCCATCTACAAACTCTTGCCGCTCCTTCGCCCCTCCTGCTGTGCCTGCCCGCACTGCAATCAGCGACCTGGCTGCACAGCCATCGCCCTCCTGCAGCAGCACGCGCTGCTTCCTGAAGTGGCATGCTGCCATACGCTGCTCCCTCCAATGGCCCCGGCCTGCTGATAGTCTTGCAGGCCGGGACCGCAATAGAGAGCACCATTTGCATCTTGAAACAGCGTTTCCAATGCCTGGACCATTCCGGAGGCTACTTGCAATACTGCCCTGAGATTGTCGGTCAGTTCACCGCTGTGTGCTGCATAACTTAGCCATCATGAGGCAACAGCAGCTGGTAGTAGAAGACCCACCTGAGCTGAGAGTGGTTGATGATGAGGAGGAAAATGCAGATGACGAGGAGGTGGAGGAGGAGGACGAGGAAGCCATGCAACTACCTGAACCAGGAGCACGATGGCGGAGGAGGTTGGGTCGTCGTGCCCCTTTAACGATTGCTCGAGCCTTGCTCTAGCAGCTCATCCGTGAATGCTTTGCTGCCTGAAGGCTGAGCGGCAACTATTCCAAATGGACCATGTTTACTGTTTGAAGTTGTTCCGTAATGTTGTGTTGTGTTAATTGATCAAATAATGGAAATGATTCTTCTTTACTTCAAAAATTTGTGTTAATAATGGAAATTATTCAGTTATAATTTAAAATGTATTTTATTAAAAAGTTTAACAAACACTTGTTTGTACTTAACTTAACTTTAATTAAAATATTCTTGTATCAAACTTTAACGTTTTCAGTTAAGATCACTTACAAACTTTAATGTCACTTACAAACTTTAAGGTCACTTACAAACTTTTAAACTTGTAAATTTACATAACTTACAAAAATGTTTTAATTTGAGAACAGTTACAACAGTAACAACAATTATAATAACAACAGCAGCAAAGAAAGGCTGCACCCATCTCTCCTCCATCTTATTCTAAGACTGCATGCTGCGTTTGGTCACGTTGACTCCACTCCTGCCCGCAGGAGGTGGCGCAGTGTTTCTCGGGTTGGTACCAAGCTTATTCTTTTGAACATCTTGGGTAATGCGCACTTCTTGATTGGGGGGGAGGAGGAGGGAGGACAGTAATATGGAAGACCCAGCTTGGGCCTCTCCAGAGGCTGGTCTGGGAATTGGATTGGGAGTGGCAGTTGATTCTGCCAATGGGCGCGGGGTCCCTTATTGTGGCAGCTAACTCCGACATTCCCGCCCTCATGTGCCCTGACAGCGTCTCAACTGCATCCAACATTCCCTCCCTCATGTTCACCAACAGTGTATTAGCTTCCTGCGATATTCCCTCCCTCAGATGCCCGGACAGAATTCCCATTTCTCGTGAGAGTATTGTTACTTCTTCCGACAGTCCCGATACCTCCTCACTCACCCTACTGATGGTGTCCAGGAGTGATCGTGTAAGGTCAATGCTCTCCGCACTCATTGCCAGCTTCTGAACCACACCTCTTAGATCCTGCACCTCAGCAGATCGCTGTTGAGCTCTCCTTCCCCTCCTCACCCTGGGTGTGGCTCGCTGCATCCCACTGGGACCCGTAGCCTCGGATGGTGATGCACTGGGTGTGCCTTGCTGCATCCCACTCATGCTCTTGGTCTGGAAGGTGGGATTGGAAGATGTTCTCTTCAGGCTCGTCCGCGTCTGAATCTTCTTCTGCATCGGCTTCAGCCTCGTCAGGGTTGGCCTCAAGTTCTGCAAAATATAACAGAACAGACAAATGGTTAGCAGCAGAGTAGGGGGCAGGGTGGCCTGAGTACGCAGCAGGCTGATTTGAAAGACCACGATGAATGATAGCACATTGCATTAACCGAAGCATAGCTGATGGAGACATCCCCATGAACCGAAGCATGGCTAGCCCGCGCAGTACTTAACATTTAGCAAAGCCAGACTGTGGAATTTGCAGGACTTACCCTCTCCCTCGAGTGTGGGCCCAGCTTGTGCAGTGGTGGTTGCTTTTCTCCAGGCAGGACCCATCAAAGCAGCGACCCTCGCTTCCAAGGGTGTCAGCGGGTGCAGCTTTGCCGGGCCTCCTCCTGTTTGAGTTCTTTCTCTTTTGTTGTGTGCCACCTTCCTCTGCAAAGATGAAAATATAACTTTTTAGAGAGGGTCTCTTTCTGCTGGGTAGGTCATATACAAATGGTCACATTTACAATTGCTATTCCATTGAATAAATGAAAATATTACTTACACTAACTACTTGACCTAGGTCCTGCCACTTCATTTTGCACTGGCCTCCAGACCTCGGAGTGATCACCATTGCACAGTAATCTTCTGCAGTTTGGTTCCAGCGTTTCCTCATTTTTTCTGGTGTAACTTTTATGTGACTTCTGCTGGTATCCAGCTCGTGCCATCTGGCCTCAATACAGTAACCAGTGCCTCCACTTTATCCTGTAAGGAATTCTTGGTCCTTGCGCCGCGTTGCATCTTGTATTGCAATGAGAATTAAAGTTCTCACACACAACTGACTCTTTAAAAATGGCCGAATGCAGACTGGGAGCTGTACTGTGCATGCGCGCCCACATCAAAAAAGTCATTTTTTTCCTGCAGACATTAGGCTCCACCCAATGAAGCTAAAGGACTGGCTGCGCGGATCCAATTTCAAAAAATAGAACGGGGAAACTTGATAGTTATTTTTTTGGAGCAGTCGGGGCCAAAAACAACAGACATAACTCTTGCAATATTCAAAAAAATGACATTTGGGGAAAATTGAGCCCTAAAACTGGAGCTAGTGCCATATTAGGATCTGTTATGGTAAGCCCACAAACAAAGCAAGCTTCCAACAAAAGCTTGTTGAAAGATGCATGTTCATTAAGTCACACACATGCTGGAATGCAGTGCAGGCATTTGGGTGTCACCCTGTTGCTCAAACTTTCAAGATCTCAACACTTTTTCTCTGCTTGCAGGACAATATGGCACTTAACGAAGAGTGAACAAACCTGTTTGGGAGGAGGGTCCTAGCTTTAAGCCTTTAGTCCCTCTCCAAACCTTAGGGCTGGAATGGAACATCGGAACAGGAGTAGGCATTTTGGTCACTCGAGCCTGTTCCGCCATTCTATTAGATTACGGCTGATCTGTATCTCAACTCCATTTACCCACCTTGTTTCAGTCATAGTTTTGAAATTTTCAATTGACCTAATCGCAACAGCTTTTGGGGTAGAGAGTTCTGGATTTCCACTCCCCTTTATGTGATGAAGTGCTTCCTGACATCACCCCAGAACGGCCCAGCTCTAATTTTAAGGTTATGCTCCCTAGTTCTGGACTCTCCGCCAGAGGAAATCGTTTCTCTCTACCTACCCTATCAAGTCCTTTAATCATCTTAAACACCTCAATCAGATCACTCCTTCATCTTCTAGACTCAAGCCTAATCTATGCAACCCTCATAATTTCTCATAATTTAACCCTTTTAGCCTCAGCATAATTCTGGTGAATCTACGCTGCCCTCTTCAAGGCCAATATTACATTCCTGAGATGAAGTGAAAGGTTAGAAGGAATGGGGGAGGATGAAGCTGGAATCATCCCCCAAGCTAAGGCTGGTACTCCTATGTTCTCTTATTCACTTGCCTACACGTTGCTCCCTCTAATGGCCAAATCACCCAAATCCAGGTCGCTGATTGGAGCGTAGGCAGGTACAGCTGGAGCGATGAGGTCAGGGCGAAGGAGCGGCGAGAGTTCATAGAGGAACATGATCGGGGCCCAGGAGAAACGTGAGTTCAGGGCCCAGAAGGGGCATGGACCCAGGGGCAGCACAGACCAGCCCACACTGCGATATGTGTGTGTGCTAGGTTCGTGCAGCAGAGCTGGTCGTCTTGGTTAATCCTTGCCACTAGATCAAGGCCTAGCTCTGTCAAGCCCGTGTGGTGGCTGGTGTGCAACAGCCAACCCACGTTAAAAAAATCCACGCACAGGCATCTTCCATTCCTCAAGATGTAGTTCGGGATCTGGAATATTAGGTCCTTCATTGAAACACCTGTGAATGACTTGCTTGGACACATTTTTGGCGTGTAAGCAAGTCATCCTCGTTTCGAGGGACCGCCTATGATGATGATGATGTCTGCAGTACATGATCATGGCACATATTAACTATCTAAGCACTGTTTGAAGAAAGTGTCTTGCAGCCAACATTCTAACATGTGTTCTTCATCTGTTTCTATCAGCATCCCCAACAACCAGTCCATTAAAGTCAATGGAATGGAAAATCAGGCGGAGCATATAATGGGCTGCAGCTATGTTATCACCCATTTCACCCATTTGCTAAAAATTAAAATGATCCTTATAGATTAAAGATTATCACTAGAAGAATCAAGGGGCGGCTGAAGGAAAGATTTTCACACAGAGGATCATCAAGACGTGAAATGCGTTTACTCCAAGAGGATATTGAGGCAGAGACTGAAACATTATTTAAAATTGAATTGAATATGTATTTGAAAAAGAACATATACATGGAAAGCACATGGAATTGGGATTAGATGAGTTAGTTATCTCCATAGGCTAGATAGGTCAAATGACCTTCTTTTGTGCTATGTTTTCTGTGATTCCAGGAGGAAGATTTTTTTAATGTAACTGGCCATCTTTGAGCAGTGAAACGTAACAGCAAAACCCTCTGATCATCTTCATTTCCTCAGATGGTTCTGTGGTTCTATATGTTTACCTTGAACTGGAAGACAGTAACCACCTTACATTTTTTTTTAAATAGTGTTCTTTAAATATGATTTGCAACGGTTAACCACAGATCACAGTACGCTTTGTGGTCTGATAAACCTCCATCAAAAGTTCAACATGACCACCATGGTAGCAGGCGCAAAAGTTGCGAATTCAAAGTATTTCAACATAGTTTTCATCTGCAATTCTCACCCCGGAACCTTTCGTCTTCAGGCAAAGACCCACATTGGGGTACAGTTCCTAAAGGCCATAGCAACATTCTAGCAGCTCCCCCAAGTAGCCATTCTTCACATGTGAATCTGGAGAGTGAGGCTAATTGAATTTCGGGAGCCATCAAACCAAGCTCAACCTGGTCCTCAATCAACATTCACAAACACCCACACAGTTCCAGCAGGAGCTATTGGCCAGCCATCAGAAAAAAATTACCAGCCAATTGTATCCTCATGAACTGAGCACCGATTAAAAATCAAACCTCATCACACCGTGCAGTGCACCTACCCACTGAGAGAGGAAAATAACAGTTTGAATTCAAAGTATTTTTCTACAGCATAATGGTTAAACAGAAGCAATTACAAGGCAGTAATCTCATTGGAGGGGTTCAAGCAAGGTCATGAATAGTACAGCAAAGCTCAAGTGGTTTCAAGCCACTGTAGGAATGCAGCTGCAATCATTGAAATTGCAGCATCGTTGAAAAGTTGCAATCATTAATTGTGTTGATATTGATTCCTAATTACTCCCATGCAACCAGTGTGAAAGTGTTCCTTCATTTAAATCAGAAACTGAATGGTATGAATATAGAATATTATGATAAATTTTACATCACCAACAAAAAAGGTAGAATGAAACTTGGAGCTGACAAGAGAAATAGTCAATTAAATGACAGACAAACAATATTATGCATTCTGGAGGCTCTTTAGATCCCTTCATGCCATGCCTTGGAACTTGAGCACATAAATCTAGGCTGACACTCCAGTGCAGTGCTGAGGGAGTACTGCACTGTCGGAGGTGATGCCTTTCGCATGAGATGTTAAACCGAGGCCCCGTCAGCTTTCTCAAGTGGACGTGAAAGATCCCATGGCACTATTTCGAAGAAGAGCAGGGGAGTTATCCCCGGTATCCTGGCAAATATTTATCCCTCAATGAACAGAACAAAAACCGATTATCTGGTCATTATTACATTGCTGTTTGTGGGAGTTTGCTGTGCGCATGATATCTGCCACGTTTCCCACATTATAACAGTGACTACACTCCAAAAAGTATTTCATTGGCTCTAAAGCGCTTTGAGAGGTCTGGTGGTCATGAAAGGTGCTATATAAATGCAAGTCTTTCTTTTCTTTCTTATTTTCTATGTGTACGGGCAGACCAGTGATATTCTTCCCAGACTCAAAGGTTGCGAAGAGGGATGGCACACACGCTCTTCCACTTTTCCTCACTGTCTGTTTCTAAACATCGACCGATTTTCATTTTCGGTGGGCGTGGAATAGCCGGATCAGCCGCCCATACACTCAACCCGACTTTACTTTCTATTGAAGTCTACGGACTGGAAAAGCAGGCAAGGTGTATAATAGGTGGTCAATCTGCTACCACCAGTTCTCGGCCCCTGCCGAGAGTGAAAATTATCCTCCAAATTCTCTACCGAGCCCCTCAATCATGGCAGCTCAGCCTCATTCTGAAGATAACATCCTCTTTTCTGAAGAACAATCTGTATTTTTTTTAATTGATTGTCCATTACCTAGTTTACTGCTACATAATGAGGGTAAATTTCAACCTACCATTGGTGCGTAAAACTGACATTGCAGATCAGGTACCCTTATAGAAACACCCTGACGGTCCTTCCCATTGAAATTGATGGAAAGGAAAACTGGAGGGTCACCCAGTCACACCACCCATTTTATGCTCCAGCAGTAAACTGAAAATGACTTCCCATGTATCAAGCAGAATAAATGAAAGGTGTTTTGCAATTCAAAGCTTCTGGGGGTCTCAAGCAGCATCTGAATCCATTGCAGGTTTTGTGGCATCTCAGGCTGGCGGGCCTGTCTCCTCTGCTCTCCCTGACAGTACAGTTAATATTGGATACTTGATATGTGGGGGGATGGGAAGCATAAATGCACATCCTGTCACCGTATGACAAAGCACGTCAATAGGCCAGTGCTCCAAATTATTAGACCTCTGTAGTTCTTGTTGCGACAGGAAAAGACCAGCAGATCCATCTAGCCTGTCCCATAAACTTGTGATGCATCACATCAAGAGACTCTCTCCCCTCTAGGTACCAATAAGTCTCCTGGGAGAGGTGAAGAACCAGATCAAAAACCCAAGGCCAATTAGGGGGAAAATATCTGGAAAATTCCTCTCTCCGACCCTGCTAGGTGATCGATACTAGTCCAGGAGAGCACATCAACTCTGACTTATATTATTTGGTACCTACCTCTAAAATGATGCAATCGCCGCCCCAGCCAGGAACCAATCCAGTTCTCTCATGAAAGTTTACACGGAGTCAGCACTCACTGCACAAGCCGGCAACTTGTTCCATCAGTCTACTATTGTCTTGAAAAAGAAGTAACACCTAACATCTAACCTATTTCTGCACTTGTACAATTTATATGCAATGTTCCCCCTAATTTTTAATGAGTGCGCGGCTTTAAGTTTCACGCATGGATGAACTTTAACATTGGGAAAGTCAGCCCCGGGCTGCACGGGACCAGCAGAGAGCTGCGTGGTTGCGGAGCTTATAGGAAATGTTGATTATATGCATGTCTTCCCCAACTTATCTAATTGAAATAATTTGTTATCATGCTCACAATCTAATCCTTCCATTATGTTGCCCCCAAGTCTGTTCTGCCCTAAAGTATATCGACCCAGCTCTTCAAGCCTTTCCAAGTAGCTAAGGTGTTTTAAACTGTGATTTATTGTTCCAGCCTTCCTCCAAATCTTTTCCAAAGCCATAATATCACCCACCATATGAGGGGACCAAAACTAGGCACAGTATTCGAAATGAGGTCTAACCAAGGTCTTGTACAAGGACAAATGGTATGTTTCATTTTGCAATGGATCGTCATGAATGCAACCGAGTACCTTGTTTGCTTTGCAGCATTTGTTGTGAACCTTTAGAGAGTTATGAGCTATGATACTAAGATTTTTTTCTTTCACTACAGGCTTCAGTTCTGTTCCTTTTAAGATGCAATGTGCTTAGCATTGGTCCTGCCCACATCCATAACACTGCCCTTTGCTAAGCCAATTGCTATTTTCCAAACGCGAGCCCATTCTCCCAACACGCTGAGATCTGCGTGTAATTGTTTCATCTCTTCCAGATTCCTAACACCCGTACAAATCTTTGTATCATCCTCAAAGTTGCAGATCATTCCTGCAACACCTTCATCGAGGTTATTAATATAGATAGCAAAGAGCACCGATCCTTCCAGGACCACTGGTAATCAGTCTCCAAGCAGATCCACAGCTATTGATAACAGCTTTCTGCCTTTGGTCATCCAGCCAACTCTTTATCCACTGTCGCAGCTTCCTACTAGTTCTACAAGATTCTATCTATTGTAAGGTACCTTATCAAATGCTCTCAGAATATCCAGATAGACAATGTCTACCAGGCTACCCTCATCCACTAACCTAGTGACTTCTTTAAAAAATTCAATCAAATTAGTGAGTTAATCAATAAAGTATTGATTATTATTGATGAGACCCGTCATCTTTCCTACAGCTTAAAGCGGTCATTAAATGTTATATTACAGCAAGTAATTCCTTCATATAGTTTATTAATAATAATAACCCTAATGTATTTCTGTACAACTTCATTATTAATTACTATCCTCCATTTATCATCACCTTTACTATTATACTGTCATGCCAGTTTTCTCGCTGGTCTTCAATCAATTCTCTTTTAAAAGCTTCATATGTGGAATGTTATCAAACGGCTTTTGAAAATTAAAATAATTTAGATCTATTATGCATTCCTAGCCACAAATCTAACTATATCTTCAAAACTTGAAGTACAGTTGTGAGACATGGCTTTTCACTTCTAAATGAATACTAACTATCCTTAAGGGATCTGCACTTTTCACATGAGCACTGATAAAATCCCCCAAAAATTCTTGCCACTCTATGAATCATATCTAACTAATTTCCAAGTTCATGTCACATTCCTATTTTCATATTGGGATCATATTTGCTATCCACAGAAGCAGATCGTTATGCACCTTCTAACGATGTGAATAAAAACTGCATCGATTTGCTCCAACGTTTCCTTGACGATCCTGGGCTGCATCGCATTCAACCACGTGCCCAATAGGCAATTAATTTCTAGACCGTCTTAATGGAACCTATTGATCTTCATATATATCATGAACTCCTGAGCCAAAGTTATTGGATCGAAAATGTGTCGATAGTCTTTCTTTAAGATGTGATCAATTAATTTAAAATGTACCATTTTTTGATCCTTGTAACCAACTTATCTACTGAAGGATCTACCTGGTCTTTAACACTCTGTGCTAATATTTATAGAAAGTGAGAGAGAGAGAGATAAGCAGGCTAAAAACTCCTTTGGATCCTCTTTACTGCTTTCTGAATCCGTCTTTCTAATACTATCTTATTTCTTCTAATCCGCCTTTTAGAACATAAGAAAATAAGAAATAGGAGCAGGAGTAGGCCATACGGCCCCTCGAGCCTGCTCCACCATTTAATACAATCATGGCTGATCCAATCATGGACTCAGCTCCACTTCCCTGCCCGTTCCCCATAACCCTTTAATCCCTCATCGGTTCAGAAACTGCCTATCTCTGTCTTAAATTTATTCAATGACCCAGCTTCCACAGCTCTCTGAGGCAGTGAATTTTAATTATCTTCCACTGACTCCTTGTCCTTGTTATTTTTTTGTTTATTCATATACCTTTCAAACAATCTCTGCTTGGCCTTCAGATTATTTCTGACCTCCTTATTCAGCTATTTGCTCTGTTTCTTTTTCTTTTAGGGACATGCTTTCTTTCTACATTTAAAAAAATAGTCTAACACAGATTGAGATCTTGAACCTCAGGGTTTGTTTCTCAGGGACAATGACCTCGGCAGCACAGCGCTAGTACATGGCTTCATTGTCAGAAACTAGTAGTGCAAAGCATCGCATTTCTCTATGGGACATTGTGGCTTTCAACCAGAGGCCCTCCTTACATCTCAGTGTAATTGGTTTAGTGCTCTACAACAGTCTCAGTTCTTCTCCCCTTCACCAGCACAATCCTGCAAGTTTTGAACAAAGTGCAATGTGAATAATGTGAATACAATGCTATTCACACATCAAAAATCAACCAAAAGCATTTCTCATACCAATGGCACTGTTAGTAATTCATCAAACCAGTGAATGTTCGCCACATTGAACACTTTGACAATTCAAGCGAGGAAGCAGCAAAAGGGATAGGAATTATAGATTAACAGGTGCTATGATTCAGGTGCTCTCCAAATACTTTTTCCCATGCATGGCAAAAAAAAAACCATGGCATGGCAAGCCTACACTTTCGTGAGCCAAAATATGAACTGGAATATAGCGGCCTGGGTGAACAAAAATCCTCTATAGACTCACTGCAGTGTCCCAGTCTCTCCTACAGACAGACAAATAGCATTCTGACAGAATGTATATCTCGGGCTTTAAACTACGAATTAGATTTATTAAGAAGTAGACTTAAGCAGAAGCAAAAGGAAACACAGCAAATTTCACTAGGTTATAATATCTAAAGAAATCTCATGGTGTTTTTTTTCACAAAAAATAAAAGTGTAGAATACTTTTACAGTTTCAGCTGTAATTAAACAACATGTACGAGGAGCTCATGGACTTCTTTATTACTAAGATTGAGATTATCCATTTAGCTATCTCTGCTGCCCTCCCCCTTCCCTTTGCCCACCAAACTAAAGCACCCAGCCAGGACTTCCTGCTGCCCTAGCACTGATCCCATATCCTTCTCTAGTTTTTCTACTATCTCCCCTCTGAGCTCATCTTGTCCATGAGTACCACCTCCTGCTATGTTGACCCTATTTTCACTCAACAGTTGACTACCAACTTCTATTCCCGGTCCCCATGTTAGTTAACATTGTAAATGATTCCCTTATTCTAGATACTATCCTCCTTGTATCAAAACAACCATTATCACACCCTTCTAAAATAAAACTTCGATACCTCTGTCCTTTCCTCTCCAAAGTCCTTGAACATGTTGCCACATCCCAAATCCATGCTCCCCTTACTTGCAACTCTGTTTGAATCTCTCAAATCAGGTTTCTGCTCTTGCCACAGAACTGAAACGGCTCTAATCAATGTCACAACGTAGATTCTTTGTGAACATGGTGCATTTTCCTCCTCATCCTTCTCAACCTCTCTGCAGCCTTTGACATGGTCGACCACACCATCCTCCACCAATGCCTTTCCTCCATTCTGAAGAGACTGCCTCCTCCACTACACACTGGTCCCCTCCTCAATCACCCCAGCACCCCCTCCCCTTCCCACGGCACCTTCCCGTGCAAGCGCAGGAGATGCAACACCTGCCCTTTTACTTCCTTCCTTCCCACTGTACAGGGCCCCAAACACTCCGTCCAGGTGAAACAGCAATTTACTTGTACTTCTTTCAATTTAATATACTGTATTCGCTGCTCACGATGTGGTCTCCTCTACATTGGGGAGACCAAACACAGATTGGGTGATCGCTTTGCAGCACATCTCCATTCACTCCATAAGCGTGACCCCGAGCTTCCGATCCTATCACTTTAATTCTCTACTCCACTCCCACTCTGACCTCTCCGTCGTCGGCCTCCTACACTATTCTAATGAAGTTCAATGCAAGCTCGAGGAAAGGACAGAGGTATCGAGCTTTTATTTTAGAAGGGTGTGATAATGGTTGTTTTGAAACAAGGAGGATAGTACCTGGAATGAGGGAATCATTTACAATGTTAAGTAAGGTCTTAAGAGAAGTAGCGGCAGGGATTGTGGATGCATTGGTTGTAATTTACCAAAATCCTTTGGATTCTGGGGAGGTCCCAGCAGATTGGAAAACTGCAAATGTAACACCCCTATTTAAAAAAGGAGGCAGACAAAAAGCAGGAAACTACAGACCAGTTAGCCTAACATCTGTGGTTGGGAAAATGTTGGAGTCCATTATTAAAGAAGCAGTAGCAGGACATTTGGAAAAGCAAAATTCGGTCAGGCAGAGTCAGCATGGATTTATGAAGGGGAAGTCATGTTTGACAAATTTTCTGGAATTCTTTGAGGATGTAACGAACAGGGTGGATAAAGGGGAACCAGTGGATGTGGTGTATTTGGACTTCCAGAAGGCATTTGACAAGGTACCACATAAAAGGTTACTGCACAAGATAAAAGTTCACAGGGTTGGAGGTAATATATTAGCATGGATAGAGGATTGGCTAACTAACAGAAAACAGAGAGTCAGGATAAATGATTCATTCTCTGGTTAGCAACCAGTAACTAGTGGGGTGCCGCAGGGTTCAGTGCTGGGACCCCAACTATTTACAATCCAAATTAACGACTTGGGAGAAAGAACTGAGTGTAATGTAGCCAAGTTTTCTGACGATACAAAGATGGGAGGAAAAGCAATGTGTGAGGAGGACACAAAAAATTTGCTAAAGGACCTTACAACCTTCTGGACTCAACATCGAGTTCAACAATTTTAGACCATAACCTCTGCCCATAATTTTTTCCCTTTTTTTTTTAAACAAACCCTCCTTTTTTTCTCTTTCCCATGGCAGCTGGTGATGATTCTGCCATTCACACCCCACCCAGACTCATCTTTTATTTCTTAACTTGTGTCATTACCATCTTATTTTTGCCTATCGTCCCTTTTGTCTCTTAATCTGTTCTGCCTTCCACCCTATCACAGACGTTCCCTTTTGTTCTTTTCCTCCCCTCCCCCTTTCACTGCCCCTGCACTTCCTTAGGAACCTCTTGCATCTCAAACTTTTCCAGTTCTGACAAAAGGTCACAGACCTGAAACGTTAATTCTGTTTCTCTCCACAGATGCTGCGAGACCTGCTGAAATTTCCAGAATTTTCTGTTTTTATTGCCTCCCCTCCATTGTTTGCTTCAGTGGGACTGTCCTCATTGGTTACATTCTTACCTATCAAATCGTAACCAGAGCATCTCCAGTAATGGCTTCTCTTCCTCTTCTTGCACCATCACCCTTGGAGTCTCCCAAAGATCTACCTTTAGCTATTCCTCTTCCTCATCTATAAGTTGCCCCTTAGCAGCGACATCCGAAGGCATGTGGTCAGCTTCCTCATGTATGCTGATAACACCTGCTCTATCTTTCCAGCACCCCTCTCAAAAACTGCTGCCTGAACCCAATTGCTGCCTCTGTGCTGTCAGACTGCTTGTCTGAAATTCAGTCCTTGATGAGCATTCGATAAGGTGCCACATAAAAGGTTACTGCAGAAGATAAGAGCTCACGGGGTTGTGGGCAATACATTAGCATGGATAGAGGATTGGCGAACTAACACTAAATAGAGAGTCGGGATAAATAGGTCACTTTAGGTTGGCAAGCTGTGACTAGTGGGGTGCCACAGGGATCAGTGCTGGGGCCTCAACAATCTATATTAATGACTTGGATGAAGGGACCGAGTGTAGTGTAGCCAAGTTTGCTGAATATACAAAGATAGGTGGGAAAGCAAGTTGTGAGGAGGACACAAATGATCTGCAAAGCGATATAGACATGCTAAGTGAGTGGGCAAAAATCTGGCAGATGGATTATAATGTGGGAAAATGTGAGGTTATCCACTTTGGGAGAAAAAATAAAAAAGCGATTTATTATTTAAATGGAGAGAGATTATAAAATGCTGCGGTACAGAGGGACCTGGGGGTCCTGGTACATGAAACACAAAATATTAGTATGCAGGTGCAGCAAGCAATTAGGAAGGCAAATGGAATGTTGGCCTTTATTGCAAGGGGATGGAGTATAAAAGTAGGGAAATCCTGCTACAACTGTTGATGTGACCACACCTGGAGTACTGCATACAGTTTTGGTCTCCTTATTCATCATAGGCAGACCCTCAAAATTGAGGAAGGAACTGCAGTCTCTGTAACAGGTGGGGCAGACAGTGGTTGAAGGAAAGGGTGGATGGGGAGCCTGGTTTACTCCTTTCGCTGTCTGCACTTGGTTTCTGCATCCTCATGGCGACGAGATTCGAAGTGCTCAGTGCCCTCCCGGATGCTCTTCCTCCACTTTGGGCGGTCTTGGGCTGGGGATTCCCAGGTGGCGGTGGGGATGTTGCACTTCATCAAGGAGGCTTTGAGGGTGTCCTTGAAGCATTTCCTCTGCCCACTGTCAACCGTGAGGGACTATTGAGCGTCCTCCTCTGTTTCAGCTGCCCCCAAAAATTTGTTACCATCCTCCGCCTGCTCCTTTTATAAGGAGGGACATACTTGCATTGGAGGCAGTTCAGAGAAGGTTCACTAGATTGATTCCTGAGATGAAGGGGTTATCTTATGGGGAAAGGTTGAGCAGGTTGGGTATATAATTTTTGGAGTTTAGAAGAATGAGAGGTGATCTTATTGAAACATATCAGATTCTGAGGGGCTTGAAAAGGTAGATGCAGAGAGGATGTTTCCCCTCGTGGGGAATCTAGAACTAGATTCAGAATAAGGGGTCGCCCATTTAAAACAGGGATGAGGAGGAATTTCTTCTCTCCAAAGGGTCGTGAATCTGTGGAATTTTCTAACCCAGAGAGCTGTGGAGGCTGAGTCATTGAATATATTTAAGCTGGAGACGGACAGATTTTTGAACAATAAGAGTTATGGGGAGTGGGCGGGGAAGTGGAGTTGAGGCCGAGGTTAGATCAGCCATGATCTTATTAAATGATGGAGCAGGTCGAGGGGCCAAATGGCCTACTCCTGCTCCTATTTCTTATGTTCTTACGTTATTTCCTCCTGTTAAACTCACCCATCCTCCCTAACCTTGCTGACCTACACCGGCTCCCTCCAATACAAAATGATCCTCCTCCTGTATAAAACTCTTCGTGGTCTCACCCCTTTCCATATCTGTAACCTACTCTAGTCCTACCACCCTCACCTGGAACTTTCTGTTCCTCCGACTCTGCCCTGTTGTGCATCTGTCCTTTCCTTTATTCCACCATTGGTGGCATTGTCTTCAGCCATCTGGGCCCTACACCTTGGAAATCCCTCCCTAATCCTCTCCCCTCTGCACCTGCCTCTCTTCCTTTAAAACTCTCCTTAAAACCCACCGGTGGGACCAAGCAGTTGGTCACCCATCCTAATATCTCCTTCTTCGGCTTGACATCCATTTTTTCTGATTACGCCTCTGTGAAGCGCATGGGACATTTTTCTACATTCAAAGTGCTATATAAATGCAAGTTGTTGTTGTCCTCTGCTTGCATTCACTGAATGGCCATAGAATGAAAAAGGGAACTAGTGACCACATCAGGCAGCTTCTGCCAAAAGCCTGTCGATCAAAAAGACTTCAGGGTGATGCCTTCCAAGCTTTTTTTCCTTCATTTATTTCTAAGGTCAATCTGAGCAGTGTGTCTGATTACCAAGGCATCTGTTGAGACAGGCATTGGAGCTGTTGGCCCTTCAAAGTATTTTAAATAAATTCCACTGGTCAGTGAGTTGATAACTAGAGGGCATAAATTTAAGATCATTACTAAGGAATGAAAAGAGGTTAGGAACTATATTTTGCACAGAGGGTTGTTAAGATGTGGTATGTCCTACCTGAAACAATGGTGGGAGCATAATCCATAATAATTTTATAAAGAGGATAAATTATTTGAAAAATAAAATGATATAAACTGTGGGAAAAAAGCAAGAGGATGTGTCTAAGTGAATAGTTCGTTCAGAGAGCAGGCACCGGCACAATCGGCCAAATATTCTCCTTCTGTGCTGTAAAATCCTATTGCTGAGAATTTCCTCAGGACTTGTGGTATTCCGCTATACAAGAGAAGTGCAGAGCTCTTTCTTGCTGCTGGCTGCTTTCCTTAAGAAACGTAATGAAACTCCTGGCCTTGACAAAAATGCATAAAAGCTCAAAGTAGCTGTAACGTTGACAGCAACTAACAGCCATGCTGGAGCAGGGCTCAATTCCTGGCTGCAGCAGTGTGCAGAGTTTGGTGATGGCTTCCTTTGGGAATCTATGTTGGTGCTGACTGGTTTCCTCACAAAGGACCAGACAACTGATTCGGCTGTAAAGCCATCACTGCAAAACATAACAGGAAGAGAAAGGACCGGTCCATTGGCAAAGACCCAGGCATTGGATTAGAGACAATCCCTGCCCAGTTTACTGTGCAAGGTTCTCCTCACCAACATCTGGGGACAGGTGCCCAAATTGGGAAAGCAACAGCCTAATGTCGTTATTTATACAGAATGATATCTATTGGTCAGCATCCCAGGCTCCACCATCTCCATCCTTGAGTACATCCTGCGCCTCTGACATGATAGACTCAACAGAAGTGGAGATACAATGTGATACAGTCGAGTGAGGGAGGCCCTATGGGTGCCCAACATTGACGTCTGACCATATTACCTTTTATGGCTTCATTTCGACCAAGGGCAACAAATTTCCTGCTGATTACCATCTACTGTCCACACAGGAGGCTGAATGAACCTCCCAACTTCAACTATGATGGAGCCCAGTATGTAAGTACAAGAGGCAAGGCTGAAGTATTTATTAAATATTTCAGTCAAAAGTGTCGGGTGGGCAAACCTAATCAGCCTCAAACCTACCCCTGCCATTGTTCTGCTGAATCAGTTTATTTCATGTGACATTAAGAAACATCTGAATACATCAGATACAGCACATTCCAGTGGTAATGCTGAGGATCTGCATACCTGAACTAGCTGACCCCCTAGCCAAGCTATTCCAGTACAGCTATGACACTAGTATATACCAGATAATATGGAAAATTGCCCAGGTATGTCCCATTCATAAAATTTGGACAAATCTAACCCAGTCAATTACTGCCCTATCAACCTCCATCCAATCATTAGTAAAATGATGCAAGAATTCAATAGAGCCAGCATGTGCCACCAATAACCTACTCATGTACAATAAGTTTGAGTTCCACCAGAACTACATGGCTTTTCAGCTTGTAACAGCCTTGCTCCAGACATAGATGCACGAACTGAATGCTAGAGGAGAGGTGAGAGTAGATGACCTCAACATCAAGGCAGCATTCAGTCAAGCATAGCAGCAAGGAACCCCAGCAAAACAGAGGTCAATGGAGGGTAAAGAGGAAACCCTCCAATGGCTGTAGTCAATCCTGGCACACAGGAAGATGGGTGTGGTTGTCAAAGGCCAATCATCACAGCCTCAGGACTTTGCTGCCAGAGGTCCTTGAGCAACATTTTTTTTTTTTATAAATTCGTAGCCAATCGTTTCCAATTCTTTGTCAAGTCACAAACGCCAGAGGTCACCCTGCACCAGTCAAGGATCACTCTGCGCCAATGCTCTTAGCCAAAAGGCCTAGAGCCACTGCACCGTTCCTGGAAGTACTGCAATACCAGGTTCGTGCCATGGAGGTGGATGGGTCAGGTCCCCCACACACCTCCGTGGAGGTGGATGGGTCAAGCCATCCCACCCACCTCCTGTTTACAAAAATGTAAGCATATACCTTCCTGACCAGGGAGAAACCACCCGGAAGTCATGGTGGCTGGTCAGGTTAGTTATGCAGATCTTAGCCAAAAGGCCGAGAAGCGATGTGACTGAACCATCTTCAGCTGCTTTAGCGTGGATTGCAGCTCGTCACTGTTGATTCTACAGTGTTCAACTCCATTCACATCGTCATTGATAAAGGAGCAGCCCCTCCTAGTCGGCAGCAGGGTCTGGACAACATCCAGACTTGGGCTGACAAGTGGCTATTAACAATCATCCACCACCAACAAGAAAATACTAGTTTAAATCTGCATTCTCTTGTTCTACTATACTCTGAACAACCTTATATACCTCTATAAGATAACCCCTCAAAGAGATGTTTTCCAAGCTGAAAAGCCCAAGCGGTTGAAATTGCCCTGTTTTGCGATGCCTGTTTGCGCCTCCAGGGCGCAAAACAGTTTTTGCCCGTGGGGGGTCGGGGGGGGGGTGCTGCCGGCTCCCACGAAAGTGCGCAGTAGTTAGCGGAGGCGCTGCCACGGTAGCGCCGCATCTTGCCGGAAGCGTCCCGGGCTGCCGTGCAATCAGCGATGACATCATTACCATGCGTGCTGACACTTTAACGCCACGCGATGACCATTTCCGCCCTGCGACAGATATTGACCCGCGAGGCTACCGCGAACGGTGTCAGTGCTAGCCTTGCCGGTCGTGAACCAGGCCGACCTCTGCTCGCGGGGTGCAAGTCAAAGGGGAGGTCAGGAGTGCCCTGCGCCGCCATCTTACCTGTTTTGGCCGACTCACTGGTCGGCCCCTTCTTTACTTCTCCGGCATGGTCGCAGCCACCACCATTTTCTTGGTTTCTCTTTTTCCCTCTCATCGCCCTTTTAATATGTTTCTGCATTTTCTTGTATTCATCCCAGTGTGCCCCTTCGCCTTTCTGCCTGCACGATTGTACATTTTTCCTTTTTATCTCACTTCTAATTTGTCTGTTAATCCAGTTGAGATCATGTTTGGGAATATATTTAGTCTGCTCGCTCAGCTTTATACCATTAAAGGTGTAACACCTGTCTTATACCGAAATGTCCTTGAGCAAACGTAATCCATCAAATTTAGCCCTTTAGAAGTTAAAAACCTTGTGCCAAAATTGCCCCTTTTTTGCACCCTGTTAGTGCCGCCGGGAGGCGCTAACGGGACGCAATTGCCTTTTTGCCCAGGGATGGGCGGCGGTTGCGCCTGGGGTGAAATTGCCCCCGAGATTTTGGGGGAGATATGAAGTTAGCGTCGTGACCTGCAATTTGCGCCCTGGGCTGACACAGACCTACGCAATGATGTCATCGCCGTACGCACCAACCCCTCAACGCCCAGCGCCAACCCCTTTGCACCCCGCGGGGGAAACTGCCTCTTGAGACACGAGGCTGGCGCGGGCGCGGGCGCGGACATCTGCCCAGGCACTCCTGCGCCCAGGGCTGCCACTTTATTTGTCGGCCGACTCTCCCATCGGCCCCACAATGGCGGACCTTGTCTTGACCGGGCCACCATCATACAGCCGTAGCAACAGTCCCCTTTAACTGAAGGAGAGGGGGTTGTGGCGCATCAGGGTTATGTGGATCATCCACGTAGTGCTCACCTCTTCAGCGCTGCGCTGACACCTCGGGGGCGCCCCTCCAACAAGATGGAGTGCCTGAGACAGCGTTAGCAGTTAGGACCCAGATTACACGAGGTGGTGTTCATCTCTGCATAGATGCATGGCTGTCCTATCACATATTGCAGAACATGCCAGTATTGAAACTGTCGGAGATTTCTAAGCTGATGGTCAAAGAGTTGCTAGGGAAGACACTGCTGAAAGTAACTTTGACCTGGATGTTGTCCTGGAGTTCACCATATAATGAATAATTTTTATTCAATGAGGTGAAATCCACAGGGATGGTACAAACTCTGTTACAACAGTGAACATTTTTGCTTCTGGTTACTCTTTAATTTCTTTTATCTTGTAGGCTAGGACACAAGGTTTAAAAAACTGAGATGTTATTTGAGTGAAAGACAAATGAAACCACGGCGATACAAATTATTTCAAATTGAGCAGCTAATTATAAGGTCTTTTTTATTTGATCCTGTCAAAATGTCCATTTTTTGAAACAGCTTTCAAATATTCCTAGTAAGATTTCCACACAGCTTGACAGACTCAAAGCAAGTCACCAGGGAGCAGAACTGCCTCATACTCGCAAATTCATGCCATTCAGTACTTGAGCTCTGTGCTGTTCAGTTCTGCTGCCTTTCATTAGCTCCTTGTTAGCTGAGCTGGCTCCGAGACGTCAGAAGTATTTCTCAGCAATGGCAACTTCGCAGTTACATCCCAGGAAATATCAGACTACGCAAAACATTAAAGGCTTTGGTTTTGTAGTTTTACATTATTTTAAAACTGACACGAAGGATTCAGTTTTCCCCAATGCCGTTTTTTGGCACATCTCAAGAGTTACGCCTGTTTTTTTAAGGTCCGACTACTCCCCCAAAAAACTTGAAAGTTTCCCCATTCTAATTTTTGAAATTGGCACCGCGCAGCCTGTCCTTTAGCTTTGGGTGGTGGAGACTAATGTCTACGCCAACAAAAGGATGCCCCCTCTTCTGCGCATGCGTGGGAAAAGAATTTACATTTTTATGTGACTGACTGCTATTACACCTCCCGGTCTGCATTCTGCCATTTTTAAAGAGCCAGTTGTGTGTGAGAACTTAAAATTGGAGCTGCAATATGCAACGCGGCTTAAGGCCCAAGAATTTCTCACGGGACGAAGTGGAAGCACTGGTTACTGTAATTGAAGCCAGATGGCACGAGCTGGACACCAGCAGAGGTCAAATAAAAGTTTCACCAAAAGAAATGAAGAAACGCTGGAACCAACTTTCACAAGATTGCTGTGTAACAGTGACCACCCCGAGGTCCGGAGGCCAGTGCAAAAAGAAGTGGCAGGACCTTGGTCAAGCAGTTAGTGTAAGTAATATTTTCATTTATTCACTGGAATTGCAATTGTAAATGTGATCATCTGTATGACCCACTCAGCAGAAAGACACCCTCTCTAAAAAATATCTTCATCTTTGCAGGGGAAGGTAGCACATAACAAAAGAGAGAGAACTTGAACGGGCCCGGCAAATCTGCACCCACTTACACACCTGGAAGCCAGGGTTGCTGCTTTGGTGGGTCCTGCC
The DNA here is from genome assembly GCF_044704955.1 of Pristiophorus japonicus. Classification (NCBI taxonomy): domain Eukaryota; kingdom Metazoa; phylum Chordata; class Chondrichthyes; family Pristiophoridae; genus Pristiophorus; species Pristiophorus japonicus. The sequence continues at coordinate 75,667,645 of NC_091978.1, read as the reverse complement.
TAGAGAAAAGCAACCACCACTGCACAAGCTGGGCCCACACTCGAGGGAGAGGGTAAGTCCTGCAAATTCCACAGTCTGGCTTTGCTAAATGTTAAGCACTGCATGGGCTAGCCATGCTTCAGTTCATGGGGATGTCTCCTTCAAATACGCTTCGGCTGATGCAATGTGCTATCATTCACCGCGGTCCTTCAAATCAGCCTGTTGCCTGCGCTGTGTGTGCCTGCTCATGCCACCCTGCCCCCTCCTCTGCTGCTAACCATTTGTCTCTTTTGTTATATTTTGCAGAACTTGAGGCCAATCCTGATGAGGCTGAAGCCGATGCTGATGATGATTCAGACGTGGATGAGCCTGAAGAGGAGAACATCTTCCAGTCCCACATTCCAGACCAAGAGCATGGGGGTGAGGGGGAGAGGCAGTGGGAGGAGGAGGATGAAGCCCCCACTGTTGTATTCACTCTGGAGGAGGTGCTGGTGCCGTCCATTGAGATGCCAGCCCCGTTCCTGTGTAGTACGAGTGTTGGGACATTTTATAGTTTCACACAGTCTGAGGCTGCGGGTCCCAGTGGGGTGCAGCGAGCCACACCCAGGGTGAGGAGGGAAAGGAGAGCTCGACAGCGCTCTCCTGAGATGCAAGATGTAACAGATGTGGTTCAGATGATGGCAATGGGTGGGGAGAGCATTGACCTTGTGCTATCACTCCTGGACACCATCAGTGGGGTATCGGGACTGTCGAGAGAAGTAGCAACAATCTCGCGAGAAATGGGAACACTGTCTGGGAACATGAGGGAGAGAATGTCGCAGTCAGCTGATACAATGTCGGTGAACATTAGGGGGGGTAATGTCGGAGGTAGCTGCTGCAATAAGGGAACACGGCCAGACCCCGTGCTCATTGATAGAATCGACTGCCACTCCCATTCCAATCCCCAGACCAGCCTCAGAAGAGGCCTTCCACATTACCACCTGCCATGCCCCCCCATCAAGAAGTGCGCATTACCCGAAATGCTCAAAAGAATAAGCTTGGTACCAACCAGAGAAACGCTGCGCCACTGCCTGCGGGCAGGAGTGGAGTCACCAAGCCCAAGTGCAGCAGGCGGTCTTAGAATAAGGTAGCGCAGCCTTTCTTTGCTGCTGTTGTTGCTGTTATTATTATTGTTGTTACTGTTGTAACTGTTCTCAAATTAAAGGTTTTTTGTAAGTGATGCAAATTTACGTTTAAAAATTTGTAAGTGATCTTCAAGTTTTTAAGTGATCTTAAAGTCTGTAAGTGATCTTAACTGCAAACTTTAAAGTTTGATACAAGAATATTTTTATTTAAGTTAAGTACAAACAAGTATTTGTTAAACTTTTGAATAAAATATATTTTAAATTATAACTGAATCATTTCCATTATTTGTCCATTAACACAACACAACATTACGGAACTGGTCCAAACAGTAAACATGGTCCATTTGGAATAGTTGTCGCTCAGCCTTCAGGCAGCAAAGCGTTCACGGATAAGCTGCTGGCGCAAGGCTCGAGCAATCGTTAAAGGGCCATGACGGCCCGCCATGCTCCGCCGTCGTGCTCTGAGTTCAGGTAGTTGCATGGCTTCCTTATGCTCCTCATCTTCCGCCTCATCATCAGCTACTCTCACCCCAGATGGGTCTTCTACTATCAGCTGCTGCTGCCTCGTGATGGCTAAGTTATGCAGCATGCAGCAGACAATAGTGAACTGACCGACAATGTCAGGGGAATATTGCAAGTAGCCTCTGGAATGGTCCAGGTATCGGAAATGCTGTTTCAAGATGCTAATGGTCCTCTCTATTATGCTGCGCATCGCAATGTGCGACGTTGTATTCTCGCTCAGCTTCTGTCCGGGTTATGCATAGGGGCATCATGAGCCAGGTGGCAAGGCCGTACCCTTTGTCCCCCAGCAGCCAGCTCTGCCCTTCTGGCTGCTGCTGAAACATGGCAGATATAGCGCTCTTGTGTAAGATGAACGCATCATGGGTTCTCCCACGGTATCTTGCATCAACTGCCATGAAGCGATGCATGTCATCACACACGAGCTGCACATTAATGGAATAGAAGCCTTTTCTGTTCCTGTACATCTTGGAATCCTCCAAAGATGCTCGCAAGGTGATGTAAGTACAATCAATTCAGCCCTGTACCTTTGGGAAGCCAGCAATCCTGGAGAAGCCCACAGCCCTGTCATGCATTACCTGGGCGGTCATGGGGAACTTTATGTAGTTATTCCTCCAGGCATATAGTGCAGCAGTCACCTGCCGAATGCAGATAGGTGTTGCATGTTGAGAAATGGTGCACACATCCCCAGTTGTGGCCTGGAATGATCCAATGCATAAAATGAAAGTGCAGCTGTAACCTTTACTTCAACTGACAAAGCAGTCCTCCCAACGCTTCTAGGGTGCAGGTCTGCTTTCATTAACTCAAAAACCTCGGTTACAACTTTTTTGCGGAAATGCAGCCTTCTCACACAGTCTGCATCACTCAGGTGCAGGTATGAATGCCTGTCTCGATATACCCGATGTGGGTAAGTGCTCCTGTCCATCATTCTTCATGCTCCAAGGTTCCTCAGGTGATGAAGCCTAATCAATCTTCTCCTCCCAGCACAATCATGCAGAAGGCTTGCACGAAGTATGGCATTGTCAATATTGCCCCCATAATTTAATTGCTGCATTGCAAGAAGCTCAAAATAGCAGGACAAAGCACGCGGACCTTCTTCCCTCTCTCTCGCAAGGTGCACGCCCTAGTATGGACCATATCCGGTTTGCGCATGCGTAATAGGTTTGCTTAGAATGGGAAACTAGGCATTCAATGAAGATATTTGGGGCAACAAAGTCTAATGGACCCGTTGGTAAGGACCACAGCCTGCATATCATCGTGGAGCAGGCGGAGGATGGTGACGAACTTTTGGGGGCATCCGAAGCAGAGGAGGACGCTCCATAGTACAACACCACCATCGAATGTCTCCTCACCGGGCTTGAGGGTTGGAGGGTCAGCCAGCAGAATCGCTCCCTCGCCGGACACAGGGGCTCAGCTTCGAATCACACCCCCACCCCCACCTGTCCCGGCCAGGTTTCTTTTGAAGCTGCTGTATAGCCTAAGGGTTCTCATCCCTTATATAAGTGGCTGGCAGTTCAGCTCGGCTTTCACCCCACCCCACCCCCGCCCCCGCATCCATGCTTCTTTTGAAGCCGAGCCCCTATATCCGGGCGAGGGAGCAATTCTGCCGGACGACGCACTGACCCTCGAGCCAGTGTGGAGACATTCGGTGGTGCGGTGGTACTATGGAGCGTCCTCCTCCGCTTCGGATGCCCCCAAAAGTTCGTCACCATGCTCCACGACAACATGCAGGCCGTGATCCTTACCAACGGGTCCATTACAGACCCAATCCACGTCTAGACCGGTGTCAAACAGGGCTGCATCATCGCCCCAACCCACTTCTCAATCTTCCTTGCTACCATGCTCCACCTCACAGTCAACAAGCTCCCCGCTGGAGTGGAACTAAACTGCAGAACCAGTGGGAAACTGTTCAACCTTCTCCTGGCCATGTCCAAGACCACCCCTCGTTGAGCTACAGTATGCGGACAACGCCTGCATCTGTGAACATACAGAGGCTAAACTCCAGGACATAATCAATGTATTCACTGAGGCGTACGAAAGCACGGGCCTTACGTTAAGCATCCATAAGACAAAGTCCTCCACCAGCCTGTCCTCGCTGCACAGCACTGCCCCCCAGTCATCAAGATCCACGGCGCGGCCCTGGACAACGTGGATCATTTCCCATACCTTGGGAGCCTCTTATCAACAAGAGCAGGCATTGACGACGAGATTCAACACCGCCTCCAGTGCGCCAGTGCAGCCTTCAGCACCTGAGAAAAAGAGTATTTGAAAACCAGGCCCTCAAAACTGCCACCAAGCTCATGGTCTCCAGGACTGTAGTAATACCCGCCCTCCTGTATGGCTCAGAGACATGGACCATGTACAGTGGACACCTCAAGTCGCTGGAGAGATACCACCAACGATGTCTCCGCAAGATCCTACAAATCCCTTGGGAGGACAGGCGCACTAACATCAGCGTCCTCGACCAGGCTAACATCCCCAGCATTGAAGCACTGACCACACTTGATCAGCTCCGCTGAGCAGGCCACATTGTTCGCATGCCTGACACAAGACTCCCAAAGCAGGTGCTCTACTTGGAGCTCCTTCATGGCAAACGAGCCAAAGATGGGCAGAGGAAACATTACAAGGACACCCTCAAAGCCTCCCTGCTAAAGTGCAACATCCCCACTGACACCTGGGAATCCCTGGCCAAAGACTGCCCTAAGTGGAGGAAGTGCATCCGGGAGGGCGCTGAACACCTCGAGTCTCATTGCCGAGTGCATGCAGAAACCAAACGCAGGCAGCGGAAAGAGCATGCGGCAAACCTGTCCCACCCACCCCTTCCCTCAATGACAATCTGCCCCACCTGTGACAAGAGTCTATGGTTCTCATATTGGACTGTTCAGCCACCTAAGAACTCATTTTAAGAGTGGAAGCAAGTCTTCCTCGATTTCGAGGGACTGCCTATGATGGGATGGATACTTTGGAAAAAATAAATAAATAAATTAAAGAATTGCATTGGACTTCTATTTTTTCCCTTTTGACTTTGAAATAATTAAGATTTATGATGCATATTCTTTGCCTTCTTAATTCCCTCCAAAATTTTGCCTAAAAACAATGGTGTCTTTCTGCGCCGATTTTGTAATGCGCGCTGAATTTTCTTAAGTGCCCAGAAGACTTTTTGGGAGTGGTCACATACGCCGTCCTAGGAAAAATGTAAGTTGGCCAAACTTTCTTAAATGTGAAAAACTGGCGCAGACATCAGGTTACGCAAAAAAACTAACCTACAAAAATCGTATCTGAATTATGCTCGCGCAGAAACTTTGGGGAAACTTGGAGATTTTTATTTACTCAAAAAAAAAAGGTGCATGTCAAAAAAACAGTGCAGATAATTAGGGAAAATTGAGCCCTGGGAAAGTATATTTTTCTCTGTTAATGTTAGCAAAAATGTGCTTGGAATATAAAATGGAAAAACTTGATTAATTGATTTTTTCACTACCATTAGTGAATTTAGGAAAATATACTTCTTGGTTCCTTAATAGATTTTAATTAAAGTAATATTTTAAAAAAACAAAAAATTGTGCTCTGGTTGTTGCAAGGCTGCATTTATAGGCCATCCTCAATTGCTAATACTTTTGGTAATGGTGCTCTCACAATAGCTCAATGGGTTAAATGGATCACTGTCCCATATTTAGCTCAATGAGTAATGCCAGCATGTGGATCTTAATGGGTAACTGCAGAGTATGGAGGTCAATGGTAACCGCACCATCTGAGGCTCAATTGGCAACTGCGCCACATGGATATCAGTGGTAAACTGCACCATGTAAAGCCCAATGGGTAAGTTCAGTGTATGGTGCTCTATGGAACAACTCCAGAAGCTCAACGCCATCCAGGACAAAGGAGCCCACTTGATTAGCACCCATCCACCACGTCAAACATTCACTCCCTCCACCACCGGCGCACCGTGACTGCAATGTATATCATCTACAAGATGCACTGTAGTAACTCAGCAAGCTTCTTCGGCAGCATCTCCCAAATCTGCGATCTCTACCACCTAGAAGGATAAGGGCAGCGGGCTCATGAGAAGACCATCACCTCTAAGTTGCACACTGTGGTGATTTGGAAATATATCGGCATAAATTCATCATCATGGGTCAAAATCCTGGCATTCCCTCCGTAACATAAGAACATAAGAAATAGGAGCAGAAGTAGGCTATTTGACCCCTCGAGCCTGGTCCACCATTCAATAAGATCATGGCTGATCTGATCATGGGCTTAGCTCCACTTCCCCGCCTGCTCCCCATAACCCTTTATTCCCTTTTCTCTCAAAAATATGTCTATTTCAACCTTAAAGTATATTCAATGACCCAGCCTCCACAGCTCTCTGGGGAAGAGAATTCCACAGATTTCCACCCTCTGAGAAGAAATTCCTCCTCATCCCAGTTTTAAATGGGCGGCCCCTTATTCTGAGACTATGGGCTAGAACCTCCACTTCTGTGCTTAACAATGGACGTTATTTCCAGGTGGGTGTTAAAAAAGGGTTTTCAGATCGCCGGTTTCTCGCCCATTCTCAAAACACTTAGTTTCCATTTTTGAAAATGCCCGTTACCGCGAGCGATATAAAATGGGCAGTAGTTTTAAAATTTTGACCTTCTGCCGTAACGTGTGGCTGTCCTTAGCAACGGCAAGGCAACGCTCGATTCCCGCAATTCCGTTGGTCAAGGGTCATCACGACATGCGCAGAAGAGGAGACAGAGAGAGAGGGTGCTCAGAGGCACTGAAAGCGTGTGTGGCTGTGGTGTGTGCTTGTCTGGCTGTTGTGGGAGGCACGAGGGAGATTCACCAGTAGCAAAAAGCCTACTAAGCACCAAGAACATAGTTGACACTGAGTTTTTGTCCAACAAATAAGATATAACATGGAAGGAATGGAGGAGGCCCTGGAGCTGGTAGCCAGGAACACTGGTGGCAGTGGTCCCGGAGCGCAGCACTGCATCCCAAGGTGTCGCACCCCATTGTCAACCACACGAGAGCCAGCAGCAACATCTTGCTTCTGGCTCAGAGAACGTTCCCGCCTCGGGACCATCCTCTCCCGCATCCATCCAAGCAGTGCTTCGGCCGTCACCACCCCTCCCAATGAAGCATCGCCTGAGGAGCTCCTCAGCCAGGTGGCTTGGAGTCAGGAGGGGAAGGGGTAGAGGTGGGGAGGAGAAGCGGGGGGCGGCGGGGAAGGGGGCGGGGGTGAAAGGTTGGTTTGTACAGAAATACTGATGATTTCAGACTAATGTTCGGTTTAAATGTTTTTTATTTAACAAAACCTTGCGGTGCATTGGCTCAGATAGCTGCACCATTACATGCTGGTGATTCCTTAACATCAATGGGTATAATCACACTTACCTTCAATCAACTTAAACTTTAACTGTCACCAAGGTGATACCCACCATTGATGTATCACCTGCATACCCAGCAGTGTGTCAGCCTTGTAAATAACACCAACGTTCTTTCAAGCAAAGCGATCATTGATGAGCTCCTGACATAAGGCTCTTGCAGCTATCATGCCACCATGGGCCCTTTCATGCGGTCTACAGGGGGGCGGGGACATGGCTTCAGCATCAGCCTGATTGTCTGGGCCGATGTCAACATCCGCCTCCTCGTCCTCCTCTTCCTCTCTCTCCTGAGGTGGACTGTCAGACTCATCAGGCAATTCTTGTCCCCTCCTGATAGCCAAGTTGTGCAGCATGGAGCACACCACCATGAATTTAGCTACCTGCTCAGGATGGTGCGTGGTCTCCTGAGTGGTCCAGGCATCTAAAGCACTGCTTCAGCACTCCAATGGTTTTCTCCACGATATTGCGAGTTGCTCTGTGGCTCTCGTTGTATCGCCTCTTGGCTTTGGTGTGGGTGTCATGCAGGGGGGTCATCAGCCAGGTGGCGAGGCCATATCCTTTATCACCAAGAATCCAGCATTGACCTTGTGGCTCATTGTTAAACAAGTCAGATACAGTGCTCTCAAGCAGGATGTGAGCATCATGGATGCTGCCCTGAAATTGAGCATTCACTGCCAGTATAATTTGCTGGTGGTCGACAACCAGTTGGACATTCAGGGAATGGAATTCCTTGCTGTTCCTGAAAACCTCTGCATCCTGAAAAGGTGCCCGCATCGCGATGTGCTTACAGTTTATTGCTCCCTGTACCTTGGGGAAATTTGCAATTCTGGAGAAGCCTAGAGCCCTCTCACTCTGTACCTCCCTGGTCATAGGGAAGCTGATCAAGTCCCTCCTGCATACGTACAGGGCTTCAGTGACGTGTCTAATGCAGCGATGTGTGGCATGCTGAGAAAGTCCGCAAATGTCTCCAGCTGTGGCCTGAAAAGAACCTGAGGCATAGAACGACAGTGCCGCGATGACTTTGACCTCGACGGACAGTGCAGTACTGATGGTGCTGGCAGGCTGAAGATCTGCCCTTATCAGCTGGCATATGTCAGTGATAACCTCTTTGCGGAAGCGCAGCCTCCGAAGGCAGGTGGTGTCTGGAAAGTCGAGGTAAGAATGCTTCTCCTTGTACTTGTGGGGGGTGTAATGTCTGATCCTCCTCATCATAAGAACATAAGAACATAAGAAATAGGAACAGGAGTAGGCCATACGGTCCCTCGAGCCTGCTCCGCCATTCAATAAGATCATGGCTGATCTGATCATGGACTCAGCTCCACTTCCCCACCCGCTGCCCATAACCCCTTATCCCCATATCATATCAGTCTGTCACGTCTTACATTGGGCACATAATGCAGTGGAGCGTTCCTTCGGCGATGTCGAGCCTCTGCATGTAATTGGTCACCAAGAGAGGGTGAGAAAGGACAGGCCCCATTGCAGTATTACTCGGTTTTCCACCGATTGGTCACAAATAAGGAATGTCCAGATGAAGATGAAGATACCTATTCAATTCCAATCGGTCACAGTATGGTCAAGATGTTTTTACAGATGTTCACATCAACTTCAACGACCTGCAGAGTACATCCGAACTCCGCCGAGGTTGAAGCACAGCAGTCTTTTATAGGATGCGGCATGTGATCTAGAACATGGCGTCCATAACGCTGTGATTAGTTCTGGTTAGTTCCACTTTTTCTGGGCGGTATTTTGAGCGAGGGATATTGTGGCCGATATGTGTGCGAGGCGGTGAAATTGACGTTGTGTGGTCTCATGGCCGCTAGTTTCAGTAATTATGCTCTTTACGACAAAAAAAAAGTGGGCGAGCGTTAATATTGAATCTCGGCGTTAAATCCGTGCGGAAAGTAACGCTGGGCGATATTATGGCCATTGATTTCGCTCATTCTTATGATTCTGCCCAAAAAATGTGGGCAGGTGGTAATATTTTTTCCCGCCGTTAAGTACATGGGGAAAGTAACGCTCGGCGATAACTTTCCATTTTGTGCTAAAATGGGCAATATATGGGCATTATACATCATTTCAGCGGTAAAATGGGCGTTAAATGGGCATTAAGCATACAAAAAAAATGGAGGTTCGAGCCCATGGTCTCCTAGTTTTAATTTCCCCTATGAGTGGAAATATCCTCTCTGCCTTGTCGAGACCCCCCATGATCTTATATGTCTCAATAAGATTCTCATTCTTCTGAACCCCAACCTGCTCATTCTTTCTTCATAAGTCAACCCTTTCATCTCAGAAATTAACCGCGTGAACCTTCTCTGAACAACCTTCAATGCAAATGTATCCCTCTTTAAATAAGGAGACCAAACTTGTACGTAGTACTCTAGGTGTGGCCTCACTAATACTCTGTACAGTTGTAGCAGGATTTCTCTGCTTTTACACTCCATCCCCCTTGCAATAAAGGCCAACATTCCATTTGCCTTCCTGATTACTTGCTGTACCTGCATACTAACTTTTTGTGTTTCATGCACAAGGACCCCCAGGTCCCTCTGTATTACAGCAATTTGTAATTTTTCTCCATTTAAATAATAATTTGCTTTTCTATTTTTTCTGCCAAAGTGGATAACCCCACACTGTCCCACATTATACACCATCTGCCAAATGTTTGCCCACTCACCTAGCCTGTTTATATCCCTTCGCAGATTTTTTGTGTCCTCCTCACAACTTGCTTTCCCACCCAACAAACTTGGCTACATTACATTCGGTCCCTTCATTCAAATCATTAATATAGATTGTAAATAGTTGAGGCCCCATCACCGATCCCTGTGGCATCCCACTAGTTACTGTTTGCGGTTTTCCAATCCGCTGGGACTTCCCCAGAATCCAAGGAATTTTGGTAAATTACAACCAATGCATCCACTATCTCTGCAGCCACTTCTTTTAAAACCCTAGGATGCAAGCCATCAGGTCCAGGGGACTTGTCCCCCTTTAGTCCCACTATTTTATCGAGTATTTCTTCTTTCGTGACAGTGATTGTTTTAAGTTCCTCCCTCCCCATAGCCCCTTGATTATCCATTATTGGGATGTTTTTAGTGTCTTCTACTGTGAAGACCGATACAAAATATTTGTTCAAAGTTGCTGCCATTTCCCTGTTTTTATATTTCTTGCTAGTTTACTTTCATAATCTATACCCTCTTTTTATTCATTTTTTAGTCATTCTTTGCTGGTTTTTAAGTTTCCCAATCCTCTGGCCTACCAATAGTCTTCGCCACTTTGTATGCCATTGTTTTCAATTTGGTACCATCCTTTATTTCCTTAGTTAGCCACGGATGGTTATCCCTTCTCTTGCAGGCTTTCTTTCTCATTGGAATATATTTTTGTTGAGAGTCATGAAATATCACCTTAAATGTCCGCCACTGCTCATTAACCGTCTTACATTTTAATCTATTTTCCCAGTCCACTTCACCATAACGACTGCAACAGTTCAAGAAGGCAGCTCATCACCACCTTCGCAAGGGCAATTAGGGATGGGCAATAAATGCTGGCCTTGCCAGTGATGCCCAAATCCCAGAAAAGATATTTTTTTTTAAATTCCGATTAAAATCAAAGTGACAGACCAAGGCCCACCAAGGTTGAAAAGAATACGGAGATTAAATAAATAAGGAAGCAGTGATCAGAGTTTAAAACAAGTACATAAACAAAGTGCTAAAACATATATGGATGAATTGCCATGGGGTTTCTCCAATCACCCACCATAACTTCAACAGAAGATTGGCAGAAATCCCAGAGAAATGATATAAATGACCATTTACGCATTTCACTAAGGTTTCCACTGTTCACCTGCTAAAATTACAACAGTAGATCAGAAGAACTCCTGTGGAAATTCCAGGTTATATACTTTATTGAAGATTTAAAAACTATATTTCTTTATTAGATCCATTTATAATACCTCTTGTATAAAACAATTGTACGGTAACATAGTTGTTATGTTACTGGACTAGTAATCCGGAGGCTTGGACTAATAATCCAGAGACGCGAGTTCAAATTCCACCACGGCAGCAGGGGAATTTAAGTTCAGTTAATTAAATAAATCTGTAATAAAAAGCTAGTATCAGTAATGGGGACCATGAAACTGCCGGATTGTCGGAAAAACCCAATTGGTTTACTAATGTCCTTTACAGAAGGAAATCTGCTGTCCTTACCTGGTCTGACCTATGTGTGACTCCAGACCCACAGCAATATGGTTGACTCTTAACTGCCCTCTGAAATGGCCGAGACAGTCACTCCGTTGTACCAAAACCGCTACAAAGTCAGCACTATGGGAGTGCCCTCACCACAAGGACTGCAGCACTTCAAGAAGGCGGTTCATCACCACCTTCTCAAAGGCAATTAGGGATGGGCAATAAATGCTGGCCTTGCCAGTGACGCCCACATCTCTTGAACGAATAAATAAAAATAAAGACATTTGTTCTTTCAGTCATGTGCCATGTTAAAATCCAATGTTCAAGACACACAGAAAGAAAGATTAAACCAAATTGCACTTTAACAGAGAATGGCTCAATTCAGTTCACAAATAACCATCAACATTTAGACAGAGCGACCCAACCCTAAGTTGTGGGTAGACAGATTTCTCGTCACCCATGGCCACTAGTGGGGAAAATGCTGGAATCAATCATTAAGGATGAAATAGCAACGCATTTGGAAAGCAGTGACAAGATTGGACCAAGTCAGCATGGATTTATGAAAGGGAAATCATGCTTGACGAATCTTCTGGAATTTTTTGAGGATGTAACTAGCAGACTGGACAAGGGAGAACCAGTGGATGTGGTGTATTTGGACTTTCAAAAGGCTTTTGACAAGGTCCCGCACAAGAGATTGGTGTGCAAAATCAAAGCGCATGATATTGGGGGTAATGTACTAACGTGGATAGAGAACTGGTTGGCAGACAGGAAGCAGAGAGTCGGGATAAACGGGTCCTTTTCAGAATGGCAGGCAGTGACTAGTGGAGTGCCGCAGGGCTCAGTGCTGGGACCCCAGCTCTTTACAATATACATTAACGATTTAGATGAAGGAATTGAGTGTAACATCTCCAAGTTTGCAGATGACACTAAACTAGGTGGTGGTGTGAGTTGTGAGGAGGACGCTAAGAGGCTGCAGGGTGACTTGGACAGGTTAGGTGAGTGGGCAAATGCATGGCAGATGCAGTATAATGTGGATAAATGTGAGGTTATCCATTTTGGGGGCAAAAACATGAAGGCAGAATATTATCTGGATGGTGGCAGATTCGGAAAAGGGGAGGTGCAACGAGACCTGGATGTCATGGTTCATCAGTCATTGAAAGTTGGCATACAGGTACAGCAGGCGGTGAAGAAGGCAAATGGTATGTTGGCCTTTATAGCTAGGGGATTTGAGTATTGGAGCAGGGAAGTCTTACTGCAGTTGTACAGGGCCTTAGTGAGGCCTCACCTGGAATATTGTGTTCAATTTTGGTCTCCTAATCCGAGGAAGGACGTTCTTGCTATTGAGGGAGTGCAGCGAAGGTTCATCAGACTGATTCCAGGGATGGCTGGGTTGTCATATGAGGAGAGACTGGATCAACCGGGCCTTTATTCACTGGAGTTTAGAAGGATGAGAGGGGATCTCATAGAAACGTATAAGATTCTGACGGGACTGGACAGGTCAGATGCGGGAAGAATGTTCCTGATGTTGGGGAAGTCCAGAACCAGGGGACATAGTCTTAGGATAAGGGGTTGGCCATTTAGGACTGAGATGAGGAGAAACTTCTTCACTCAGAGAGTTGTTAACCTATGGAATTCTCTGCCGCAGAGAGTTGTTGATGCCAGTTCATTGGATAGATTCAAGAGGGAGTTAGATATGGCCCTTACGGCTAAGCGGATCAAGGGGTATGGAGAGAAAGCAGGAAAGGGGTACTGAGGGAATGATCAGCCATGATCTCATTGAATGGCGTGCAGGCTCGAAGGGCCGACTGGCCTACTCCTGCACCTATTTTCTATGTTTCTATGTTTCTATTGCAGTATATCAGGGAATTCTACACATCCAGTTGCTCGCTTAATGATTACAAGTAAGCAGCTCCATCAAAATGATCTGGTTCTGGAGACGTAATATCTCCTCCTCTCTCCTTACTTCCATTGCCTCTTTATTAATTACAAGCAGTGGAGTTACTGGTTATTCTAAAATGGAGTAGGAAAGTTGTACAAGCCTTTGAATAAATGTGTGTAACTATCTGTAGTGAACAATCACAGATTCCTAATGTAAAGGTACTTAGAATTATAGGCCTAGCCTGCTTGTGGAGAGCAAAGGCCAGCTGTAATCCTGAATTTTGTCAAGCAAAGAATGGCAAATGGCTCACTTGGGTAAATACACTGTCTACACAGGCAAGGAAGATCGGGCGACCAGAGTTCTAGATAGGTCGGGAAGTTGAGCTGAAAAATAGTGAATGAAATTCATTGTTGACAAGAGCAAAGCAATGAAATGACAGAAAGTGAATATAAGTATAAACTAAATAGTGTTAAGCTACAATATTCACCACAAGAATAGGTGGCAGTGATGGATAGATTATTGAAATCATCTGCACAGTGCGTAACAGCAGTAAATAAAACAAATAGAATATTGCATAGTTCACATAATAAAACATAAATTACAGAATAATAATGAACCAACAATGGGCATTGGTTCCTCCTCATCTGGAGTACCGTGTGCAGTTCCAGTCACCATATTATAGGAAGGATATCACTGCAATATGTGAAGCAAATATTTTGCCTGGCATCAGAGCTACGAGAAATTACAGAGGCTGAGCTTGTTTACACGAGAGAAGAGAAAAATAAGACAGAATTTTATTAGGACAGTAAAGATCTTTAAGGGTTTCGATAAGTTGAACTCATGAGAAACTTTACCATGGCCCAGAGAACAACATTCAGGAGAGTGTGGAGATGGCTAGATGGACTGAAATGGTCTTTTCTGGACTTGCAATTTTCTACTCCAGATATCTGCAGTTTTTACTTTTTATTTTAGTGTACATGAAATTATATAATTACGTAGAATGTTACAGCATGGAAATAGGCCATTCAGCCCAGCGGGTCGATCGTGTGTTTTAGCTCCACCCGAGCCTCCTTCCACCTTACTTCATCTCACCCTGTCAACATATTTATTTTTCCGTCATGTATTTATCTAGCTTCCCCTTAAATGCATCTTATTCGCCTGAACCAATCCATGTAGCAGTGAGTTCCACATTTAAACATCCAAGCTCCTCTTCTTTGGCAATGAGTCAGATCATTTAGGAGGAGAGGAAAGAAAGACTTGCATTTATCAACATAGGCAGTACCTCGGAATCGAGGAAGACTTGCTTCCACTCTAAAAATGAGTCCTTAGGTGGCTGTACAGTCCAACATGAGAACCACAGTCCCTGTTACAGGTGGGACAGATAGTCATTGAGGGGAAGAGTGGGTGGGACAGGTTTGTCGCATGCTCTTTCCGCTGTCTGCACTTGATTTCCGCATGCTCTCAGCAATGAGACTCGAGGTGCTCAGCGCCCTCCCGGATGCACTTCCTCCACTTAGGGCGGTCTTTGGCCAGGGACTCCCAGGTGTCAGTGGGGATGTTGCACTTTATCAGGGAGGCTTTGAGGGTGTCCTTGTAACGTTCCCTCTGCCCACCTATGGCTCGTTTGCCGTGAACGAGTTCCGAGTAGAGCGTTTGCTTTGGGAGTCTCATGTCTGGCATGCAAACAATGTGGCCTGCCCAGCGGAGCTGATCAACTGTGGTCAGTGCTTCAATGTTGCGGATGTTGGCCTGGTTGAGGATGCTAACGTTGGTGCGTCTGTCCTCCCAGAGGATTTGTAGGATCTTGCGGAGACATCATTGGTGGTATTTCTCCAGCGACTTGAGGTGTCTACTGTACATGGTCGATGTCTCTGAGTTATACAGGGGGGTGGGTATTACTACATCCCTGTAAGCCATGAGCTTGGTGGCAGTTCTGAGGGCCTGGTCTTCAAACACTCTTTTCCTCAGGCGACCGAAAGCTGCACTGGTGCACTGGAGGCGGTGTTGAATCTTGTCATCAATGTCTGCTCTTGTTGATAGCTCCTTTCACAACTGTGATATATTCACAGAGCACAGCACAAACAGCTTTCTAACATGGCAGGCTGCTCTGTCGGAAGCCTCCGGAACATGCCTGGTTCTGTTAATTATTAACTCTGTAGTTGCAGTACACAATACATCCACATCCACAGTGTGGAGCTACAAACATTGGAAGCTCACAGACATTACACTTCTCCCTCCTTAATGAAGAAGTCATTATAACAACATCATACATAACTTGTTATACATAACACAGGATATAGACTTATTCTTTTCCATATTTACAAATTTAACTTAACCACTTGTTTTCTGTTTCGAAGAGGATACCTTCACTCTCGAACAGACTCTTCCAAATATGGTGTCGAATTTAAACTCATTCGAGAGTCATCCTGAGGAACGTTTTCCTCCACGGAATTTCCTTGATTTTCATTTAAACTCACTCTAAATTCAGGCTGTTTCACATATCTTCACCACTCTTCCTAGTAACCACTTTAACCATTTATGGTGATGGTTCTTCACTCTCACCTTCTGGTTTAATTTCACACTTCTCTCTTTTACTCTACCTCTGTCATGATTCTCTTTCTGTATTAATTGTGTCTCTTCTACGGACTGTGCCAAATTTGGTTTTAACGAGAATCTGTTTCGTGGCTGTCGTCTAAGAAACAACTCTGCTGGTGTTCTAGCAGTAGTTGTATGAGGAGTATTACGATATGTAATTAGAAAATTTGCCAATTTGTGATCCAATGACAACTGTCGTTTCCTTGGATTTGGATCGAGCATTTGTTTTATGAGGGCACGTTTTTCAATTTGTACAGTGCGCTCTGCTGCACCTTTCGAAGCAGGGTGGTATGGTGGAACCTTGGTATGTTTCACACTATTTCTGCTCGTGAACTGTGCAAATTCTTCGGAATGAAATTGTGGTCCATTATCCAAAACAATTTCTTCAGGAAGGCCAAATGAAGAAAATAATTTTCGCAAAATGTCCAATCTTTTACTTGTTGTTATTTTCCACATTGGAAACACCTCAACCCACTTCAAATGGCTATCAATTATAATGAACAATTGTTGTCCTTCTAACTCAGCAAAATCAACCCTGGGAGGCCATTTCCATGGCTGTAATGGTATTGATGGTGGTTGCTTGCTTACCAATTGACATGTCATACACTGACTCACGATGTACTCTATATCTTTATCAAGTCCTGGCCACCATAAGTAACTACATGCAAAACTCTTGGTCAAGCACATTCCCAGGTGCTGGTCATGGAGGTCTCTTAATAATTTGGAATAACCACTCTTGCACCCCACATGATACAATCTTTATCGACTGATAATTCATTCCTACAAATGAAGAATGGATGAATATCTTTGTCTGTTACCTGGTTTGGCCATCCATTTGCAGTACAATCATACACCTTTGACATCACTGGGTCATGTTTGGTTGCTCTACCAATCTCTTCAGCTGTAACTGGCAGTTCATCATTGTATGAAAAATAAAACACTTCTTCCCTATTCGGTGTAACTTTTGATGGGGAAGGCAATCTAGACATTGCATCAGTATCACTGTGATCAGCTGATCATCTGTATTCTATATCATATGTATATGCTGACAAAATCAAAGCCCATCTCTGCATTCGGGCTGCAGCTAATGTTGGAACTGTGGACTTTGGATGGAGGATTGCTGTTAAGGGCTTTATGGTTCATAACGGTGGTAAACTTACGACCATACAAGTATTTGTGAAACTTCTTGACCCCAAAAATTAATGCCAAAGCTTTCCTTTCAATTTGCGTATAATTACTTTCTGGCACTGAGAGTGCTTTAAGCAAAAGCAATTGGTCTCTCCTCCCCACTACGTAATACATGAGAGATTACTGCCCCAATTCCATATGGAGAGCCATCACATGCTAGCTTAATCTCCTTAGATACTTCATAGTGAACTAAGATGATGCTCTCCACCAATTTGCTTTTACACTCCTTGAATGCTGTATCGCATTCTTTTGACCACTTCCAATGGACCTGTTTTTTAATTAGTTCATTCAGTGGATGTAATACTGTAGCCAAATTTGGTAGGAATGTCACATAATAATTCAAAAGACCCAAGAATGAACGAAGTTCAGTGACATTCCTGGGAGTGGAATCATTTCTGATTGCATCCAGCTTTCCCATGGTTGGATGTAAACCATCTTTGTCTACTCTGTACTCTAAGTACTCCACTGAGTTTTTAAATAACTCACACTTACAAGCAGACACTCGTCGTCTGTGCTTCTCTAGCCATTTGAGGACTTCATTCAATATGTTATTATGAATTTGCCTATTTGGTGCTGAAATTAATATGTCATCTAAATAACATACTACCCCTTCAATACCTTGCAAAATCTGGTTCATTACCCCTTGGAATATGGCAGGGGTGGAAGACACTCCAAACAGTAGCCTATTAAATTGATCTAGGCCTAGATGAGTATTTATAGTCAAGCATGACTTGGACTCATCATCTAGTTCAAGCTGTAAGTAGGCATTCATAAGATCCAGTTTTGAGAACATCGCCTGTCAGTGTTGTGAACAAATCTTCTATATTCACCAATGTATTGGGGACATTACCCTCTAGAACCTGGCTTACGGTTACTTTATAATCACCACACAATCTTACCTTACCGTCGGATTTAGGTACAACAACAATGGATGTAGCCCAATTACACCGATCTATCTTACAAATAATGTTCTGTCTCTAGTCTTTTGAGTTCTTGCTCAACCTTCTCCTTGACTGCATATGGTACGGAACGTGGCTTGTAGTAAACCGATCTAGCGTCCTTCTGTATCCTGACACTCACCTTGAAGCCTTGGATCGGACTGCCCATTTCACAAAACACTTTCGGATACTTCTTGCTATCATCCATTGATGCAAATCTCGCTTCCACACGGAAAATCTCTCTCCAATCCAGCTTCAGTGATTTCAACCAATTTTTTCCTAGTAAGGCAGACTTGTCTCCTTTCACTATTATTAGAGGCAAGTTCTGAAATTGATCTTTATATTTCACCGGTACAGTGATATGACCTACCACAGAAATTTTCTCCCCAGAGTAGCCTCGCAGCTCTATCTTGGATTTCTCCAATGGGAAATCACACAATTTGTCGAAGTACGGTGACTCCGGTACTACACTCATGGATGCACCGTGTTGATTTCCATTGGTAGCTTGAATCCCGCAACATCTATGTAGATTTTGATACTTACCGAATCGCTGTCCGTTAACCTCGTGCTCCTGATGACGTGCAACTCTAACATCTCCTCGTCCTGTCGTTGTTCTTCCATGCTATGTAATCTCTTGGGATTTCTACTCAGAGCTTTGAACGCTGGACTCATAGCTTTGAAAGCTGGTTTACCCTTCAGTCAGCATGCCTTTGCAAGATTCCCAGTCATTCTGCAGAAGAAACATTCTGCCTTTACAGTTGGACAACTTTGAGCAATGTGTTGTCCCAGGCACTTATAGCACGACTTCAACGCTCTGTTAGAATTTCCAGTTGCTGAGACTTGGGACCCCCCTTTTACTTTGAATCGGCAGGCGATTCACCTCGGTTGACTAACGACCGTAATTATTATGCAATTCTAGGGAATATTTGTCGGCCATGCCCATCGACCTCGCTGTCTGACAAGCAATTTCAAATGTCAAGTCATCCGTCATCAATAACTTTCTTCTGATCGCATCATTTTTCACCCCACAAACAAAACGATCCCGCAATGCTCGGTTTTGGAAGTTTCCGAAATTACAGTGAATAGATAGCTTTTTTAATGCTACAATGTAATCACTGATACAATCATCAGACTTTTGATTCCGTATCCCGAAACGAATAGCTTTCAGCAATTTCTAACCATTTGGGGTTATAGTGCTGCTCCAGCTTCATTAAAATCTCTTTAAACGTTGTGTCTTTTGGCTCGTCAGGCACAAGCAGATTTACCAGAGTTTCATACAATTCCGGTCCAGCTTCCGATAAGAAGATACTTCTGTTCCAATAACGCCTGATTCTGAACTGCATTGTCCGGAACTTTGGTTATGTTATTTGCAGTGATATACATTTCTAGCCGATCCACGTATGCTTTAAAACGTTCCTGGTCGTGTCTATATTCACTCAAATATCCCATTGCACCTGCGGGTGCTGCCATTTTAATTTCTAGCTGTTCACACAGTGTGCTGTATTTTACCTGGGATTTTGTAGCTTTTTCCAAAGACAGAGCTTCCAAAGTCTCTCTGTTTACTGGCTGAATCCTTCGCCAACAAAATTTCAGTTTTAAGTCATCCGAAAAATCCCATCTCGCCGCCAGATTTGATATATTCACAGAGCGCATCACACACAGCTTTCTAACATGGCAGGAAGCCTCCGGAACATGCATGGTTCTGTTTATTATTAACTCTGTAGTTGCAGTACACAATACGTCCACATCCACAGTGTGGAGCTACAAACATTACAAGCTCACAGACATTACAACGACCACCGGACACTTTACAGCCAATGAAATACTTTTGGAATGTAGTCACTGTTGTAATATGGGAAAGGCAGCAGCCAACTTGCGCACAGCAAACTCCCACAAACAGTATTGTGATAATGACCAGATCATGTTTTTGTTCTGTTGATTGAGGGATAAATATTGGCCAGGACAGCAGCGATAACTCTCCTGTTCTTCTTCAAAATAGTGCCATGGAATATTTTATGTCCACCTAGAGAGCAGACGGGGCCTCGGTTTAACATCTCATCCGAAAGACAGCACCTCCGACAGTGCAGTACTCCCTCATCACTGCACTGGATGTCAGCCTAGTCTTAAGTGCTCAAGTTCCTGCAGTGGGACTTGAACTCACAACCCTCCGACTCAGAGCTACGAGAATTTACAGAGGCTGAGCTTGTTTACACTAAAGAGAAGACTAAGAGAGAATTTTATTGAGATAGTAAAGATCTTTAAGAGTTTCTATAAGTTCTCAGGGTCGTGCTACCCACTGAGCCACAGCTAACAATGTCGGAGGACAAAAGGAAAATCACAGACTGGTCATGTGCCATCCATCTTGGCCGAGGAATGGTTCAGACAAGGGCGGGGGAGGGGGGGAGGAAACGTAAGAATGGTAAACTAACATAAAATAATAACATATCTATGTAATACTGTATCCTCAAAGCTTTATTTTTATTTTTAAGATGGAGGAACCTGCTTCAGCTCTTCAGCACTTATGGGAAGTGAAAGCACTGAGGCAGATTCTGCCACGTGTGTGATCAGGTAATTTCAAGTTTGTTTGTGGGTCCTAGAATAATTGAGTATAAGCAAGACGGTGTAACCTGCAAATTAGTGAGAAGCTGCAATAGGTTCAATATTAGGGTGTGGGTTATGTAGCAAGAAATGTTGTTGTCTTTACCATAAATGATCAGGGTACGGTCGTGCAATTGCAGTAATAAAACCGCGCTATCGTAAAACGGCGCTGAAGATTTCAGCTGAGACTCAGCTCTGCGACCACGCGTTATAGCAGTTTCTTAAACTGCTCATCTGTTTCCCTATGCCTGACGATATTACCTTAATTACTGGGGTCAGAAGGGTTGCCAAACGCTATCATCATTAAGCATGAGAGAGGAATTAGAAGCTTATGCTGTTACTGCCAGACCAGTTTTATCTTGATCAACATTCAGTCAGGCTCGGCAATAATCAGTACAGCAGCCTTTGGGAAAATTTCCTTCAGTCTTATCTCTCTGTTGTCCCACTTCATGAATTTATAGAGCCCAATTTTCTTCCATGAGCACAGCACAAAGAGTTTCGATTTTTTTGTTGGGGAGTGGGGGAGGGGCTTTTGTTTTGTTTAGTAGCTACTGCAGCACAAATAGAGAATAACATATACACTAATAAAACACCATCTAATTAGCCAACTTGTCTGTTTTTTTCCTGAATGAAGACCTTGTTTATTAACTCTAGGGAGAAATATAATGGGCCCAAATTTCCCCAGGAGTTGCTCCGTTTATTTTGGAGCAACTTGATTTTTCTGGAGTATCTTAAAAATCCCCATTCTGCACATTTAATTTGCGCCAGTGTATGTGAGGTGTATGTGAGTGAGTTAGGATTTTTTTTAGTTTAGTTTTTTTTCAAAAGGGGGCGTTATCAGCCACCTGCGCTTCTTTTGGTCATTTAAGCCAGTTTGGACAGCTAATAGTTGCTCCAAACTAACTTAGGCCAGCGTATGTGGCCACTTGTGGCCGCACAGAAAACCCTTGTGGAGAATTAAGAAATCAGCGCAGGTAGCATCCAAATGACAGTGTTATGACAGGAATGCTAGTTTTTTTTTGAATCCCAAGCAGCGAGACTGGACAAGGTGTAGGTGCTATCAGCCTGATTAAACGGAGTATGGGGTTTTTACAAGAATAAAAATGATCTTGTATGAAGGCTGAAGTATAGGGGCCACTTAAGCAAGGGGAGGGTTTTCTTTGTAAATAATAGATCAAGAGCACCAACCCTCTCACCTAATGGATCCGTGTGCGGCATCACACCACATTGGATTTTGACTTCTGCAGCACCAAAGAATTGCCCTGACTAGGTTTAGAAATTTAAAACGTTAGACTTAACAAAAAAAAATGTCAAAACTTAAATTTTGGTGTTCAGGATTGTGTAGTGTGACTCTGATAATTAGTAATATTTTAGAATTCTATGCAGTAGTGGGTGAGCTGTAAGATACCCAAGATAGGGAATTTTTAGTAAAGATAGCTAGATATTAAAGTACTGGAAAATCTTTGAAGTTTCTTTCTTTCCCCCCCCTCGGCGACCAAAACTCTTCCCCCCCACCAACCTGTTTCTTGTAGCCTTCAGCGCGGAAAGGCAGTGGCCGGCCTGTGCGGCAGGCCACTTGGCCCAGGATAGGGGCGGGACGCGTTGGGTCCCACGCTGCAGGCATCATCATCACAATCATGGGAGGAGCTACTGCGCATGTGTGAACGCTCCAATGCGCATGCACAATGCTGCCGGCACTCTTACAGACGCTGGGCCCTAGCCACGCCCCTCCTGCCGGCTGTTTCGGCAGCACGGCCCAAACTCTGCTCCCCCACTGCTTTTGCCACGCCACACCAAGGCCTAGGACGGTTCACAGAGCGGGCAGAATACGGAGCTACATTTTTGGCGCCGTTTTGGGAGCAGAGAGTTGGCGCACCTCAGGTAAGTGCACCGAAAAAACCGGAGGGGGAAATTTGGGCCCAATGACTCAAGGAAATGCTTTCTTCTATTTTTGTTTTCAGGAATTCTTTGTCAGCTGCAACTGCACACACTGTAGGGAGTCCACAATTAAAACCACAGGGCCCTGCATTTGGGGCTTTACCAATTAAAACAGTTGACAGAGATGTAAATAATTTAATAACTTATCATAAGTAGGAATTGGAATGAGTACAAAAAAGGAGTCTGTCAAAGACTGGAATTTCATGGAGGAATAGGGAGTTAAAGCAAATTTGAAAGTCAAAAAAAATTAAGGTTTTAAGCTTAAAGGACAGATAATTAATGAGAAAGCCAGGACAAATATAACTTACATATGAAAGCTACAAAAAGGGATGTTATGAGAGAAAATTGAGAGAAAAAAGTACATAATAGACAATGAAAAGGCTTTCTATAGCCACATTCGTAGTAAGAGAATTGCCCTCATCGAGGTAGGGCTGCTCTGAAGAAAAGAGGCAAGCTATGAAGGAATGTCAATAATACTAAATAAGTACTTTACCTCAGTTTTCACAGAGGAGGCGGGTACTTGATTGTAAACAATGAGGTGAATGTAAAACAAATAGCAGAATTGGTACTGAAGAAGTTACTCAAACTGAGATCAAATGCTTTTTATCTGAGGGTCCCGACAGAAGCGAGAGAAGAAATCGAGGAGGCTCTCATTATATCTGTCACAAATTCTGTTAAGACAAAAATTGTGCTGGAAGCTGACGGTTGTCAAAAGGAGATGAGCGGAAGCCAGAAAAGTATAGGCCAGTTAGTGTTGCTTCATTTGTTGATAAGCTACTATGGGATGAAATTAGTAAGCCCTTAGAGAAACAAGTAAATTAGGGCCATTCAGCATAGATTCCTAAATGACAGGTCATGCTTGACCAATCTTATAGAAGTCTTTGTAGAAATAACAGAGAGCTTCAATAAACAAAATGTCGTGAATGTGTTTCATATGGTTTTTCAAAAATCATGGGATAAGGTACCACATAAGATACTTATGACAAAGATATCGGCATATAGAATTAAAGAGAATGTGGCTCAATGAAAAGAGATGTTGGAGGGCAGAAATCAAAATGTTGTGGGGGGGTGGGGGGTGGGTGCAGTGTGGGTGGCAAAAGGAGGTTTCTTGGAATTAAAAGTTTTGGTCTCCTTATCTGAGAAAGGACATACATGCCTTAGAGGTGGTGCAATGAAGGTTCACTAGATTGATCCCTGGGATGAGAGGATTGTCCTATGAGGAGAGATTGAGTAGGTTGAGCATACACTCTCTGGACTCTTTTTCTCAGGCTCTGCTTTTCTATACATTTCTCATTCTCTTGTCACAGCCTTGCTGTAGAATATAAGAAAGCAAGAGATGTCATTTCCCATCTGACCACAATCACTGCTGGAAGAGGTTTGTACTTTGGGGATGTGCAACAAGACCTGGGTGTCATGGTTCATCAGTCACTGAAAGTGGGTATATAGGTACAGCAGGCGGTGAAGAAGGCAAATGGTATGTTGGCCTTCATAGCTAGGGGATTTGAGCATAGGAGCAAGGAAATCTTACTGCAGTTGTACAGGGCCTTAGTGAGGCCTCACCTGGAACATTGTGTACAGTTTTGGTCTCCTAATGTGAGGAAGGACGTTCTTGCTATTGAGGGAGTGCAGCGAAGGTTCACCAGACTGATCCCGGGGATGGCGGGACTGTCATATGAGGAGAGACTGGATCAACTGGGCCTTTATTCACTGGAGTTTAGAAGGATGAGAGGGGATCTCATAGAAATATATAAGATTCTGATAGGACTGGACAGGTTAGATGTGGGAAGAATGTTCCCGATGTTGGGGAAGTCCAGAACCAGGGGACATAGTCTTAGGATAAGGGTAGGCCATTTAGGACTGAGATGAGGAGAAACTTCTTCACTCAGAGAGTTGTTAACCTATGGAATTCTCTGCCACAGAGAGTTGTTGATGCCAGTTCATTGGATATATTCAAGAGGGAGTTAGATATGGCCCTTACGGCTAAGGGGATCAAGGGGTATGGAGAGAAAGCAGGAAAGGGGTTCTGAGGGAATGATCAGCTATGATCTTATTGAATGGTGGTGCAGGCTCGAAGGGCCGAATGGCCTACTCCTGCACCTATTTTCTATGTTTCTATGTTTATACAACAACACTGATTGCGCTTCAAAAATAATTGCTTGGTTGTGAAGCTCTTTGGGATGTCACGAGGGCACAATAAGATGGTATATAAATTCAAATTCTTTCTTTACTATAAGACCACACCTAATACAAAAAAGGCTGCATTTCACTATATAATACACATACATTTGAACATAAGCATACCATTATCAAAGATGCACATTGCGAAAGCTGTACTCTCACTAGTTTAGGAAGAGGTCTCTCTGAATGAAACTGTTTAGCAGGACTCTCAACCACAAGGGCTGAATGACCTGTATATTCTCTAAATTTGTGCACCTGTGTTAAGGAAAAGCCCCGCTCCTTGGTGTGTACAGTTACAGTTCATATTGCAAGATGATATCACAAGTGGATGAGGCTACTGGTGCAAAAGTGCATTTAATCCATTCATTATGGTCATCTGCCAATTTTGTATTTGTTGCTTTTATGAAAAATGAAAGATACGTGTTGAGATGAACCTGACATTAGTAAAGAGAGATTTGTCAACTCACTTTCTGATTATACTGGAGTCCTTTTTACCAAAAATATAAGTTCACTTGGAGGATTTTGCAGCAGAGCGGTTAACATTTAATATCTTTTTTTCAGTTGTTTTGCCTTCGGCCGATGTTACTAACTTATGTTGGGGTACAGTTGCTTGAGCATTCATAAGTTGCCCAAGTGGTCATTCTACATGTATAGACAGTGAGCAGTGGCAGGCTCTTGGGGTTAGAATTTTTTAAAAATCCGGTATTGCGGATTGCCGCCCAAAACACCGCTAAGATTCTCAAATTATCGTGGCAAAAAATTCCATTAAAAAAATTTTAAAATACGCCCTGCGAAAAAAAATGGACCTTACACCCCGATTCTTGGCAGAAAATGGAATCTTAGGCCTATTGGGCGGTTCTTTAAAAAAATGGGCGATAGTTACTATAATTTACACTGACACTGCGGGTTGGGCCGAGGAGGAGAAAAACACAAAAAATATTTTTTCAAAAACCGCAAAATAAAAAAATCAGAAAAACATTCTCAATACCCTTTTCACTTAAATCACTGCAAGAGAACTTTTAAATAATTAGTAAAAACCCATTTACTTACCTTTTTTGCAGGAATACTTACCTACTTAACCTGGGAAAGCAAATTGTGAGGAGGATGAAAAAAATCTGCAAAGGGATATAGACAGGCTAAGTGAGTGGGCAAAAAATTTGGTAGATGGAGTATAATGTGGGAAAATGTGAGGTTATCCACTCTGGCAGAAATAATAGAAAAACAAATTATAATTTAAATGGAGAAAAATTGCAAAGTGCTGCAGTACAGAGAGACCTGGGGGTGCATGAAACATAAAAAATTAGTATGCAGGTACAGCAAGTGATCAGGAAGGCAAATAGAATGTTGGCCTTTATTGCAAGAGGGATAGAGTATAAAAGCAAGGAAGTCTTGCTACAACTGTACAGGGTATTGGTGAGGCCACACCTGGAGTACTGCATACAGTTTTGGTCTCCGTATTTAAGGAAGGATATACTTACATTGGAGGTTGTAAAGAGAAGGTTTACTAGGTTGATTCCGGAGATGAGGGGCTTGACTTATGAAGATAGGTTGAGTAGGTTAGGCCTATACTCACTGGAGTTCAGAAGAATGAGAGGTGATCTTATTGAAATATGTAAGATAATGAGGGGGCAAAACAAGGTGGATATTTCCAGTCATAGGGGAGACTAAAACCAGGGGGCATAGTCTCAGAATAAGGGGCCACCCATTTAAAACTCATATGAGGAGGAATTTCTTCTCTCAGAGGGTTGTAAATCTATGGAATTCTCTGCCCCAGAGAGCTGTGGAGGCTGGGGGTCATTGAATATATTTAAGGTGGAGATAGACAGACTTTTGACTGATAAGGGAGTCAAGGGTTATGGGGAGCGGTCAGGGAAGTGGGGCTGAGCCCAAGATCAGATCAGCCATGATCTTATTAAATGGCGGAGCATGCTCGAGGGGCCAAATGGCCTACTCCTCCAATTTCTTATGTAACTTATCTAACTACCACCCAGCTCCTCAGCTTCTCGTGGGCGTTTTGTTTAATACTTACCTACTGGTCACCGCTGATCCAAAAATCACGCTATGGTGGTCTGTGGACGGTACACGCCGGCAGTCCGCACCCCATTGATACTTTGAAACCGCCGGTGGAACTCAGCTGTGGAAATTTCCACCGATCCGGTTATCGCTCAATATGACCAATACCGCTGAGAAACCGGGCGGCATGTAATGGAAATTCTAGACCTTGGACTTTTCATCACAACCAAGCTAACTCCTGCATATCTGACATCCAGGCATATCATGTTTCAGTGGGGCTCAGTTTATATCATTCAAGAGCATAGATTTTTCACTCCTCGCCCTTGGTGGAAGTGAGGACAATCACTGCACTCTGACCACTGCCCAGGTTAAAATCAGCTAACTCAGTACTGCAAAGGGATTAAACCTGAAACCTTCCTGTGCTGTAGGACTAAGATCCACAACAGGTTATCTATTGAGGCATCAGGGGAACATTTTTTTTGGTACTTACTCGATCACAGGATGTGGGCATTGCTGGCAAGGCCAGCATTTATTGCCCATCCCTAATTGCTCTTGAGAAGGAGTTGTTGAGCTGCCATTTCAGAGGGTAGTTAAGAGTCAACCACATTGCTGTGTGTCTGGAGTCACATATAGGCCAGAGTATGTAAGGATGACAGATTTCCTTCCCTAAAGGACATTAGTGGACCAGATGGGTCTTTATGACAATCCGGTAGTGTCATGCTCGCTAATTCTGGATACTAGCTTTTTATTCCAGTTTTATTTATTAACTGAATTTAAATTCCCCAGCTGCCATGGTGGGATTTGAACTCATGTCTCTGGATCATTAGTCCATGCCTCTGGATTACTAGTCCAGTTACATAACCACTATGCTACCAAATTGCATAATATTTATTGAATGATTAGTGAATAATTTTTTTTTAAATGATAGCAGTAAGCTAAAGTCACTTGCAACCCAGTCAGGTAATCACAGCTGCTGTGCTATTTCCAAATTATATTAACTTCTTGTACAAGAAATGTATTATTGTTTAAGCAACACTGTTGTTACTTTACTGTCACACAAAATACTAATATTTCAAGTATCAACATGTAGCGTTTATGGAATGTGTTAACCTTCTGTTCTGTGAAACTAAATCTGAAGAGATTAGTGTTTTTTAGTTAATTAACAAATCATTAACCTCTAACCAAGGTTTGTTTTCTATTGAAGACATTTCATTAATGCAGACACCTGCACAGAGCTCTCATTAACATATTGGAAGAAAAACTCTCTCACTACTCTTTATATATCTGAGGGTCAGAGGTTAACAGTTATTGAACATTCTTCATGTTGTTCTCACCCACTTGATTTTCTTAATATATAAATGCTATTCCAGAAATATATTAATGCTGACTTCATTATTAGAAGCGGAGGTTGCACTCAAGCACTGGGTGACTGATCTTATCTGAATGAAACCTAGGATTTATATGAAGTTAATTAAGGAATGCTGTACTATTATTGGGGGCAAGTAAATGAAAAGCACTGTGTTAATTGGTTGACTAAAATGCATGTCAAGATTAGTTTGATTTTATGTCTAAAGTCATCCAAAGTTCATCACCCATCAGTTATACTATGGCACTGGATCAATCAGGTCATCTGATAGATGCCTCTTGCATGCTTTGTTTATGTAATAGCTGGATCCTATTCTTCAAAAATGTTCTCACCTTCTCTCATGAAAATCAATCTAACAAAAATTACGATACGATCTCAGGATTTGATTGGCACACATCCCCTCAAGCCCCTCTCATGTTTCCTGATGTCAGTGTTGGAGCTCATTTGAAAAGTCCAAACTTGCAGATACCTACAATGTTGTCAGTAGGCTTATTTAGCTTTTGATAACAATGCGCTGTAGAGAAAATTATGCATATGCCAAAACACATTAATAATCAATACACTTATTGTGTGACTCTTCATTCATAGGCAGTCCCTCGAAATCGAGGAAGACTTGCTTCCACTCTAAAAGTGAGTTCTCAGGTGGCTGTACAGTCCAATACAGGAATGACAGTCTTTGTCACAGGTGGCACAGACAGTCATTGGAGGAAAGGGTGGATAGGACTGGTTTGTTGCACGATCCTTCCGCTGCCTGCGCTTGATTTCTGCATGCTCTCGACGGTGAGACTCAAGGTGCCCAGCGCCCTCCCAGATGCTCTTCCTCCACTTAGGGCGGTCTTGGGCCAAGGATTCCCAGGTGTCGGTGGGGATGTTGCACTTTATCGAAGAGGCTTTGAGGGTGTCCTTGAACTGTTTCCTCTGCCCACCTAGGGATCGCCTGCCGTATAGGAGTTCCGAGTAGAGCGTTTGCTTTGGGAATCTTGTGTCAGGCATGCAGACAATGTGGCCCACCCAACGAAGCTGGTCGAGTGTGGTCAGTGCTTCGATGCTGGGGATGTTGGCCTGATCAAGAACACTGACACTGGCGCGTCTGTCCTCCCAGGGGATTGCAGGATCTTGTGGAGACATCGTTGGTGGTATTTCTCCAGCGATTTGAGGTGTCTACTGTATATGGTCCACGTCTCTGAGCCAAACAGGAGGGTGGGTATCACTACAGCCCTGAAGACCATGATCTTGATGCCAGATTTGAGGGCCTGATCTTCGAACACTCTCTTCCTCAGGCAACCAAAGGCAGCACTGGTGCACTGGAGTGACCTCACAAAGGCCTTTGACACTGTTAACCGGGAGGGACTATGGAGCGTCCTCCTCCGTTTCGGCTGCCCCCAAAAGTTTGTCGCCATCCTCCGCCTGCTCCACGACAACATGCAAGCAGTGATCCTGATCAATGAATCCACCACAGACCCAATCCACATCCGGACCGGGGTCAAGCAAGGCTGCGTCATCGCGCCAACCCTCTTCTCGATCTTCCCCGCTGCAATGCGCCACCTCACGCTCAACAAGCTCCCTGCTGGAGTGGAACTAAACTACAGAACCAGTGGGAACCTGTTCAACCTTCATCGTCTCCAGGCTAGATCCAAGGTCGTCCCATCCTCTGTCGTCGAACTACAGAACGCAGACGACGCTTGCGTCTGCGCACATTCGGAGGCTGAACTCCAAGCCATCATCAACATCTTCACTGAGGCGTACGAAAGCACGGGCCTTACACTAAACATCCGTCAGACAAAGGTCCTCCACCAACCTGACCCCGCCACACAGCACTGCCCTCTGGTCATCAAAATCCACGGCGTGGTGTTGGACAACGTGGACCACTTTCCATACCTCGGGAGCCTATTATCAACAAAGGCAGACATCGACGACAAGGTCCAACACCGCCTCCAGTGCACCAGTGCAGCCTTCTTGTGTAATGCTCTTGCTTCAACACCTGAAATTGATTCCAGTACTAGTGAGAGACTTGCCTCCAGCCTTGTCTTCTTATTTCAATCGCCTCTAATTATCAGTAAGAGGTTACCTGTGCCTGACCAGTTTAACTCCCCTCCCATGCCACTTAGACCTCTCTGTCATTGATGCTGTATGCTGGCCCAGTGAAGCTCAATGCTAGCTTCAAGAACAATGCATTGTTTCCCATTGGCATCCTGCAACTCTTGGTCTGTACACTTACTTCAGTAACTGCAGACTTTAGCAACAGTGACTACACTGCAAAAGTACTTCATTGGTTGTAAAGTGCTTTGAGACGTCCAGTGGTCGTGAAAGGTGCTATATAAATGTAAGTGTTTCTTTCTTTCTTCTTCTTTGCCCCATTTACAAAAATGTTTGTTGACCATTCTTCCTGATTTTCCATCTCTCTCAATTCCTCACATTTTCACAGGTCCCCGACTTCCTTAGCTATTTACGAGCCCTCTGTTTCTTTAACTTCTTAATGTTTCTGTCCATTACTTGCCTGAGATGATCTGCTTCCACATTCCACTCATGATTCCTCTCTGGGTTTGTATATATCTGTATATATTATCTGGTCATTTATTTCATGGCTGTTTGTTGGACCTTGGTGTGTGCAAATTGGCTGCCACATTACTACACTATAACAGTGATTACATTTCAAAAGTACTTCATTGGTTGCAAAGTGCTTTGGTACGTCTTAAGGGTATAAAAGGCGCTATCTAAATGTAAGTTCTTTCTTTCAAGAATTGTGTCTTTTCTCATCAGAACCATGCAAATTACAGGGCAATCTGATAGAAGTATTTAAAATCATGGAAGGATGGGACAGGGTAGATAGAAGCTGACTGTTTCCAGTAATTGAGGGGTCAAGAATGAGGGTCATAGATACAAGATTAAATGCAAGAGATTTAGAACAGAAGTCAGCAGAAATGTCTTTACAGAGAGCTGTGAGGCTGTGGAACTTATGTCCAGATTTAGTGGTTGAGACATCTTAACATTCAAGATTAGATTGGTTTGGTGGATGAAAGAAAAGGGGCTGAAAGGTTTTGGGTACAGGAAATGATTAGAACAATTTGCTTGTGTGGAAGATTAACTGTGACATGGACTGGTTGGGCCGAATGGCCTGTTTCCATATTGTAACTTCTATGTATTTCTATATGAGCTACTAAATGCTGATGGTGTAATAAAATGTACTGGAAAATACATATACTTTTATTCTTGAAATTTTGACTAAAATGCAGTTGAATGTATTGGATTCGATCTTTCTGAAGCCACTTTGTTCAGTTATTGGTATATTTAAAGGTTATTTTCTAAAGTATTAAATTGCCTTTGCTATCTGTAGCATTGATTATAGATTCATTACTGAAAGCCTATGAGAATGAGACTCTGTTTCAGTCAAATTTAATTTGGAAAATAATGATGTAAAACAATATTAAACTGAAAAACACAAAAACTATTGATAGACAATTTTTATTCTGCGTTACAAAAGTGAGAAAATACAGCTGCAGTGTATTTAAATTTCATACATGCCTGAATTTTTATCCTCAACAAGGTACCAGAGGCATGGAGAGGGGGGAGAGGAAGTGAAATTGATTTTGTGAGGCCACGCAAAATGGACGGTAGCAAACTGGCAGCCCCTTTTACACCGTGCCTGAATTACCTTTCCATTTACCAACAGAACGGAGAATTGGACGGTGTGTAAAATGGGCTGTGATTTGTTATTGGCCGTTTAGCACTGCTGCCCACACCAATTTCACTCCCAGGATGCCAGTACAATGGACTTGGACACGTTCTTACATTGAGAATTCAGTGTCTGGCTTGGGAAGCATTGCATGGACAGAGCTTCCTCTTTATTTGCCTCAACAATGGGGTAAAAATTGCTCTGATCACTGTGTGTAGCAACATCATAAATGTGTTCATGAGAATTTCCGCTGGTCATTTTTCTTGCAAAATCATAAACACATTCTTTTACAAACTGTTTATGATTTCACTAGAAATACAGAAAACAGGAAATATATAAACACACATGATGTTATGACACATAGCAACCAACTGAATTCTTACTTCAGTCTGCAATTGCAGGAGAGAATTAAGAAGCTTTTTATTTCCCACAGCAGCCATCATCATTCTTTCTCTCAGTGAGATTGCCAATTTAGAACCAATTTGTGTCAATTATGAACAGTTTTTGTGCTGTGAACTCACCAGAAATTGTGGTTGAATTCATCTAGATAGGAGAGTAGCCAGGAAAGAGGAAACTTTCATCTCATTAATCTGGACTCAAATCAAACCTCAGTTCTAGAGGTTAAAGGACTGTCTGTTGTCTTAGTGTCCACCACCCAATCCTTCCTAAATTATCAGAGTTACAGCTGTTGTCCTGTTTGTTTGTTCTTAATAAAAATATATTGACCATATATTGGGTAACACTGATTTCCCCATTCAAACAGTTCCACAAAGGGTGGTGGTGTTTGTGTGGTGCCAAGGGAAGCCTGGGAGCTTCCCATTTAGGAGAGAGAGAGAAAAAGTACACTGTAGAGTGAGACACTCGTTTCGATGTTGTTGCGAGCTCAAGTGCTACACAGGGAAACAACAACTTGCATTTTTTGGGAACCGTTAACGTAGTAAAACATCCCAAGGCACTTCACAGGAGTGTTATCAAACAAAATTTGACACCGAGCCACATAGGAGATATTAGGACAGGTGACTAAAAGCTTGGTCAAAGAGGTAGGTTTTAAGGAGCGTCTTAAAGGAGGAGAGAGAGGTAAAGCAGCGAAGAGGCTTATGGAGGGAAATCTAGAGCCCAGGGCTCAAGCAGCTGATGGTGGAGTGATTCAAATTGGGAATGTACAAGAGACCAGAATTGAAGGTGTGCAGAGATCTCGGAGCAAGGAATTACACACGGTCTTGAGACAGTAAACAATGAAATACTGTTTCCAATGGTTGATGAATTGGTAAAAAGAGGGCATAGATTAAGAATTATCATTGGATAAACAAAGGGGAAGTTAGAAGATTTTAGGATGGTAATTGGAATAGGTGGCAATGTAGACAGCAACTATAACATAATTTAAAAGTGGAAGAGGCTATGCATTTGAAAAAGAATATAAAAGAATACAAAAAAGGGTAGGAAAGTGTGATTAGAGTCGACAGTTCCAGTGAAAGAGCTAGCACTGGCTGAGGTGCATTGGACCCGATGACCTTCTGTGCTGTAATCTCCATGATTCAATGATTGGACCAGTCATGCAAGCCTACAATAGGTGTCTGCAGGGGTGGGGAGAATGAAAGCAAACAGATTTTCATGTTTATGAGTTAATAGCAGTGGAATGGCTACATTAATTATCAGTACTGCGAACAAGGACCCTCCCCTGCCTCATTACATTACTTCGCAAACCTTCGTCCAGTTCATTTAAACTGAAAGCTGAGACCCATTGGCCTGGGTCTTTTCAGTGTGACAGGATTAAAATGGAGGCAGCCTCCCGTCTATTTGCACTGATTACTGCCTGTGTGTGTGGGCCAGCTAATCCCTCTATCATAGGCCATCCACAATGCTGATTTCTAACTTCCTCAGCTGCAATATCAATCAAACAGAGGAAGTGAAAATCCTCACCCACCGCTTCACTTGCCAGCAGAAGATCCCTGCTTCCACTGCACAGCCCTTCATTCTGAATTCAAAGACACCTTCTTGCCAGTGGTAAACAACGAGGCTTGTCACTTTAAGTTAAATTATACAGCGCACAGTGTGCAAACTGTACACACCACAGCTCTACATATGGAGGTGTTAAATCATCATTGTGATGTATGTAGCACTCAAACCACTGACTCCACACGGTCTCGTGTTGTAGTAACTGCTGTGACCTGAGTCTTTTATTGTGTAACTCCAGAGTGCCTCTCTGGTGTGGTGGGAAGCCTTTTATACTCTGTCTTGCAGGTACTGTCAGGTCTCCCACCACAGCACCCTCTGTGACGCACCATTGTACTTATACATTTAATGTACCTGGACAATACATAACATCTCACTCCCCCCCCACCCAGTTCCAAAAACCATTGCCGGTGACCTCGGCCTTGTTCGTCCTGGTTGATTTGTGAGTGTGAGTCCATGACCATCCACTTCCCTCTTCTCCCCATGTGGAGATTATGCTTGCGATCGGGTGTAAGCATGTGGTATTTGCAGTTCTTACATGGGTGATGACGTACACGAGCATAACCTCCAACAGAAAGCAGGTATACGTAGACAGTACATTTGTATGGTACATATAATATGTGGTACAGATGTTATGTCAAAAGGTTGCAGGTACACTGAACAGTTATTTAATCCCAGCTCCCCTGAGTGAGGTACGGTGGCGGTACACAGCCCCTTTTTGCCCGAGGTAATGGGCTGCGCTGAGACAGGGTATCGCAACTGGTGCGTTGCCTCTGTTCTCAGAAAGTAGTTGCCTTGGCGGCTCATCTGCAGCTGCTGAACCATTGCATGAATCACATAAATCGAAAATCGCATTAGTCCATTCGTCATGTTAGTCACGGATCCATTACCATTTTACTTGTACCTCGTGGTATTAACTCTTTTCGTAATTCATATCCATTATTTTAAACACAGTAACCATTCAGCATTAAAGTATTAACTCTTATCATAAATCCGTCATCCTACATTCACATAGCTCATTTAAACTCACTCTTGCCTTACAAAAAACTCTTTGTAGGGACCGCCAACGATGTAAGGCCCTTTTAAAACTCCCGGGTACATTTCCCTTTTAAGACGCCACCTTGTGTTTCCCATGAGGTTTTCACTGGGCGCCGCCATTTTAGTTGCTCTGCTGGCCTTTGTCTGCAGAGCTCTGTTGCCACTAGGCTCACCACCATCTTGGGCTCGCTGACAAAGAAGGAACAGAAGGAACAAAGAAGAAAGAAAGAAGAACAATGGCCCAGAGCAACTTATCTTGACTCTGGCAGAAGTGGCTCCCTGGACTCGATCAGTCATAGTCCCTGTGAGAGCAGCCTCTGTAATTGCTGCCGCATCCGCCGCTCTGGCTCGCGTTCTCCCTAGTCACATCAGCCACTGCCGTAGCCTCTGTCGCCGCTGTAGCCTCCGCTCCTATCGCTGTCCCCGCAACTGCCGCCTCTCCTGCGGCCGCCGTAGCCGCCTCTCCTGCGGCCGCCATGGCTGCCACCACCGTAGCCGCTACCGCCGCCCGACTTTTCCTCTGCGTGGGCCCCCTGGATTTGTCAGCCATCGATGGACCTCCCGCTCATCGCCTGCAGCGCCCCGCCGGACCGCACCCCAGTGATCGGCCCGCACCTGCAAGACTGCTCTTCCAGGGTCTGCTCTTCTGTGGAGGCGGAAGCTGCAGGATTGCTTGAGGTCAGGAGTTCTGGGCTGCTGTAGCCTGTGTGGGGATTAAGGCTGCAGATGAACGGCTTCTTCCACCTCCAGCTTGGTCAGCACTGCTCTTTAGGAACCCGGGGGACAGCGGTCTGTGGAGGAATGAAGTCTTCCCAGCTCCCACGGACCTTTCCCATCCATCTCCTGCCGAGAAACGTCGGCCCATCGCCATGACCGGGACCAACTTGGGTCGTGCAGCTGGGTTGACCCACAGTTTGTCAAAAGTTTCCTGACTCATCAACGACGGACCCGATCCAACATCTACTTCCATACTCACTGGGACTCCGTTAATCTTGACTTCCGTGGTCACCGGGGCTGAACCGTCGGTACACGTATACAGTCCAAACGCCTCATCTTCTTCTGCCTGCTCCTCGCTGGAAAATGGACTCTCTACCATCTCCTCAGCCACACGGCGAGTCAGGTTTCTTTTGCACATACGCTGAAGTTGGCCTTTCGTGTGGCAGGTATTGCACGTATACTCCGCAAACCTGCACCGGTGAGCCCCATGGCTTCCTCCGCAGCGCCAGCATGGTGCTGCTCGATTAGCCCCCCTCGGCGGACTCTGAGTTCCAAGACCCCGAGATCCACGTTCTGCAGTTTTGTCCGTGGTGGACGCTATCCTGTGGACAGTGCCTGCCGGGTTCGAGACTGTGTGGAACATCTGCTTGGTGCTGCAAGTCGAGGTCATAAATGCCCTGCTGATGGTAATGGCTTGCTTCAGGGTGACTGTAGGTTCAGTGGATAGCAGCTTGTGAATGAGACCCTCGTGGCCAATCCCCATAACAAAAATGTCTCGCAACGCCTCGTCAAGGTGTGTGCCAAAATCACACGGCGCCGCAAGTCTCCTGAGGTCCGCAGCATATTTGGTGACATCCTGGCCCTCAGGACTGCAGTGGTGGTAGAATTTGTACCGAGCCGCGAGGGTGCTCTCCTTCGGTTTCAGTTGGTCACGAATGAGTGCGACCAGCTCCTCATATGACTTGTCCCTGGCGCTCTCGGGTGCCAGCAAATCCCTGACGAGACAGTAAACCTCATCTCCACAACTGGAAAGCAATATCGCCTTACGCTTCTCTCACAGTGCGCCCGTGCTCCCAGTCAGGTCGTTTGCTGTGAAGTAGTACTCGAGCCTTTCCGTAAAGGCCTCCCAATCATTGCCCACCGTAAAATCCTTTAACGAACCCAGAGTAGCCATGGTTGCATGAATTTCGTCCGTGTCCTTGTGGCCAATGTGATGTATGTAGCACTCAAACCACTGACTCCACATGGTCTGGTGTTGTAGTAACTGCTGTGACCTTAATCCTTTATTGTGTAACTGCAGAGTTCCGCTCAGGTGTGGTGGGCAGCCTTTTATACTCTGTCTTGCAGGTACTTTCAAGTCTCCCACCACAGCGCCCTCTGTGGCACACCATTGTACTTATAAATTTAATGTACCTGGACAATACATAACAATCTTCATCCTCATCATCATAGGCAGTCCCTCGGAATCGAGGAAGACTTGCTTCCACTCTTAGAATGAGTTCTTAGGTGGCTGTACAATCCAATATGAGAACCACAGTCTCTGTCACAAGTGAGAAAGAGAGTGGTTGAAGGAAAGGGTGGGCGGGGAGTCTGGTTTGCCGCACACTCCTTCCGCTGCCTGTACTCGATTTCTGCATGCTCTCGGCAACGAGACTCAAGGTGCTCAGCACCCTCCCGGCTGCACTTCCTCCACTTAGGGCGGTCTTTGGCCAGGGATTCCCAGGTGTCAGTGGTGATGTCGCACCTTATCAGCGAGGCTTTGAGGGTGTCCTTATAACGTTTCCGCTGCCCACCTTTGGCTCGTCTGTCATGGACGAGTTCCGAGTAGAGCGCTTGCTTTGGGAGTCTCGTGTCTGGCATGCGAACTATGTGGCCTGCCCAGCGGAGCTGATCAAGTGTGATCAGTACTTCATGTCGTCGTGGAGCAGGCGGAGGATGGTGATGTACTTTTGGGGGCATCCGAAACGGAGGAGGACGCTCCATAGACCCTCACGGTTGACAGTGGTCTCTTAAATGCAGAGATCTCAACTACTGATCAGTCTTTTACTAAAGTGTTCCTGTGTTAGCTTTAAACATGCACTGTCCAAAAATTAAATGTAGCCTAAAAAGCTACAAAACAAAAATGCAGAGCTACACAATAATAAAAATGCACCTTCTCTCATAGCTGCTCATCATCCACAGCTCAGTTACACTGAAAAACAGCACCCTTCTAAACCATACACAGCATATTGTTCCCCAAGTTGGACTGCTTACATTAGTCAAGACAGCACTGACTAGGCCTAGCCATGTGAAGAATTGACACTGCAAAGAGCATATTCTCTGCAGTATCTTCCTTATGGCACGAGGATTTCTGTGGTACCTGAGAGCTCTGTAAAATCATCTATATCAGTGACTGGAATAGGTTTTTAGTTCACCCGAGTGGAATTTGGACCAGTCTCGTCTGCGAGAACACAAGAAAACATGGAACATGTCATCATTTGAAGCCTCAAATGACTTCTATTGTTGTTTCTAAACAACATTCTTAATTAAATGTAGGTAGACTCAACCTGCACTCCCTGCACATGTGGCTCCCTGCTAGAACTACCAGAATCACTCAGATGTCCACTTTACTTGTAATAAAGTCCATTAAAGGTCGCATTTTGATCAAGATCATTTGATGGGCACTGATTGCACCCCAAAATTAAATCCGTCCAAAGAAAGTTACAAAAAGAAAATGTTAGAAATACAAAGCATCTGAAAGCAAAAGCAAGGTTTGTGTGTGACCTTTCATCCAAACTGAAAGGCTTGGGCCAGCAAAGCAGCTTTTGGGTCTGATTGTATAGGAACATAAGAATTAGGAATAGGAGTAGGCCATCTAGCCCCTCGAGCCTGCTCCGCCATTCAACAAGATCATGGCTGATCTGGCCGTGGACTCAGCTCCACTTACCCGCCCGTTCCCCATAACCCTTAATTCCCTTATTGGTTAAAAATCTATCTATCTGTGATTTGAATATATTCAATGAGCTAGCCTCAACTGCTTCCTTGGGCAGAGAATTCCACAGATTCCACAGATTGACAACCCTGAATCGCACACAGTCTCCAAGACGACAGGAACAGCTGGTAGCAAGCAGCATTGGCCCAGGTAATGATTATACCTGTATTAGTAAATTTTTTTTATGGTTCCTCGTGGCCTAGGAGAGGTCCTTCTGGGTCAACAAGGAAACCTTGGGCCTCCTCTACCCCAAGCTATCGTGATGCTAAAACCTCCAGGGCCTCACGCTCCAGGGGTCCAGACCGGCCCTGCACTCATCCAACCCCCCCCCGACCCCGCAAGGTTCCCGCCATGAATTAAAATTGGGACTTTTATTTTTTCAGCTCCACAATGAAAAGTAAAATGTATCTGTTATGATCCCTGAACTAAAATTAAATGGTGAGCAGAATGTTAAAGACTTTCAGGCACCAGTCCAACAATGTCATTGCAGCACGAATCGCAAGAGAAATAATGGGGCAGAAATCCCGACCTCCCGGGCCCGTACGAAGTTTCTGCAGGTCCGGGAAGGCATCGGAAAAGCCGGTTTTCAGCGCGCAATGCGCATGCGCAAGCTGGAGCTTGACAGATCATCCGCAGATCGGGAGCGAGGACATTTGCTTGGGCAAGATTGCGGGATTTAAGCATATCTTGCCCTGCAAATGTCCTCAAAATTCTTGCGCCTGATAAAAGCAGGTGCATAGCCTACGTTTACAGGCGCAAGTGTTTTAAAACGCACATAAACACAATAAAATTAAATTAAATAAACACATTTTATTATTAAAAACTCTGCCCACTACGGTAAGTTTATTTAAAACCATAATTAAAACTTTTTTTAAAAATCGGATAAATATATATTTTTTATTATATTAATAACTTTAATTTAAATGAATCTTAAATATGTAGTGTATTTTTCTATTTTTTATTAGTATTTTGGGGGTTTCTCATTCATAATAATGGGAACTCCAACTTGCGGAGTTCCCAT
The DNA here is from genome assembly GCF_044704955.1 of Pristiophorus japonicus. NCBI lineage: Eukaryota > Metazoa > Chordata > Chondrichthyes > Pristiophoridae > Pristiophorus > Pristiophorus japonicus. The sequence goes on along the minus strand of NC_091978.1, from coordinate 75,628,419 downwards.
TATTATGAATGAGAAAATACTGTACCTTGATTGGCTGCCCAGAGCCATGTGACTCCAGCTCACAGACGTCCCAACGTGCACGCACTGTGACACACAGGGAGTGAAGGCCTCAGAATCGGGATCTCGAGCGGGCACAGCAGGAACAGGTTAGTGCGCATTTTGTTTCCTTTGTTCAGTCGTTTGAATGCAGGAAGACCTCGACTGGGATTTCTAGGCCTCAATCTAAAGTGACACTTAATTATAGCAGAAATCATCCATAATCATAAGTTTCTTTTTAATATGCTCAAATAAAATAAAGATAAAATTCACTTAATCCTTGGCCTGTGCTGAACTAGCTAACACTGTCAACACTAGGCTAACACCTGCAGAACGGCTACTTGGATGAAGTACTGAAAATGACCAGTTTACATGGAGTGGTAGCCCAGCAAGTGCTAAGAGGGTCAAATTTAAGTGCTACTGGTGGAGAGTTCCATCTGCACAGTTGCCAGGTGGAGCAAAGTGGAAAAGGGGGAGATGCTTTATGACAATGTTGTCCCAGGATTTCCTTGGTTTCCTCAACTGAGAGTAGACAGGCTTTTTCTCCTGTCTGCTTATTGATGGCCAAGCAGAGCAGCATCTAAAGAAACCTGGCTTGCCCCCCACAAATTGGACATTCATTGTGGACAACAGAGGCACCTCAAAGATTGTTGAAGGCAAGTACAGTTTGATTTTAGAAATGTGCACGCCCAGAATGCAGCAAGCCCCACATGCAGCAAGACCTGGATGACATTCAGGCTTGGGCTGACAAGTGGCAAGTAACATCCCTGCCACACAAGTGCCAGGCAATGAATATCTCCAACAAGGGAGAGACTAACCAGTGCCCCTGGACATTCAACAGCATTAGCATCGGCAAATCCACCACCATCAACATCCTAGTGATCACCATTGACCAGAAACTTAACTGGACCAGCCACATAAATACTGTGACTACAAGAGCGGTCAGAGGCTGGGTATTCTGTGGAGAGTGTCTCACCTCAAACTCTTTCTAACATCTACAAGGCACAAGTCAAGGGTGTTATGGAATACGCTCCACTTGCCTGGATGAGTGCAGCTCCAACAACACTCAAGAAGCTCGACACCATCCAGGACAAAGCAGACCACTTGATTGGCAGCCCATCCACTACCTTAAACATTTACTCCCTCCGCCACCGACGCACTGCGCAGTGTGTACCATCTACGGCAGAAACAGGCCAAGGCTTCTTTGACAGCACCTCCCAAACCCATAGAGTCTACCACCTAGAAGGACAAGAGCAGCAGGCGCATGGGAACACCATCACCTGCAAGTTCCCCTCCAAGTTACACACCATCCTAACTTGGAACTATATCGGCGTTCCTTCATCATCGCTGGGTCAAAATCCTGGAACTCCCTCCCTAACAGCACTATGGGAGTGCCTTCACCACAAGGACTGCAGTGATTCAAGGGCAATTAGGGATGGGTAATAAATGCTGGCCTTGTCTGCAACACCCACATCCCGGAATGAATAAAAAATAACAATCTGTGTCGGCAGTGTGCCTGGAAGGGGGTTGTGCAAATTTGCAGCCAGCTCCAGTGTGCTATATGTCTGTTGGTCGCTCAACTGGGGCCCAAAGAGGAAAACCAGCTCTGACGAGTGCACTGCTCACAATTTTCCATTGATTAAAGCTTTACGTGTTCTAAAAATTCCTCCTGCCTTCAGGAGATATGATGGGAAAATGGGGCGAAATTGGGAAAAAGTGATAGCTATCATCCACAATTACAATTTTGTTGTCAATCTGCTTGAACAAATCAAAGAACAAGTTCACTCTGAGCAACAGGATATCATAAAAATTTTAATTTCTCATCCCACTGAGGAGCAATACCGATGACAGTAAACATCTGTTTGACAGCAAAACAGGTCTGTGTATGGATTGTTCCTAACTTATTTCAGGAAATCCCTGACAAGAACATTTAGAAGTAAGATTCTATTCTGTTTCAATGCACGGAATGTCCTGAAGCTTGGATCATTGGGACGCTTGGCTAACTGATGCAACCTACCAGATTTTGGGGTAACTTTGAGAATGTTACTCTGCTATGCTTTATAAATTCTTCTACTTAAACAGGTCTGATACAGCTCCCTGTTTGACCTCAACAATAACAATGACCTGCATTTGTACAGCACCTGTAACGTATAAAACAGTCAAAGACATTTCACAAAGGAAAGAATGGACCAAGCGCTAGTGGACAAATTAGGAGAGTTTACTGAATGTATGGTTGAAAAGATTTCGAGGAGGCTGTTAATGCGGAAGTTTGGGAGATCAGAACCTGGACAGTTGAAAGCTCTGTCACCAAATAAGGAAGAGGGGATTAACAAGAGTCAGAAGGCCATAGGCTTGTAGGAGGTTGCATAGTTAAATGGGGCAAGGCCATAGTGAGATTTTTAAATTGGCACAAGGATTTTTTTTTAAACTTCATAAATAAAGGCACTGCCTGTTTTAGTACTAAGCCATACAGACCAGAAGTATCAATACCCCTGCAAGTTTTGGGGGGGGTGGTGTGGGGACGAGCTGTCCATGCTCCTTCAGTAACTGAGGCTTTGCTGCAAAAGCTGCTAACTTCCTAACCCCAAAACCACAAACAGGACACTCCAGCCCTTGCTAACCAGGGAAGCCTCAGCACCAGGTTCAGCTGGCTTCCCTAGTACAAGTTCATTCCTCAAGAGACCCGGTATCTCCTCCATATCGGTACCTCCTCCATATCCCGGTAACTCCTTCATATCCCGGTAACTCCTCCATATCCTGATAATTCCTTCATATCCCAGTCCCATCACTGGTCTGATGTCCAACCCGCCCTAGCCCGAAGAACCAGATCCCTAGGCCATCTTTGGTCCACGAGCTAATTGACTTACTGACCTTCGCCTGGCCTTTGGGTGGTGGCAGCTCCTGCATATGCACACTATGTGCTATGTGATCTCACTGGTGTGCTCTGTCAACTGTCAACATAGCTTCACCTAGTGGACTACTGTGATAATGCAACTGCTGAAGTAAATACAATAAAAGGATCATGTGACATGGTCACATGACAAGTTCCTGTAGAGCCATCTTGTGTATGCGTATGTTTGTGATGTCGTAATGAATATCACATTACAACAACAATTTGTATTTATATAGCACCTTTAATGTAGTAAAACGTCCATCAGTAGGCACTGGGTCTGACTGCACGTGTTGGGTGCTTGGTTTTGCTGGTCACGTGTGGAAGTCTTTCTGCAATCCTGCACATGACCCCGTTTCAATTCCAGCTCATTTTTAAGTCAGTTAATCTCAGCTGGTGCAGCAGTTGAGGGGTTACAATTGACCTCCATGCTCTGGGCTAGGGAGGGAAAAGGCCCGGTTCCTGCTTCTTGATTGCTATCCAGTGTTGCTTCTGGAAAACATGCAAGTGAATGTCGGGTAAGGACAGGATCAGGTTTGGCTGCATTGCTCTCCTTGGCCAAAAAACCTGCTGACGATCATTGCACAGGCTCACACATAAAAGAATGGGCATTTGGGTGAGATACTCTAGGAACTGGCCATGCCAGTGGAATCATACCCCAGCAAAAGTCATCACCTTCAGGACAGGAAGGGAGAAGAGCAGGAGATAATTGGTTAATAAAAACATATGCTCAAATATCAGTTCTGGGATTAAGTAATTGACACTGGAAAGATTAATTCCTGATGTAAGTTTTAGGTTGAGAAACTGATCTTGCTCTTAACAGTAATCTTAACACTAAAAAATTGCTGGACCAATGTTGATGACACAGTAAAATGGGTAATTCCATACAGCAGCTGAAGTACTTAATGGCTGTTCCTGTAATTCCCAAATCGCTATCAGTTGTAACCATAGAGCAGTCTTGCAATTTGTTTCAATTGAATAAACGAGTTCAAATTAATAAAAAAAATGTTTGAAGGTTCAGGTCACTTAAGGTAATATAGTCTGTGGATTATTTGGCAATTGTAAAGTTGTTTTCAGCTACAACACCACATGAGACCTTCAGAAGCAAATGAAACTCTTTTTGGAGTTTATCTGGAAAACATAAAACATTAATCGGTGCCACCCGACCTGGGTGACACAACAGACATTTACTTTTTTTTTTCTTTTTTGTGTTTTTTTTTTGTGTTTTTCTTTTTTTTTTGGTTTTTTTTGGGCACTAAAATCAAATTTTTTCCTCCAGTGCCCCCTATAAAAGGGGAGGGGGACACTAAAAGCACCGGCAATTAAAACAAATTAAACTTTAAAACGTAAAATCAAATTAAAATTTGGTTGCCGGGCGTGATGATGCACTCCAGTCCCTCCGGTGCCCACCTCTCGCGGAAGGCCACGAGCGTACCGGTGGACACCGCGTGCTCCATCTCCAAGGACACCCTGGACCGGATGTAAGAGCGGAAGAGAGGCAGGCAGTCAGGTTGAACGACACCCTCGACCGCCCGCTGCCTGGACCGGCTGATGGCACCCTTGGCCGTGCCCAGGAGCAGTCCTACGAGGAGGCCCTCGGACCTACCCGCTCCCCTCCGCACAGGGTGCCCAAAGATCAGGAGAGTGGGACTGAAGTGCAGCCAGAATTTCAGGAGCAGCCCCTTTAAATAATGGAACAGGGGCTGCAACCTCGTGCACTCAATAAAAACATGGAACACGGACTCCTCCAGACCGCAGAAATTGCAGGCGGCCTGGGAGTCCGTGAACCGGCTTAAAAATTTGTTGCACGGCACTGCTCCGTGCACCACCCCCCAGGCCAAGTCCCCGATGAATAGTGGGAGGACTCCCGCATAGAGTGCCCTCCATCGGGGACCCCCGCCTCCTCCGGACGGCAAGATGGTACGCCATGGCGTGTCCGGACGGCCGGCGAGGATGGCAAAGTTGAGAGTGTGCAGGAGCAGCCCGTACAGGAAACCCCTCCGCGCGGAAATGAAAGGCACGGAGGGGATTTCCCCGAGGCGGCTCAATTTGTGAGGCGCCGGCCCCCGAGGGAGGTTCCGGGGTTTGGCGCCAATGAGGAATTCCGTCCGGACGGGGGTCAGTTCGGACGGGATCTCCCCACGTGCTTGAGCCTCCTCGATGCACCTAACAGAGTCAGGGCCCAAAGCTGTTTTTAGCGACTCGATGGCTTCGGCCGCGCGGCGGACGTCTGCTGAATTTAGGCGCCGCGCCAGCATGCCTGGCGCCATCCAGCCCGCTCCTCCGCCATCGAGCAGGTCCCTGACCCTGGTCACCTCACCAGCCACAGCCCTCTCTTCCGACCGCCACATAAAACCTCGGTCGTGGAGGTACGGATTCCCGAGCAGTGGCTCCTGCAGGACGGCCGCCACTCCAGCCGGCGGAGAGCTGCGCTTGGTGGAGACTTTGTTCCAGACCCTGATGAGTTCCTTGTAAAAGACAGGCAGCTCCCGGAGGGCGGTCCTGACACCCCCCAAGTTCACAAACAGGAGCTGCCTGTCGTAATTGAGGTCGCGCTGCTGGCGGAAGAAATACGTCGCCAGAGCACACCACCTAGGAGGGGGCTCGACGTAAAGGTATCTCTGCAGGGTCTGAAGACGGAAAGTCGCGAGCTGGGCGCTGACGCACACCAACGACTGACCGCCCTCCTCAAGCGGGAGACTCAAGACCGCGGCAGAGACCCAGTGCTTCCTGTTGTTCCAGAAGAAGTCCACCAGCTTCAGAAGCAAATGAAACCTAGAAAAAAAAAGTCCAGCTGACTGCAATGAATGTTCATGAAAGGGTGTCTTGGATTAACTGCCACTCGTAGGATTTTGTAATTTAACACTTGGGGATTTGTACAATTTTAAACTCGATGAACTTTGATGACTGTACACTGAGAATGAAACATTAAAGAGTGAGCAGCCTGCCAATGGCTCTATAGCTAAATGCACTACCCAGTGAGCCATTGAGGTCAATCTTAATTTTTGGCCGGGTAAACAGGCGGAAGATGGCAGCAGCCTGCCCATGCCGGGGGCAGAGCTCGGAGCTAGTTTGAGGTCCTAGCAACAATTAAATGAATCTGGAAAAGCTGCGGATGCCTAATATCGGGAGGTCTGGCGACCTCAGGCCAGCAGCAAACTAAGTCCAGGAGTGGTGTCATGGTCATGGGGTGGCAAAGGAGGGCAGGGCAGCAGCGGCCCACATTAGGATTAGAAGGAGCAAGGGAACTTGGAGGAAACGTCTTAAAGACTTACAATTGGCAGAAGAAAGAAAGACTTACATTTATATAGTATGGACCGACATGGCCAAGAGCCCTTCCTCTAGCTTGATACCACCTGGCAATAGCATTGAGCATGATACGCTGGTGTACTGTTAATGCCCCCATTATATATTCTCACTGAAGTTGTAAGGGTGCTTCCGAAAGGAAGTGCTGACAGAGATATGCCATCTCCTACAGGTAGACTGATGCCTGCACTGTTCTGGAGACAGCCTTCAATACTCCCCTCAACAGGTATCCAAATTCATTGTGGTGTGCTGCATGTTGCACAGCTTGTCCATCATGAGGGGCTAGGCACTGCAGTGGGGATTGCATGCCCACCTCAGGAGGAGGAGGACAACAAAGAGGAGCCTGGCAAGACCCCCATTGGATAACCACCCCATCCACAGAGGAGGCAGCGTGGAGATGCTGCAGGACCAAGAGTCATATGTCGCCAGCTCGTAATGGACCGGCTCTCCTAAATGGAGGAAACTGAGGGATAGAGCTAATACTGGACACGCTATGTGCCCCCTTGAAGGCACATCTCTGGTGAAGGTTGTAACGATGCACAAGACACCAATGGCCAATGATGAGGCATAAATTTTACTGCAACGAAGTCACAAAAACTCCCACCAAAATAAAATCATACAATATACAAAATTATGTTGCAGGGCAGTAAAGAACAATGAAAGTTCTTTACTGCTGTAAGTTTCGGCTCAGGTGCACAAAGTCTGTTGTGCAATGCCTAACTTAACGCCAATGCTTCACCAACTTCAATTTCCGTCTAAACTTCCAGTCGAAGGCGCAAACTATTTTCAGGCATAGCTTTAATGCCCTGCCGCGATTAACACCCCGAAATCTAAAGTCCACAAAATCCAGCCTGAAGTCTCTGATTTTATTTTGACCTGATTTTATTATGTAGCTGAGGTACGCTGCCTTGAATGTTTTCCAACAGTGTTAAGCAAACACTGCAACCCCCTTGCATCACAATATCATGAACTAATTTTCTTATTGACTGTAATGCTGATTAGATTTCCAAATCTAAGCAAGGACGATGCTCGTGTACTGCTAATAAGTTAATCTGCTGCAGTTGTGGGGTTACAGGACTTGCTGTTCTACAATTAAATAAGCAGCAAACATGTTAGAATAAATTGAAGCCTTACGTCTATGTGTTACCACCTGTGATACCAACCCTCAAAGCAATTGCTCCTGGGCACTGAACCCATCCTTAATACCACAAAACCATGTTATTAGAATAACTCCTGATGATATATCAAATTGAGACACACAAGATGTTTATCAGACACAGCAGCTGCCATGAGTGCCCACTATCAGCTCCTTTCCCATGCATATTTACATCCTTTAATTATCTGAAATTAGCTTTAAAAGGCTGAGGAATGGAAGTCGAGGCCTTCTCTCATTTGAAATAATGTCTCACAGTTACATTTATGACTTCCTCTCTTCGCACTGCCTTGTTATATCAAATGGGTCTCTTCTGCTTGTTTCCTCTGGAATAAGCATAGTCTTGTGGTTTCTCTCTCTCTGTGTCTGCAAAGGTTTCATTTATTACATCCTGTACTCATAGGTTTGTTACTTTATCATAGACCATCTTTTCTTGCGTTGTTCCTGGTGATATATAGGTCTCAGAAACTGACCCAGAAAATCCCAGAAAACTAAACAATCACTGGCCCCGAAATTCACGGTCCCGGGAAGGACTGTTACTGCCCGTTTGCGACGGCCATTCGTCAAAATCCAATGGCCGGCGCTTTGGGCTCAACTGGCCGCCACGATGTAAATTCGGCCCGGGAGGTCATACAGTGATGTGGGTCACCACCGCAATCAACAGACTCTCGTGGCGGTGTGGGGCTTGCAGCAGTAGTGACGTGCTGAAAGTGCGCACCGCTGCCGCTCCGCCCCCGGACCCATTTTCACCGTAAAGAAGCCGGTCCTTCAGCTGATGGTGCCCCCGCCAGCTTTTAGAGCCGGTGCAGTGTGGCAGAGATCTTGGAGCCATGGGAGCGGAGAGAGATAAGATGGTAAGATCCAAACTTGAGGACGGATCGAAAGCTCCCCGGAGTCCTCGAAGTAATAGAAGCTGAGTCGGTCTCACAGAGAAGTCCAGTAAGAGATCATCTTGGGGAGATCAGCAAGCTCTGGACGGGGTGAGATCTCGGAGCCAGCTCCGTATTGCTCAGCAACAAGTCCAGGAGCCTCTTCAATGGACCGGAGGAGTTCAGCACAGGTATTGTGCCGCTCCTGGTGAGTTATTAAGGCTTCTCGGGCCAGGATACGGATGATGCACTCCCTCCGGCTCGCAGCATTCCTGGCCCCAGACCTGTCACTCCACCAGTGCCTCCACGCATGGCCTCGCTCGAGCCAAGTCAGACTGAACCGTCCCAGGAGGGTGTTGACCAGTCTCCAGCCAGCCAGGGTTGGCGCAAGGATAATTGGTGCCCTAGGCAAATGGTTCACCTGATGCCTCGCCAAGCCTAGAAATCCAAGTCGGCTGCTTCCCGTGGGCGATCGACTGAGAAAGTTAAAAAAAGATGCGCACTTAGCTGTTCCTGCTGCGCTCACGAGATCCCGGTCCTGAGGCCTCCACTGACTGCATCTCGGAGCGCGTCCACGTCGGGACATCCATAAGTTGGAGCTGGAGTCACATGGCTCTGGGCAGCCAATCAAGGTACAGTATTTTCTCATTCATAATAATGGGAACTCCGTAAGTTGGAGTTCTCATGATGATTGAGAAACAGCCCCCAAACACCCAAAACACAAACAAAAAATAGAAAAAATACATTACATATCTAAGATTAATTTAAATTAAAGTTATTAATGTCTAATAAAAAAATTATATTTTCCGATTTAAAAAAAAGTTTTTAATTACGGTTTAAAATAAACTTACCGTAGTGGGCAGGGTTTTTAATATTAAAATGTGTTTTTTTAATTTAATTTTGTTATATTTATGTGTGTTTTAAAACTCATGCTTGTATCAGGCGCAAGAGTTTTCAGGACATCCGCTGGACAAGATATGAGCTGTGGCGATGAGGAAGATCTGTCAAGGTGGAGCTTGACAGATCGGAAAAGCCAGTTTTCAGCGCATGCACATTGTGTGCTGAAAATCGGCTTTTGCGATGCCTTCCCGGGTCCGTACGCACTCAATACGGACCCGGGGAGGCCGGGATTTCCAATTGTCCAATAATTCTTACAATGCGCATATAATATACATTTGTATATTATAAGTTTTATAAGTATACTTTTGTGTATGTTAACTGCGCACCTATAGTACCATACACCAGTAGTACTATACACCAGTATATTCAACATAATCTGTATTGGCGAGTATCCTGTGCCCATCCATGTATCATGACCCAGATATGTTTCATTTTGCAAAGGACAATACTGTTGTATTTTAAAGTAGATTATATAAAAGGGCACTTTATTCATTTTTTTAGACAGGCGACGCTAAAAAACATACAGCATTACAGTTGCCAGAGAGTTGATGATTTACTGGGGAAAGAGAAGTGTGATAAAGATGGGAGAGAGTAGGACATCTTCAAGATTAGTATCTGTAATGGGGAATCATTCAGAAGACAAAAAGGATCTTAAAAGGATAAATCAGAAGCAGCGGCCAAACTCTGTGCAACAGAGCTGTCTCCATTTAAAGGATGTTTTCACCCACTGTTCATACAGTACTTGTCCTTTTAATGTGTGGGGCTGGATGGTTGTCTCATCTGATCTTAGCTGAGCTGCGCTGATCTGCATGGGATGGCGGGAGTGTGTCTGCCGCCTCCCGCTGTCAGTTTCACCATGTCCACTTCACTCCCTACATTGGATATATTCAAGAGGGAGTTAGATATGGCTCTTACAGCGAAAGGGATCAAGGGGTATGGAGAGAAAGCAGGAAAGGGGTACTGAGGGAATGATCAGCCATGATCTTATTGAATGGCGGTGCAGGCTCGAAGGGCTGAATGGCCTACTCCTGCACCTATTTTCTATGTTTCTATGTTTCTATATCTCTGGGAGGCTGGCTGGGCTTCACCAGGGAGGGGGGGCAAACAGACAGTTCGGCGACTCACATGCTGCGCCGTCTGAACAGTAAAACAAAAACCTAACTCTCCACAAGTGAAGAAAATCAAATGAAAATTAAATAAAAAGGAAAGCTGGGAACTCACTGGTAACTTTGATGCTCTCCCGTTGCTCAGCAACCAACAGCGCCTGGCTACATCATTTTTCCGGTTCCAAATCTTGCCACTTTGAAAGAACAGCGCAGGGCAGCATCAGATTATCAAGCCAGGAAGAAAGAGGGCGATATCACTTGGGTACCTTTGTTTCCTCCCCACCCCCACCTCTAACCTACTACCTTTTAGTTCTGTGGGATTTTAAGTTCTATATAACACTAAATGTGTTATATATGCAGACTATAGATATGCTCTCTGTGTAGTCACATAAGAAGTATAGTAGCATAAGATGGAGGCTTGTTTACCTGATGTACTATCAATAAGGGTTACACTGTGTATATACTATGCTGGCACCACTAGAGGGTGCAACTGGTGGAGACCGGGATTTCCTGCCCTGGTGGCAGGGTCTGTATAAAAGGGTAGCCACCATGCTTGTGCCTCACTCTGGAGTTACGAATAAAGGACCAAGGTCACTATAGCTTGAGTACAGCACATTGCCTCGTGGAGTCATTCATAAGTGCATTACAGACATAACAGTATGCACCGCCATTTGCGCCCTATTTACAAAATACGCAAGGCAGGTTCATTATTAAGGGTTCTAGTTAAGAGAATTCCCACTGGATTCAAACCCATTTCCCAGCGCGTCCCTTGGAGAGATTCGTTTAATTCAATGGCCTGGAAATCCCGGTCTCTCGGGATCCGTACTGAGTGTACGGACCCGGGAAGGCAACGCAAAAGCCGGTTTTCAGTTCACAATGCGCATGCGCTGAGAAACGACTTTTCCGATCTGTCAAGCTCCAGCAACTCGGCAGCCAGGACATTTGCATGGGCAAGATTGCGGTATTTACCGATATCTTGCCCAGCGGATGTCCTGAAAACTCTTGTGCCTGATAAAAGCAGGTGCAGAGTCTACTTTTACAGGCGTAAGCATTTTAAAACACAAAAAATCATAATAAAATAAAATTTTAAAAATACATTTAATTCTTAAAAACCCTGCCCACTAAGATAAGTTTATTTTAAACCATAAATTAAAAAACTTTTTTCAAGAATCAGAATTTTTTTAAATATAAGACATAAATAACAAATTTGTGTTTTGGTGTTTGGGGCTGTTTCTCAATCATAATAATGGGGAGTTCCCATTATTATGAATGAGAAAATACTGTACTTTGATTGGCTGCCCAGAGCCATGTGACTCCAACTCCAGTTTACGGACGTCCCGACATGCAGGCGCTCCAATGCGCAGGGAGTGAAGGCCTCAGGACCGGGATCTCTCGTGGGCGCAGCAGGAACAGGTAAGTGCACATCTTTTTAAACTTTTTCACTCAATCGCTTGCGGAAGCAGCCGACCGGGATTTCTAGGCCAATTTTTTGGCGCCCCCCAAATTTTAATGTCCTAGGCGACTGCCTAGTTCGCTTAATGCTTGCGCCGGCCCTGCAGACGGCCCTTCCAGGCCCAAAGCTGCTCGAGGGCATCCTAGAAGGACATCCGCAGCTTCCACACAGGGAACACAGTAGCCTTCCCTAACCCGTGAGGCAGCCACAGGGGAGACACTGAGGTGAAGTTGCAGGTTAGGCATGCGTAGGTTCATCACAGGCAGTCCCTCGAAGTCGAGGATGACTTGCATTCACTCTAAAAGTGAGTTCTCAGGTGGCTGAACAGTCCTACAGTCTCTGTCACAGGTGGGGCAGACACTGTTTGAAGGAAAGGGTGGGTGGAGAGCCTGGTTTGCCGCACGGTCCTTCCGCTGTCTGCTCTTGATTTCTGCATGCTCTCGGTGACAAGACGCGAGGTGCTCAGCATCCCCCTGGATGCTCTTCCTCCACTTTGGGCAGTCTTGGGCCAGGGATTTCCGGGTGCCGGTGGGGATGTTGCATTTTATCAAGGAAGCATTTCCTCTGCCCACCTGGGGCTTGCTTGCCATGTCGAGGCTCCAAGAAGAGCGCTTGCTTTGGGAGTCTCGTGTCAGGCATGCGGACGACGTGGCCCGTGCAATGGGGTTGATCGAGTGTGGTCAGTGCTTCGATGCTGGGGATGTTGGCCTGAGCGAGGACACTGATGTTGGTGCGTCTGTCCTGCCAATGGATTTGCAGGATCTTGCAGAGGCAGCGTTGGTGGTATTTCGCCAGTGGTTTGAGGTGTCTGCTGGAAATAGTCCACGTCTCTGAGCCATATTGGAGGTCGGGAATCACTACTGCCCTGTCAATCATAAACTTGCTGCCAGATTTGAGGTCCTGGTCTTCAAATACTCTCTTCCTCAGGTGACCGAAGGCTGCGCTGGCACACTGAAGGCAGTGTTGGACCTTATCATCGATGTCTGCCCTTGCTGATAGTAGGCTCCCGAGGTATGGAAAATGGTCCACGTTGTCCAAGGCCTCACCATGGATTTTGATAACCAGGGGGCGGTGCTGTGTGGCAGGGTCAAGTTGGTAGGTCTTCCGGATGTTTAGTATAAGGCCCATGCTTTCACATGCCTCGGTGAAGGTGTTGACGATGGCTTGGAGCTTGGCCTCCGAGTGTGTGCAGACGCAAGCGTCGTCTGCGTACGGTAGTTCGATGACAGAGGATGAGACGACCTTGGATCTAGCCTGGAGGCAGCGGAGGTGGAACAGATTCCCATTTGTTACGCTTGGAATGCTGAGCTAGGGCAGTCTGAGCCCCTGGATTGAGATTTCAGTTTTCTCTCTGTGAATCATCGGGATCTCTATTTCTCTCTCTCTCTAGTTTTTTTCCCCCTTTTCTCTTTCTCTATTCCTATTTCTCTCTCTCCCAATCAAATGTTCTCATTTGGTTTCTCATTCCCTTCCCTCTCTCTTTCTCTCACCCTCTCTCTTTCCCTCTCCCTCTCTCCATCCCTCTCTCTCCTTCCCTCTCACCCTCCCCACCGAGTGCGGATTCTGTGCTGAACTCCTCCGGTCCATTGAAGAGGATCCTAGACTTGTTGCTGAGCAATACGGAGCTGACTCCGGGATCTCACCCCGTCCGGAGCTCGCTGATCTCCCCCAGATGATCTCTTACTGGGCTTCTCTGTGAGACCGATTCAGCTTCTATTACTTCGAGAACTCCGGGGAACTTCCGACCCATCCTCAGGTTTGGATCTTACCTTCTTGTCTCGCTCTGCTCCCACGGGCTCCGAGATCTCTGCCACTCTGCACCGACCTGAAAAGCTGGCGGGGGCACCATCAGCTGAAGGTCCGGCTTCTTTACGGTCAAAATGGGTCTGGGGGGGGGCGGGAGTGGCAGCAGTGCGCATTTTTAACGCATCACTACTGCTGCAAGCCCCACACCGCCACGAGAGTCGGCGGTGGCCCACACCTCTGCTAGACCTCCCGGGCGGAATCTTTGTCGGGGTGGCTAATTGAGCCCAAAGTGGGGGCCATTCGATTTTGATGACTGGCCGCCGCCAACGGGCAGTAACAGTCCTTCCCGGGACCATGAATTTCAGGGCCAAGATATGGACCAACTGTTTTTAAAACTCTTGTTTCACTTTTTATTTTAAACTCCACGCTACCGTTTTGGTTCAGTTGGTCAGTGCACTGCACAATGTGGAACTGTGGCTTGTATACCAAGAGGACTTGATCCCCAAAGAAAACTGTGGTGAGTTGGCAGGCAGAAATAGCCTGCCAACTCACTGTCCAGGCACACACATGAAGAATGAGATGTCAGAGAATTGTTGCTGTCCATGGAATCATATTAGAAGCATAGGACAAGGAGCGGAGAAAATTGTGGAAGTATGCAGGCATTTCGGCCTCCAGGCTTGTCCCTCACTCCGTCCGGCTTAGTGACTGGTCTCTGCTCCATGACTCTCTCATACAACTTGGCTAAAATTCAAGACTATCTTGGAACATAAGAAAAGTCATTGAATGCAAAACAGCTTTTCAGTCCATTGAATCGATCACTCCGCCTCAAAGCTTATCTAACTTCAATCTTGAGAATGTTGATTAGATGATAGAATAATGTTGTGTTAAGGTTCAACAAGTCAGAGAGAGCAATGCTTCGTGTAGAATAATCTTTGCAGAATAATCAAGGCACTTTCTACCATAACAAGGCACATTGGGGTTGAAATTGGCTGTTTTTTTAGAGGCGGTGTCACTGCCTAAGTGCTGATTTTAGAGCTAGGCGTTAACTGCAGCCTCAAAATGCCAAATTAAATTTTTACGCCCAAAGATGAGAGAGCAATGCTAAAAGTGGAGTTGCACACTCATTCTCAGGCACCAACAGGGCGGCATCTCAGGAGGCTGACTAAATTTCGTGTTGGGAGGCTGCCGGCATGTGAGCTAGAAAAACGTGAGGAAAAAAAACGAAAACTTCTTCGACCCACGTATACACTTCCCCACCGGTACAACTAGTAAATAAATGTTGAAATAAATAAATAAAAACTTACGTTGATCTCTGGGCGATTCCCCTCTAGATCCGCTATGGTCACATCACTTTTTTGCAAGCTGTATGAATGCCTGCCGGTTAGGCGCCAAGGGGGCGTTGCACGCTGGATGATGTTGCCACGTGGGTGGCGTTAGAGGGCACAGCGTTACCTCTTGGCGCCTCCACCAAAGACCAACACAATTTCGGCAGAGGCATGGACGGCGCTTACCGCCAATGGTAGGCCTTTGCCGCCCGTTTGCCGCCCATCGCCGGCGTTAACGGGCGCCGTTATAGAAACATAGAAAATAGGTGCAGCAGTAGGCCATTCATCCCTTCGAGCCTGCACCACCATTCAATATGATCATGGCTGATCATGCAACTTCAGTACCCCATTCCTGCTTTCTCTCCATACCCTTTGATCCCTTTAGCCGTAAGGGCCACATCTAACTACCTTTTGAATATATCTAACGAACTGGCCTCAACAACTTTCTGCGGTGGAGAATTCCATAGGTTCACAATTCTCTGAGTGAAGAAGTGTCTCCTCATCTCAGTCCTAAATGGCTTACCCCTTATCCTTAGACTGTGACCCCTGGTTCTAGACTTTCCCAACAACGGGAACATTTGTCCTGCAAATAACCTGTCCAATCCTGTCAGAATTTTATATGTTTCGATGAGATCCCCTCTCATTCTTCTAAATTCCAGTGAATACAAGCCTAGTCGATCCAATCTTTCTTCATATGTCAGTCCTGCCATCCCGGGAATCAGTCTGGTGATCCTTCACTCCACTCCCTCAATAGCAAGAATGTCCTTCCTCAGATTAGGAGACCAAAACTGTACACAATAGTCAAGGTGTGGCCTCACCAAGGCTCTGTACAACTGCAGTAAGACCTCCCTGCTCCTATACTCAAATCCTCTCGCTATGAAGGCCAACATGCCATTTGCCTTCTTCACCGCCTGCTGTACCTGCATGCCAACTTTCAATGACTGATGTACCATGCCTCCTAGGTCTCATTGCAACTCCCCTTTTCCTAATCTGTCACCATTCAGATAATATTCTGCCTCCCTGTTTTTGCCACCAAAGTGGATAACCTCACATTTATCTGCATTATACTGCATCTGCCATGCATTTGCCCACTCACCTAACCTGTCCAAGTCACCCTGCAGCCTCTTAGCATCCTCTTCATAGCTCACACTGCCACCCAGCTTAGTGCCATCTCCAAACTTGGAGATATTACATTCAATTCCTTCGTCTAAATCATTAATGTATATTGTAAATAGCTGGGGTCCCAGCACTGAGCCCTGCGGTACCCCACTAGTCACTGCCTGCCATTCTGAAAAGGACCCGTTTATTCCGACTCTTTGCTTCCTGTCTGCCAACCAGTTCTCTATCCACGTCAATACATTACCCCCAATACCATGTGCCTTAATTTTGCATAATAATCTCTTGTATGGGACCTTGTCAAAAACCTTTTGAAAGTCCAAATACACCACATCCACTGGTTCTCCCTTGTCCACTCTACTAGTTACATCCTCAAAAAATTCTTGAAGATTTGTCAAGCATGATTTCCCTTTCATAAATCCATGCTGACTTGGATTGATCCTGTCACTGCTTTCCAAATGCGCTGCGATTATGTCTTTAATCATTGATTCCAACATTTTTCCCACTACTGATGTCAGGCGAACCGGTTTATAATTCTCTGTTTTCTCTCTCTCTCCTTTTTTTAAAAGTGGGGTTACATTAGCTACCCTCCAATCCATAGGAACTGATCCAGAGTCTACAGAATGTTGGAAAATGACCACCAATGTATCCACTATTTCCAGGGTCACTTCCTTAAGTACTCTGGGATGCAGACTATCAAGCCCTGGGGATTTATCAGCTTTCAATCCCTTCAATTTCCCCAACACAATTACCTGACTAATAAGCATTCCCTTCAGTTCCTCCTGCTCGCGAGAACCTCGATCCCCTAGTATTTCCAGAAGGTTATTTGTGTCTTCCTTAGTGAAGACAGAACCAAAGTATTTGTTCAATTGGTCTGCCATTTCTTTGTTCCCCATTATAAATTCACCTGATTCTGACTGTAATGGACCTACATTCTTCACTAATCATTTTCTCTTCACATATCTACAGAAGCTTTTGCAGTCAGTTTTTTTGTTCCCTGCAACTTACTCTCAGACTCTATTTTCCCCTGCTAATTAAACCCTTTGTCCTCCTCGGCTGAATTCTAAATTTCTCCCAGTCCTCAGTTTTGTTGCTTTTTCTGGCTAATTTATATGCCTCTTCCTTAGATTTAATACTCTCCCTAATTTCTCTTGTTAGCCACGGTTGAGCCACCTTCCCCGTTTTATTTTTACGCCAGACAAGGATGTATAATTGTTGAAGTTCATCGATGTGATCTTTAAATGTCTGCCATTGCCTATCCACCGCCAACCCTTTTAGTATCATTTGCCAGTCTATCCTAGCCAATTCACGTCTCATACCATCGAAGTTACCTTTCTTAAGTTCAGGACCCTAGTCTCTGAATTAACTGTGTCACTCTCCATCTTAATGAAGAATTCCACCTTATTATGGTCACTCTTCCCCAAGGGGCCTCGCACAACAAGAGTGCCAATTAATCCTCTCTCATTACACAAGACCCAATCTAGGATGGCCTGCTCTCTAGTTGGTTCCTCGACATATTGGTCTAGAAAACCATCCCTTATACACTCCAGGAAATCCTCCTGCACCGTATTGCTACCAGTTTAGTTAGCCCAATCTATATGTAGATTAAAGTCACCCATGATAACTGCTGTACCTTTATTGCACGCATCCCTAATTTCCTGTTTGATGCCATCCCCAATCTCACTACCACTGTTTAGTGGTCTGTACACAACTTCCACTAGCGTTTTTCCGCAGCTCTACCCATACAGATTCCACATCATCCAAGCTAATGCCCTTCTTTACTATTGCGTTAATCTCTTCTTTAACCAGCAACGCTACCTCACCTCCTTTTCCTTTCTGTCTATCCTTTCTGAATATTGAATACCCCTGGATGTTGAGTTCCCAGTCTTGGTCACCCTGGAGCCATGTCACCCTAAACCCAATGATATCATATCCGTTAACAGCTATTTGCGCAGTTAATTCATCCACCTTATTATGAATGCTCCTCAGGCTTGTTTTTTTAACACTCTTTGTCCTTTTAGAAATATGTTGTAAGATGGCCCTTTTTGATTTTTGCCTTTGATTTCTCTGCTATCCACCTTTCCTTATCTCCTTTTTACCTTTTGCTTCTGCCCCCATTTTACTTCCATCTGTATCACTGCATAGATTCCTAACCCCCTGCCATATTAGTTTGAACCCTCCCCAACAGCACTAGCAAACACTCCCCCCAGGACATTGGTTCCAGTCCTGCCCAGGTGCAGACTGTCCGGTTTCTACTGTCCCACCTCCCCCAAAACCTGTTCCAATGTCCCAGGAATTTGAATCCCTCCCTCTTGCACCATTCCTCAAGCCACGTATTCATCTTAGCTACCCTGCTATTTCTACTCTGACTAGCATGTGGCACTGGTAGCAATCCTGAGATTACTACCTTTGAGGTCCTACTTTTTAAGTTAACTCCTAGCTCCCTAAATTCAGCTTGTAGGACCTCATCTAATTTTTTACCCATATCGTTGGTACCTATATGCACCACAACAACTGGCTGTTCCCCCTCCTCCTCCAAAATGCCCTGCAGCCGCTCCGAGACATCCTTGACCCTTGCACCAGGGAGGCAACACACCATCCTGGAGTATCAATTGCTGCCGCAGATACGCCTATTTATTCCCCTTACAATAGAATCCCCTACCACTATCGCTCTCCCACTCTTTTTCCTGCCCTCGAGTGCAGCAGAGCCACCCCTGGTGCCATGACCTTGGCTGCTGCTGCCTTCCCCTGATGAGTCATCTCCCCCAACAGTACCCAAAATGGTATATCTGTTTTGGAGGGCGATGACTGCAGGGGTCCCCTGCACTACCTTCCTTCCACTGCTCTTCCTGATGGTCACCCATTCCCTATCTGCCTGAGTAATCTTTACCTGCGGTGTGACCAACTCACTAAACGTTTTATTCATGACATCCTCTGCATCGCAGATGCTCCAGAGTGAATCCATGCGCAGCTCCAGTGCCGCAATGCGGTCTGTCAGGACCTGCAGCTGGACATACTTCTTGCACACATAGCAGTCAGGGATACTGGGATCGTCCCTGACTTCCCACATCGCACAGGAGGAGGGAATTTTGGCCCCTTAATATTTTATAAATGTTTCAAAGGAATAAATCAGAGAAGGAAGCACTAGGGATATAATTGTAACTGTAGAAGCTAATGAAATTCGAGCAAAGACTCCCATTGCATAAGGGGCAGAGGTCAATGATAACTCAGCATGCAAAAGCATCGATTTTCTTCTCGAGTCTGGTGGCCACCATTGGTGCCTGTCCGAGCATAATCCTAATAATGGCTGACTGCAACATTTATATTTTATCTGCCACTCTCTCGTAAAGCACAGGGCAGCATTTTGAATGTTTTAACTTTAATTTGTAGGCCCGCTCTGCACATTTTGAATCGATGTAAAGCAACTTGAAATAAGCCAAATAGATTTTAGGGCGGTTAGGTGACACTACCTAAAAGAGGTAGGCCTAGAAATTGGGTAACACTGGAAACCTGCAAGGATAATGGCCGCTGGCTGAGAGAGCGCAGCTAGTACTGGCATTTAGGTATGGCCTGGTCATCATCATCAGCGTGGTGGTGATTTTCTAGTGTAACGGGCTCTGTGCAGCACTAAACTCAGAAGGAGGCCAAACATCACCTCTGTCTCCATCTAGCGGTGTGGGGGTACGGGGAAGAAAAGAGTGACCTGAATAGTTGCCATATGCGTTCCAAAAATAGTCGCTGTCACCGAATTTTTGTTGATTTTTTTAATAGTTTATGATATGAATGCAGATAATTATCTTCAATTGTTGCAATGGAGTTTACCCATTGATTTACTAACCACAAACACTGTAGGCCTCTTGGAAAGCTGCCAGAAATGAGGTTGTCGCAAACCACCATTACAGGAGATAAACCCTTACAACCACATGAGATTGTCGCAAACTACTGTGTGGGAGGCACTCACATTACTCCAGGAGGTATACTCGGTACTACAGGAGCTATACACCTTACTCCAGGAGGTGTACACGGTACTTCAGGAGGTGTACTCGGTACTCCAGGAGGTGTACTCGGTACTCCAGAAGATGTACTCGGTACTCCAGAAGATGAACTCTGTAATCCAGGAGGTATACTCGGTACTCCAGGAGGTGTACTCGGTACTCCAGGAGGTGTACTCGGTACTCCAGGAGGTATACTCAGTACTACAGGAGGGAGTCTCTCACCACTACTGGTTTAAGCCAGGTGAAGTATCACTACAGCTGATGCCGAGTGAGGTTTGAAACATTCCAGGCAAACATCTAAAATTCATTTCCAAACATTTAAATACTAGCAAAGTAGCGATTGCTCATTGGATTTTTTGGAGACTTGTTAAGCTTCACTTTACACCAAACTGCAGTTACATCACAGTACTTGTGAAATAAAAGCTACATCTTTGCCCAATTTCACCAAGAGCTAAAACTATTTGCAATGGTGCAAACTGTAGAAAATATAATGAGCCTATTTGCGTAAATATTAAATTGGATTTAGCAGAAACATAGGTATTAGGTACAATATATGTTACAAATAGTCACTGATTCAAATGAAACACAGATTTCCTTGTCAACATTTTTCCTGGTCCAGGAGACTTGATATAAGCTACGTTCTATTTAATAAAGCACTGAATGAAACCAATGTGATTCAATGAAAGTTTCAGATTAAAAACAATTACTCAAGGCCATGTCTGAATTCTATCAGTCACAAACTATATTTAGTAAAGGGCCCTAAACAGGCAGTTTCTTTTAGAGACTAGAGCAGTGTTTTCAGTCTTCCTCTTCCAACTTTCAACTGGTTATAAATCAGCGCAGTGAAAGCACAGACCCTGCCAGCACAAGTGACAAGTTCACAATGACTGGCGATAAATACTGCATTATTTGCATACCACATCACTTGCTGCAAACTCCCATCATTCCGATAACGATTCCATTTGTTTTATTCCTTTCCCTTTGCATCTAATTAGCTGAAAGGCGAGGACTCCTTTAGTGCCTCAGTTTATAAGGGCACTAAGTGGAGCGTGGAACTGAGCCATGCAGATCAGGAGGGGCCGAATTTTGGTCGCTGGTCTGTGCTGAGTTCGCTGATTTCAGATGATACTTGGCCTCAGTCCTTGGTTTAGGGAGGCAGAAATTAGCCAGCATTCCTATGGAGGAGTATTGCAAGGGCCAATATTTGGACAGCGGGATTGGACTTGGCTGTGATTCTCCTGAAATTGAATTTCCTGTTGGCATTGTCCAGGTTCACAAATGAATAACGACGCCTGGGAGACCAGCACCTCTTGGAACAGTACCCAGCAAGGAGTCAATGGCTTCTGGAAAGCAGGAGGAGGGTGACAAAAATTGCAGAGAAAGAAAAAGACTGCCAGGAAGTGATAATTCCCCAATGGCTAAGTGTGTAAATGTACTGCCAAGTTGTGGTACTGATCCATTGTGATCAAGGTCGAATTCCTTACTTGTATTACTGTATTTGAATTTTGTGCTCATTAAAATGAGGGAAGGTTAATGTTGAGGAACCGAACTGTTTGGAGACCCAGTATGAGCAACAAGTACTCCCAACTCTGGTATAGTAGCAAGCACACTCAGGATCAAGCTTCCTCTCCTCTTCCCCAGCAGTGTGCTCAGCTCAAACCCATTGCAACAGTACCCAGCCCTTCTGAGGCCTCTCTAAATGAAATTGTCTATTCGTGCTGAATCAGTCGCAGTTCTGTGCTGGCCACCAAGAATTGGATTAAGAATGTCTATATGGTTCACACAGGATCAGTACAGGAAATGACTGGAAGAGCTATTCGTCACATCAGTCTGGGCTGGATTTACCCCAGATTTGAGGTGAAAGGCCAATAACCCATTGCACTACCTAGTGCCCATGATTCAATTCCTGGCCTGTGTTGATCGAACTCATTTCAGTTGGGGTAGCAATTGGAGTGCTACAATTGATCTTGGCAACTCTCAGCTTGGGAGGAGGAAGGTCCACCAACGTTCCAATTCCAGATTATTATGGATTGGCTTCTGCTGCAAACAAATAAATAGGAAATAGGAGCAGGAGTAGGCTATTCGGCCCTTCATCAACATACGTAGAGGTCAGTTGAGGGCAGGATTGGTTTGAGCTACAATGGTTCCCTCTAGATAAATAGCCTACCGATAATTACTGTCCTAGCTCACACACATGAAGAAAGTTGAGGAATTGGAGAGTCGCTGGCCCCCTTGGAATTATAAGCCAGCAGGATACTTGGGAACCGAAACAGCCCCCTCTTTAAGGTGCATTACCGCCTCGGTAATAGGGCGATAAGGCCTTTCCGTCCGGGGGAAGGTGGATAGTCCGACCCATCCGAAATTGCTTCTGGGCTGCGGGTGGCAGAAACGGGTTTCCACCCTGCCCGTGTTCCTGCCCCGTCGGGCTCAGTGCCTACCCCTTACTGCCCAGCGGTGACCCCTTTCTGGCCCGCATGGGAAATTGCCCCACGGTAGCGGTGGTGCCCCCAACAGCTTTTCCCGGCGGGAAGCTTCCAGTGGCTGGGTGGCATGTCCGCCCTTAAAGGGGAGGGCGCAACGCTGCCGCCACCATTTTATTTTAATTATCGGCCGACTCTGAAGTCAGCCCAACATTGGTGGCCACAGGTTTGGCCAATAGGCAGCCTGGCACCCCATAGCCTGCTGGCCCAGCCAAAGCCCTCCCTGGTGTCCCAGTGGGTGCCACTAAAGTGGTTGTATAGCCCGCAAAGACCCTCCCCTTTAACTGAAAGGGAGGGACATTGCTACGTGTCAGCGTGACACGGCACATCCACGTCGCGCTGATGTGCTCAGCGTGGCACTGATGTCACCGTCCCGCTCCCAAATCACTTCCACCTCTCAGCTGCCCCAAACACCGCCCGAACAAAATTAAAAAGTTAAAGAGGCCAATTTCCCTCTATTCTCCGCCACATGGATTCGGGTGGAAAATATTCATTTAATTCGAATTATCC
This sequence comes from Pristiophorus japonicus, assembly GCF_044704955.1. Taxonomy (NCBI): domain Eukaryota; kingdom Metazoa; phylum Chordata; class Chondrichthyes; family Pristiophoridae; genus Pristiophorus; species Pristiophorus japonicus. The sequence continues at coordinate 75,605,534 of NC_091978.1, read as the reverse complement.
GGCCCATTTGGGACAAGGGTAATTTCGGCCCCTAGGCCTCAAAAGAGGAGGGCAGAAAACTCAAAACCAGAAACCCAATCAGTAAAGCTGCTTTTGGCTCCCACCCTCTCCGGTGTTTCGGCCACGTTGCCCCATTCTGGTTTGTTTCAGACCTTTAGGGGCCGAAATTCAGGGTCGCCACAAACCTGACACACCTACCGTCCTTTTTGCGTGATTACCACCGTTATTTTTGCGGCGGCCAGTCGATCGATTTTCAGCGTTTTTTTTTTAAATGGCGTCCGGCGCCAATGACCGTCGGGAATCGGGAGTTTGCAGCGGTGTGGGTGGGTTGATTGTAGCGGAGTAACCACGGGGAAATTCAGCCTTCTGATCATATGCAGCTAATGAGCCAGCAGCTCCCTGGCATTCTTGAAGGCCAGGGTTTGCAGCTGGGCTCTGAGAAGGGAAGGAGTTCTGTTGAAGAATGGCTGGTGCTGCAGAACCAAGAAGGGCAAGTAGATTTTCGTTCACCAAGTTGGACACCCTGATGCTCATCATCACCATAGGCAGTCCCTCGGAATCGAGGAAGACTTGCTTCCACTCTTAAAATGAGTTCTTAGGTGGCTGAACAGTCCAATACGAGAGCCACAGACTCTGTCACAGGTGGGACAGACAGTCGTTAAGGGAAGGGGTGGGTGGGACTGGTTTGCCACATGCTCTTTCCGCTGCCTGCGCTTGATTTCTGCACGCTCTCGGCGATGAGACTCGAGGTGCTCAGTGCCCTCCTGGATGCACTTCTTCCACTTAGGGCAGTCTTTGGCCAGGGATTCCCAGGTGTCAGTGGGGATGTTGCACTTTATCAGGTAGGCTTTCAGGGTGTCCTTGTAACATTTCCTCTGCCCACCTTTGGCTCGTTTGCCGTGAAGGAGTTCCGAGTAGAGCGCTTGCTTTGGGAGTCTCGTGTCTGGCATGCGAACCATGTGGCCTGCCCAGCCGAGCTGATCAAGTGTGGTCAGTGCTTCAATGCTGGGGATATTGGCCTGGACGAGGACACTGATGTTGGTGCGTCTGTCCTCCCAGGGGATTTGTAGGATCTTGCGGAGATACTGTTGGTGGTATTTCTCCAGCGACTTGAGGTGTCTAATGTACATGGTTCATGTCTCTGAGCCATACAGGAGCAGGGGGTATTACTACAGCCCTGTAGACCATGAGCTTGGTGGCAGTTTTGAGGGCCTGCTCTTCAAACACTCTTTTCCTCAGGCGGTCCTTCTCCCATTTATGCTTGCAGATCAGACTGCCCTTGTGGTCTCTGGTACTGGTGATGCCGATGTGGGCAGCATGGGTAAGTGAGGCCCTCCTTTAATTATATCTTTCTGTGAATACGCTAGCGCCACTGTGCCTTTCCTTCCAAAAGCATGCTAGTTGCAGCCTCCAGGCATTAATCCCCTACCTCCCCCTCACGGCAGCCCTTCTCCCATTTATGCTTGCAGATGAGAGGCCGAGTGGCAGCACAGGACAGAGAGAGCCAACACCTGTGAGACCAGTGCCACGCCTGGACTCAACCCCGGAGCCCAGTGGCAGTACAGGACAGAGAGAGCCAGCACCTATCAGCCCAGAGCCAGACCTAGACACAACATCGGAGCCTGGTGGCAGCACAGGACAGAGAAAGCATACAGTTTTGGTCTTCGTATTTAAGGACAGATATACTTGCATTGGAGGCTGTTCAGAGAAGGTTCACTAGGTTGATTCCGGAGATGAGGGGTTTTGATTTATGAAGATAGGTTGAGTAGGTTGGGCCTATATTGGAGTTCAGAAGAATGAGAGGTGATCTTATCGAAACATATAAGATAATGGGCTCAAAACTGGCCAGGAATTGCTCAGTTTTTAGTTTTGGAGCAACTTGATTTTTCTGGAGTACCTTAAAATCCCCATTTTGCACATTCAATTTGCGCCAGTGTAAGTGAGTTAGTTAGGATTTTTTTAGTTTAGTTTAGTTTTTTTCAAAAGGGGGCATTACCAGCCACCTATGGCCGTTTTGGCCATTTAGACCACTTTGGACAGCTAAAAGTTATTCCAAACTAACTTAGGCCAGCGTATGTGGCCACTTGTGGCCGCACAGAAAACCCTTGCGGAGAGTTAAGAAATCAGCGCAGGTAGCTACATCAAAGACCATTTGGCCAGAAATAGGGGTGGGAAGGGAAACAGAGAGGACCTTGCAAAGCACTAAACAAAGCACAACAATTAGTAAGCGTTCAAGAAGACATAAAAACATTCAAGAAGAAATAAAAAATAAAACTAAGTCCTACCTCCATATCAAAACTCGGGCTGGGAAGTCAGCGGGTCAGCCGGTACAACAGAACTAAGTAAGTAAGTAAGTACCTTCATCTTCAGCCTGGGAACATTACAGATTACTGTAAACACTGACAGCAGCCAGTGACAATCAATGAAACCAAATGAAGATCCAGAATGGGGATTGCTTCTGAATGAATCCTCCCAGTGACGCAGCAAGTCCAGATTCCAGTCCCAGGAATCTTCACTTCGGGATCAGCCTCAGTGCGTTCCACAGTGGGTCTGGCCGGTGCGGGAGACCACTCAGCCAGGGATAGGGACAGCGAGCATCGGGTCCCTTCCGCACAAGCTGTAGGACGCGCTGGGGGTGAGGAGCTACTGCGCGTGCGCGCACACTCTAACGCGCATGCGCCAACGTCCCGGCACTGATTTCAACGTCGGGACAGTAGCTCCGCCCCCAATCCATTGGCCACGCTGCGCCAAGCCCCAGGAGACGCAACACAGCGGCCAAAATCGGGAAACATTTTTTCAGTGTCCTTTTCATCCGACAAAAGCAGCGCAACTCTGACGAGTGCGGCAAAAATCTGCAGGGGCCAATTTTGAGCACGATGAGAGGGCTCGACAAGCTGGATGCAGAGAGGATATTTCCACTCACAGGCCACGGGGGACCTTCCAGTGTGGTGCCACACCATCGACTTGACCTCCCTCAGATTGGTGTCACCACCGGTGAGTGACTCAGACTCCTCGGGCCAGGACATGAATGATGCGCTCCCTCAGGATCACAGCATTCCTGCCTCCAGACCTATCACTCCGCCAGTACCTCCACGCATAGCCTTGCCTGAGCCAAGACATAGTCTCAGAATAAGGGGCTGCCCATTTAAAACTGAGATGAGGAGGAATTTCTTCTCTCAGAGGGTTGTAAATCTATGGAATTTTCTGCTCCAGAGAGCTGTGGAGGCTGGGTCATTGAATATATTTAAGGCGGAGATGGACAGGTATTTGAGCGATAAGGGAATAAAGGGTTATGGGGAGAGGGCAGGGAAGTGGAGCTGAGCCTATTAAATGGCAGAGCAGGCTCGAGAGGCCAGGTGACCTATTCCTGTTCCTATTTCTTATGTTCTTATGAGCCAGCACCTGTCAGCCCAGTGCCAGGCCACGATTGCACCCTTGAGGACTTAAGTTCCGATATGCTTATTGACAGCATTGAGGGCTCCAGCCTTGCTGACGCCTTGGAGCGCACTCCATCTTTTGTGGACCTCGTTGATGAGGAAGAGGAGGACACTGCTGGCACCAACGCGTCACTGCTTCCACCCACACACTCCAGCTCAGATACTGGATGTGCGTGGTCCGAACTAGTTGAGATAGTACAGGGGTCTGCACTGGGTGTTGCACCAGGGCGTAGAGGGCTGCAGCATGGTGACGGGGCTAGCCAACCTCAGGTGCGATCCCTCTGGCGTGGGGGGGGGGGGGTGAGTCCGCACTGGAGTTCTGCTAAGGAGGACTCAGACGAGCCCATCGATGTAGCGGCTTATGAGAGAAGAGTGGAGGCCATGCATTCCCAGATGTTGGGGGAACTGTCAAGAGTGCCAGAGAGCCTGTCGGAAGTGGCGAGGAGCACGGAGGAGTCTGCCTCCCGTATAGTTGACAGCTCTGTGCACTTCATGGAGCGCATCATTGCCAATGTGCAGGCGATGGTGGACTCCCCGTTTGTCCATGCGGATCCAGCTGTGATGCCGCAACCTGTAGGTGATGTGGCAGCTGGCATTACAGAACAGGCGCGAGGGAAAGAGTGCATCGGTGCTGGATTAGAGAGGATGGCCACGCCCTGGACGTGGAGAATGCTCTTATGCACTCTGGGCAACAGGCCACGGAGCGTCAAACTGCTGCCTTTTCTGCTTACTTTGAGACTCTGGCTGCTTTCATGCAGTCTCAGCTCAATGCCACCCCTCAGAGTTGCTTTCGCGGCTGGGTCCAACACGGGCCACAGGGAACCTTCCGGTGTCACACCACAGCACCGACCTGACCTCCCTCAGATTGATGGTGGTGGTAATTGCCGCCACCGATGAGTGACTCAGGCTCCTCGGGCCAGGATACGGATGATGCGCTGCTGCAGGATCACAGCATTCCTGACTCCAGACCTGTCACTCCACCAATGCCTCCACGCATGGCCTTGCCTGAGCCAAGCCAGACTGAACCCTCTCAGGAAGATTGTGACCAGTCTGCAGCCGGGCCTTCCAGGCCCAAAGCTGCTCGAGGGCATCCCAGAAGGACATCTGCAGTTTCCACACAGGAAACACAGCAGCCTTCCCAGACACATGAGGCAGCCTCAGGGGAACCACTAAGGCATACTAGATTAGGCATACGTAAGAGGGGTTGTAAGGAAATGCACAAAATGAGAAATGATGTAGTTGTGCAAGTTTTTTGAACTGTTTTTTGTTGTTGGCCTTTTGCACTGATTTGGATTACATGATAAATCTTTATTTTTTTACACCTATATCTGGGCAGGTGTCTCATTTGAGAGTGGGCATTTATGTATGAAGCCACTCATTGGGGTGGCCATGGGAAATAGAAGCTGACGGGTCATGTGGAGATGAATTTACGTGAATCGAGCAGCAATCAGACGTCTCTGCACCTCCCTTGCAGGGTTGGGATGGGGACAACGTCTCCTGGGTGGGTGGCGATGGGATCCTGGTCCTCCAGCTCCTCCTCCTCAGGAGGTACTGCTGACTCGACCTTCAGCGTCTGACCCCTCATGAGAAGAAGGCTGTGCAGAATCATGTACACCATCACGAATATGGAGACCCACTCAGTAGAGTACTGCAAAGCGCCACCAGACCGGTCCAGGCAGCAGAACCTCTGTTTGAGGATCCTGATGCAGTGCTTGATGATGCACTTGGTGGCAGAATGAGCTTCATTGTATTCATACTCGGCCGCAGTCCTGGGATTCCGAAGTGGAGTGAGCAGCAAGTGTACAGGGCTTGTCCCGAAGCAGCCATCCACAACCCTGATTTGGTCCGGTGAAGACGGCGGGCACTGATCTGGTGCAGGATGAAGGAATCGTGGCTGCTGGGTGGGTACCTGGCATTAACTGCCAGGATCCTACGCTGGTGGTCGCACAGCAGCTGCACATTCAGAGAGTAGAATCCCTTTCTATTCATGAAGTGTGTGGGATGGTTCAATGAGGTCCTCAGGCCAACGTGTGTGCAGTCAATGGCACCCTGCATCCTGGGGAACCCTGCAATCCTGACAAATCCTGCCAGTCGCTTCACCTGCTTCTCCCTGGTCATTGGGAAGGAGATACATTGGACTCTTCTCCTATAAAGAGCATCGGTCAACTGCCGGATGGAGCGATGGGCGCAGAATTGGGAAATGTTGGATATGCCTGCAGTTGCAGACTGGAAAGAACCCGTCGCATAAAAGTTGAGAACTATGGTGACCTTGGTCTCAATGGTGAGAGCTGTCCTGAGCCTTGTGTGAGGCTGCAGATCTGGCTGCAGGGCATTGCACAGCTCCCTCAGTATGTCCTTTATAAATCATCACCTTCGCAAATATTCCTCATCATTGAGCTCCAGGAAGAAAAACTGTCATTGGTACACCCTTCCCCCAGGTCTGTGCTGGGCCCCTCTGATGGCACCTGACTGATCGCTTTCTCCCTGTTCCTGCTGATGGTCTGGAGCCTCTGCAGGCTGCTGCTGGCAAGGCTTCTGGCCCAGTATATGGTGCGGGGGGTCAGCATACCTGACCCTCCTCTCACGCCATCCACCTCCTGGCTACCCTCTATACATGAAGATCTGCTGCCTTCTGCAGGCCCTTCTCCCTGTTGGGCAGCCATGGCTGCTGCCTCTCTTGCCCGCTGCCTCTGTACATGTTGCTAACGGTGCCGGCTTCTCCTGCATGCCGCCCTGCCTCTCGCAATGTGCAGAAGGCGTTGCCCTGCCAACACTGAGCCCATTCTCTTTGCAGCCTCAACCCTCACAAGCAGGCCTGTGTGTAGCAGAAAATGAGGCCCACAGGCCCAGAGTGAGAATGTTGTCAACTCTCAAAATGTTCTCAATAGCCTGCTGCAGGTTTTCCAAATACCCACAGACAAAGTTTGTGCACAAAATACCCGATCGCACCAAACATCCCTTCTCCTCCTCTGGCGGTCTCGAGCAGCCCGGCAAACTGCACTGAGCCAAAAAGCTGGCGGGGGCACAGTTAGGAAAAAAGCTGGGTTTTCTATGCTGAAAGTAGGTGGTGTGGCTGCACTGCAGCGGTGCGGCACTTTAATGATGTCACCATAGGACCCACACTGCAGCGGAAATCTCCCATGCTTAATATGGGTCGCACCGTCCAATGGACTGGAACGCAGCGGTCACTCGATTCCGCCGCATGGCCGCCGCAAAACCACGGTAGCGGACCTTATTCGGACCATGAATTTGGACCCCTTGGCATACTGTACATTTCTACTCTAAATCAATTCTCTGTGGGCTTAGGTGAAGCTTTTTATTTTCATCAATTTTTGCTGCATCCCTCAGAGAGCAAACGGCCATCATGTGGAAATGCTTGGCCTCATAATATTTCTGTTACTGCTTCTTTGAAAATTCTACCTGTGAGGGGAGGAATCAATGGAAGCAGAGTAGCAGAGAGAGGTTGTACCCTCACTTCGGGCCCAAGTTTCCACATGATTTGCGCCTGATTTTTAGGAGCAACTGGTGGAGAACGGATTATCTTAGAAATCGCAATTCTCCACATGTTCTTTTCTGCAGTTCTAGTCAGTTAGAACAGTTCCACTTTGGAACAGAATTTTTTCTTCAAAAGGGGGCCTGATTTCAAAGTTTCCACAGTGAAAACGTACTCCAAACTAACTTAGAATGGAGCAAGTGAAGATTTTTGTAGAACTGAAAAAACCTGTCCTACACATTAAAAAATCAGGCGCAGGTTACAAATTAGGCGTAGGGAACGAGGGGGGGAGGCGGGGGGGGAAGGGAAGTTATTAAATTCTACAATAAATCCTTAGTTATACTTATACAAATATTATACAAATAAATCCAACCTGAATAAAAATTTATAAGCAAAGAAAAGATTAAATAAACCATGTTCCTACCTGTGTGAAAGTTCTTCAGGCAGGCCTTTAGGAAGCAGTTTGCCGTCGGGACCGAAGGCTGAACGGGCCGGGCCCGAGATTTCGGGCAGGGCCTGTCCCCAGCACCAGAGGTAGGTGGCGTTGGGTCAGGTCGGAGAGAGAGGTTCGGTTCGGGTCGGCAGGGAGGGGGGGGGGGGGAGGGGGAGGGAGGGAGAGATGGAGAGATGGAGAGAGAGAGAGAGAGAGAGAGAGAGAGAGAGAGAGAGGAGGGAGGGAGGGAGAGGGATGGAAGGAGGTCAGGGGGGAGGTCAGGGAGGGGGAGGTCAGGTCGGATCCAGTCCAGGGGCGGGGGCGGGAGTAGAGTCGGGTGGGAACGGGAGCGGCAGCGGCAGACGGGTCGGGTCCGGTCGGTGGGCCGGGGGGGGGGGGAGCAGGAGCGGTAGTGACAGGTTGGTCAGGTCGGGTCGGGTCGGGTCCCGGGGGGGGTGGGTGGGGGGCGGGGAAGCAGGAGCGGCAGCGGCAGACGGGTCGGGTCGGATCTGGTCCGGGGGGGGGCGGGGGGGAAAGCAGAAGCGGGAGTTGGGAGGAAGCAGGAGCTGGCCGTGGGAGGAGCCTTATTCACGCAGCCCCAGTGAGGCATTGGGCCAGGGCTAGGGGCTGCGTGCTTCGGGCCCCTCCCACACAGCTTCGGGCGCCTGGAGCTACTGCACTTGCGTGCCCACTGTAGCGCGCATGTGCAGAGGTCCCGGCACTGTTTTCAGCACAGGGACCTGGCTCCGCCCCCCTACAGCTCCTGCTGCGCCGCGCAGAGGGCCAGAAGACCTGCAGGGAGGTGGAGAATACGGAGGGTTTTTTTAGGCGCACTTTGTGGCGCGAAAAACGGGCGTCCAGGTCGGGACTGTGCCGTTCTAGGTGCGGCTCGAAACTTGGGCCCTTCAAGAGGATAGACACGCTAATAAATATCACCATTCTTATTGCTACCTTTTGTAATGCCTGTGAGCGTAACTCATCTGAAATGTCAAATGACAGAAAAAACACCAATCTTACTTCGAGCAGTAATTTTGTTTCAGTCAGTAATGACTGTGTTTTATATTCCCCAATTTTTCCCCTTCTCTCCTGAAAGCACTGACTCAGACTAAGACATGATCTACAGCTCCACAGCTCCCAGCCATCGCACCTAAATGGGCAATCTTCATCTGCGAGGCCAACATGGTGAGTGTCCGTTGACTTCTCATAATCCTCTTTTCTGAAGATTGAACTCACAGCACACATTGAAAATCAGTATTAAAAACCCTGCTCAGAGAGACTGTACAGTTGGTTTTCCAAAATGGTAAAATGCCACTGCTGCTTTGTGTTGGATGTAGGTCCTTTTGTAACTTGGGCTTAAATCAGAGAAGGAGGCTGGCAGCAACTAAACCTACACACTGTACCTGACCTTGGAACGTCCAACAATGACGACAAATGAGAAGATGTTCAAATCTCTAACATTAACAATGAGCCAGAAAAAACAATTGCATGCATTCTGTGATCACCGCGCCCCCTCCCCCCCACCGGGATCACTGACCCCCCGCCCCCCCCCCCCGCGTCCGCGATCACAGACTCCCCATGGCATTATCGACCTCTCTGCGATCACCTGATTCCTGTGATCAGCGAACCCCTTTCAATCAGTGACATCCCTACCATCATCGGCCCTGTCACCACCCCCACTCCCCACCACCCCGATCTCTCTCCAACCCCGAGATCACCCCCCAAACCCACCAAACCATGCTGTGCCCACCCCTCCCTCACATATTCTATCCTGAGAAGCAAGAAACCTACTCGCTCCTGGGCTGCGGCTTCTTCTGCAGCGTTCCCTGTCCGACAAGAGCCAAACCTGTCAATCAGGCTGGCCTCCAGGCAGGGATCCTGTTGAAAAAAAGTAAGCACACTATGGAGTTCAAACTTCACAGTGTGCTCCTGACCAGAACACCCTACCCCCACCCTCAGCTTGGAAGTACCGCCCCAGTAAAATATCAGGGCTGTTTACTCTTTTTCTCACACCACAGATGCTGCCTGACCTGCTGAGTATTTCCAGCATTTTCTGTTTTTATTTCAGATTTTGCTTTTAATTTATGTGACATTTATGTTCAGAGACAGTGACGTACATGACTCCAGAGATAGGAAAAACCATGTTAAGTGAAGGTCTTATTTCCTGACTTAATGCCAACGGTTGCTGCCAGCACCATATGCTTTCAGAGCTGCCATTTTATTTTTGGCCACAGTCGGTTGAGTCCTCAGTCAGCCCATATAGGTCGGCAATGTAATTTTCACAGTGCTGACCTATAGGGATCTTCTTCCACCAACAGTGAAGGTATGTGGCCAGAATAGTAAAGTCTCAATCACGACTTTTTAATCTAAATGTAGTACAGGTTGAACCTCCCTTATCCAGAACTCCCTTATCCGGAACCATCCCTTGTCCAGAGCCATTCCCGGCCACCGGGTGGCACATGCACAGAACTCTGACATGAACAAATTGAAGTCCTTCCTCGCTGCCGACACCCGCAATCGCTGGCCTGACCCCGCGATCAACCTCCCCTGCCTTCCATTATCTCTGCCGCACTCCCAGCCCCAAGCCAGCCAGCCCCGCTATCACCTTGCTCAGTACCTGTATCATCCAATTTAACGTCACCACACCTCGTCCAGAAAAATCCCTTATCCAGAACAGGCCAAGTCCCGAGGGTTCCGGATAAGGGAGTTAATAAAAACAGCAGCACTGTTAGATCCATTCAGCCAGCTGCAGGCTTAAAAACGGCAGTATTGAGTGACCCTTCCCGGAACTTGTACGATCCTAACCTGTCGCACTGCAATTGGATATAACCTGGTTGCCTGTCCCATCAGGTGGGGAAAGGAGACTGAAGAGCAGCATGAATTATAGTTCATCAAACACAAAAGGAAAAAAAATAAATGAAATGTTGTGTTACAATTCATTAGTGAAGGCGATATTTTAATGGATTTTCATCTTTTAATATTCTGACAGCTCCTATTCATAAGTCAGTCTTCTTGGCAAGAGCTGCAGCTTTCACTCGGTTAAGTCTAAATTTCCGTTATAGTGTGAAGCAGTCAGACGTAACAGATGGTCATTCTGTGGGAAAACGAGCAAATCTGTCCGGAGCACCATAAAACTGAAAATTAATTGCACCTTGCCAGTGGAACATAATTCCAGGATGTCGCCTTCCTCTCTGCTCTGAGCCTGCCCTCCAGCACTATTTGAACAGAAAAGATTAGACAAACATGGAGCACAACTTAAAAGGCAGGGTCTGTAGTGCTTTACTATTAAAACCTCACGTGAAATAGTAAAAAAAAACTTTTAGACTCAGGAAATGGAAAACGCAATCAAATTTGTAGCTCTTTAATGATGTTGTTCCAAAACACAATGGCCGTCTCCATCATCATCTGTGCTGTTTTTATTGCATGTCACAGAAGAAATTTGTTTATTTACTCATGCTTCTTGTTTCAGGTAGGTTTAAGCTCTGTGAAGTGCTGTAGATGCATTATCCCACGCTTCTGGTGTGTCTCTCCTTCAAGCATCAAAAACTTTTTTTTATCACACAGTTGTCAGATACATTTAAATGTATCTGATGCAGTAGGAACCCAGTCTGATCTGCCTCCACTGCAATGTGTGGATGCTGTACGGGAACAGGATGTGGCTTAGTTGCAATATCTTCCACAGTTGAATGGCCTGCAGTATGCACGTGTGAAGAAGGCCATGTGAGCCAGGCACCAAGGAATTGCTAGTGCTCATTGATCCAGAGCCTAGATTTTACAAAAGGGTCAGAAAAGGAAAAACAATGGGAGGAGAGGGGGTTGGGCGGTGTATGTGGTAAGCACCAAACCAAATTTATAACCAAGCCACATTGAGCCTTTTTTTTTAAAGACTATTTGAAAAGCAATGAGGTATGTCAGAAGTATTGATTATATGGCATTGAGTTTGGATTTTAAAATCTTGAAGATTTGTAAGAGGGTTTTAGACCATTCTGAGGTCCTCGGAGAAGAATAATTAAATTGGGAAATGATGCAGCAAGTCTGAAAAGAGAGCAAAAAGAAAGACTTGCATTTATATAGCGCCTTTCATGACCACCCGACGTCCCAAAGCAGCCAATTAAGTATGTTTTGAAGTGTAGTCACTGTTGTAATGTGGGAAACATGGAAGCCAATTTGCGCACAGCAAGCTCTCACAATGTGCTAATGACCAGATAATCTGATTTTAGATGTTCATTGAGGGATAAATATTGGCCAGAATACCAGGGATAGCTCTCCTGCTGAGCTTCAAAATAATGCCATAGGATCTTTTGCGTCCACCTGAGAGAGCAGACGGGACCTCGGTTTAACGTCTTATCCAAAAGATGGCACCTCTGACAGTGCAGCACTGCACTGGAGTGTCAACCTAGATTTTTGCGTTCAAGTAAGTCTGTGATGAAACAAAATTACTTCCACAAGAATGAGTGACAATACCTTCTAAGTAACTGTTAAATTGTGGACAATAAATGAACAGGAATAAGACATATTTAACAGAGATGCAGAGCACTGAAGCAGTTTTACTTGACTATCTGTAGAGGTTGTGCAACTTTGAAAGGGAAAATAATAAAAATAATTGAAATATTAACACTACACTCCTGACAACTCCATTGTTTAAGATGATGAGCATCTAAGGCATGCGGATCAGGAAGGTGTTAAGTTCAATTCTAAATCTATGTTGAGTTACTTGATCTTAAGCTTAAATTCCATGCTGTGAGAGGCCAGTGGACTATGAAGGTTTGTAGAGTTCAGTCTTGAGGTGCAGTTGGAGAGGAGACTTTCTTTTCTGTATAAACAATACTTGTGTGAAGCAATTAGACAGAGTTTGATTCTTGTGACAGTTCAGTGCTAATGGGAGTTCATACTAACATTACATTACATCTGGCAAAGGGTCTTCGACCAGAAATGTTAACTCTGTTTCTCTCTCCGCAGATGCTGCCTGACCTGCTCAATATTTCCAGCATTTTATTTTTATTACATTTTAACTTAGGCGCAGAAAAGTGGCAGAGCAAGGAGCCCTCGTGATGTGATGTGGAGTGCATTATGTGGACCATCACTTCTCAGTGTATTTAGGGGAAGCACGTTTGCACTACGTGTTTCAAAATTCAGGCTCTGGAGGAGAGAATCTCTGCGCATGAACAGCAATTGGCCAACTTCCACAGCATCAGAGGTTAAGGGATTTCTGGATCCGACTCTCCAAAACGTGGTTATTGAAGAGGCAGTACATCAACAGGTCAGGGCATAGGGATAGTTGAAAATGAGAAGTGAGTGATCATCTGCAGGGAGACAGGATTTACAGGACACCACTGAATTGCTGGAACTGTACAACAGATACAATGGGCTCAAGTTTCCCTAACCTGTTTTTCTGGCACCCTCACCCAAGGTGCGCCGTTTTTGTCCGCCTCCAAGCGCGCCGAAAAAACACGTTGGTATTCTGGCTGCTCCCCAACCTCTCTTCGGTCGTGGCGCAGTGTGGCCCAATGGATTGGGGGCGGAGCCAGGTCCCAGCGCTGAAAGCAGTGCCGGGACCTCTGCACATGCGCTAGAGTTTGTGCACATGTGCAGTAGCTCCTGGCAGGTCGAATCTGTGAGTACGCGCTGCAGGCTGTGTGGGAGGGGCTTGAAGCACATCGTCCCTAGCCCTGGCCGAATGGGCTCCCTCATCGGCGGCCCGCTGCATTCCCTAAGGTAGGACTTCTATTTTTTATTTGTTATTTACTGATTGATTTTGGTGCTTAAGGTGCAGGATTCCTTCTATTTTTTTATTTTTTATTTATTGATTGCTGATTACTTTGGTCTTGATGCTTCAGGTGCAGGGTTTCTTCTGTTTTATTTGTTAATTAATTGCGTATTAGTTTTTGTGCTCTGTTTGGTGCTTGGTGGTTCTTTAAATGTGTTACTTGTGCTGATTCCTTAACTCTAGGTAACGTTTTTCTGTGCGGACAGAAGTGGCAACATACGCTGGCCTAAGTTAGTTTGGAGCAACTATTTGCTGGCCAAACACCTAAAACAGGGGTAAGTGACTAGGAATGCCCCCTTTTGAAAAAAAAATTGAACTAAAAAAAAACATAAGTCACTAACAATGGCGCAAATTAAAAGGCCAGAATTGCAACTAAAAAGATAGTCCAGAAAAATCAAGTTGCTCCAAAAAAAAAGGAGCAACTCCTGGGGAAACTTGGGCCCATTGTGTTGAACAAGTGTGAATTGGAATGTGGGAGCGACTCAGAGGAGGCTGGTTCTTAGCAGCATTGTGGCACCGTGGAGAAAAAATAAAAGACAGATAGACTACAAGAACAGGAGAATGCAGTAGTGGCAGATCAATAGTATGGGGAATAGATGGCCTTTTTTGCATTCATGACTGGGGGTTTCAAATGGTACATTGCTTCCGTGGTGCACGGAACGGGCGGAAAAAAGTGAGAGATCTCGAAAATTGCTCTTACAAACAACATGATGCACCGCATTGCCTCCTACTGTGCTGTACATTTTTACTGTTCTCCCATCTTAGCTAAGGTAGCAGTTGAGGTGCAACAACTGTCTCAATAGTCCTAGGCTGGGAATGGAAATATCAACTAGGATTTCTGCTCCTGATCAATATGTACTGCGTGGCGGCCCTGACCTGCGAGAGACCATCAGCGGCAGGTCAGGGCCATAAAAGGAGCGGCAAGCGGCGGCCCCTGGATATCGTGGCAGTGTACCACTTCAAGGTACAGCACTCATCCCTTTTTGGCGTGGAAGCCAGTCATCCTCATTTCGAGGGACTGCCTATGAAGATGGCTGCTGCCTGACCTGCTGAGTGTTTTCCAGCATTTTCTGTTTTTATTTCACTAACTGCCGATCCCTGCTAGATACTTAAATATTTAGATATGTGAATGGCAGCTGAGGATGGCATCAGGCTCAACTATAATGCCTATGTTGTCAAATAGCTTGCGGACACTCACTAAATAGGCTCACGTATGAAAAATAGCTACTTGAATGGAACCAGCAGACAACCAGTGCCCTGAAAATGTTACCTCAGCAAAGAGACATTCCTTTCAGGAGATGAGGAGCAAGAAAAAAAGGAAGAAAAAATCTTACCAGAGAAACTAAAATCTATTTGCTGAAGCCATCAATGGAAATTATGTTCAAAGATTTTCTTATATACAAAACAACTAAGCTCATCACCCTCTCCTTATTACAAATGGATGCTTCTCACAGTAAATCAAATTTTGACATTCAAAATTATTTTTCTTTCCCTCAGGTGTGTGAGATCATCAAACGCAACCACATACACCCACACACCACACTTCAATGAAGCTCTCACCTTGCCGCTAATCTGCTGTTGACAATTTTTGTACTTTTAATATCTAAATGCTAAAATTTCACATTGCAATGATGCACAGAGTTCCTCAATAACTGTGACTGAAATCTTATCTTTAATCAACAAACAAGTCAACATATTGCGAAAACAAAGCGGCAAGTCTTTGATGTATTAACCCCGTTTCATTATTTTAGTTTGAATTTAGCCTGTGGAGGGAGATTTAAATTTTAAAAGATCAATTACACTGCCGCTGTCCCAATCTTTGCAAAAAAACATATTTTCTTCAATTGGCCCCAAGTTCCCTCCCTCCCCTGAAGCAGACTTCCTGACACAGGCGTGAATCCCAACAAGGGGCCACCAGAAATACTAAAATGAGCCTGACTGCAGGAAATCAGAGACACAGGAATATGACGGGCAAAGGTGAGCATGGGGGCTGGGGAGGAAAATGAGCTCCTCGCTGAGAAAGAAGTAGAGTGGGAGTAATAGTACAATACAGCGTCAGCACCCACCCCGGGACACTAAAGCATCCTTTTCAGATTTAGCTGTGTCTAAGAGAGCAGGCATTGATACGACTCCAGGCAATCCAAGCATAGAGTCACAGAGTGAGACAGAAACACAGCTTCCTTATAGCTGGACTCACCCCTTTTTTGCATAAAACTGAACAGATCATCCAGAAATTCCTTTCTCTTCGGATCATCATCCAGTTCGTACAGCTGAAAGACAAAAAAAATGAAAATGAACTTCAGTTCACATCACATCTTAAACCCAAAGGAAAAGGTCCATCATAGTTATACTTGTTACAGATGGGGTTTAAGTTCTCGACAGTTAGACTGTCTGTGACCTACAGAGGAACATTGATTGGGAGGGGGGCAGGGATAGGAGGTCCCCAGTGTCACAAATTGTTTTGATCCTGCAGATTTCTAAACTCCATTGAGTTTCCTTCAGCCAGAGAAGTGGGGATGCTCCCAACTGCAAGCTGCGGCCTTGTCAGTAGCCATTAGTGTTGTGAACCCTTCAACGATTGCCCCATAGTCTCCAGGAATTAAAGACTAATCTCCAGAACACAGCTGTGAGAAGAAAAATCATAGGGGCAATAAGAGATTGTTCGCTGAAAAAAATCTTTGATACCTTTTATTTACTAGTTATAAAAATATTGGACATGGGGAAAAAAAGGCTGGTTGATTGACTGTCGAGAATCATCCGATTGGGAAATGAAGAGTCTATTCGCTTTCCAATTAGCATGGGAATTCGGTGCACCATGAGTACGGACATGTTGGGCGACCAATGTGGGGGGCAGGACGGTTGGAGGTAGGACGTCATGTGATGACATCCAAGAATATGTCCAACCGGAGTTGGCAACCTGAATGGCCATTGCCAGTATCATTCTTCAGTCAATGAGATGTGTAAGTGCCAGTGCCAGTGCTTCAGTAGTTTGTGATGGAGCAATTTTGTACTTAGGGACAAACAGCATTTTCGAAGCACTTGTGGAAATGTCTTACGTGTAAATTGAACAGCAATATCTTACTAATAAAACAGAAGTCTATTGCACCTATTACTTCTGTATCTCAAAATGTAGGAACACTGAGACCTAAATTCAACTTTGTTATGTTCATGGCCACAGCATAAAACAGGCCTAGCGATAGCCAATTC
Source organism: Pristiophorus japonicus (assembly GCF_044704955.1). NCBI lineage: Eukaryota > Metazoa > Chordata > Chondrichthyes > Pristiophoridae > Pristiophorus > Pristiophorus japonicus. The sequence continues at coordinate 75,589,200 of NC_091978.1, read as the reverse complement.
AGCAAATGTGGCCACATGAAATGAGCAGAGCTTATGTCCATTTCAGACCCGGACTCCTAAATACCGACACAACTTCAGGAGGGTGGGACTTATGCCCATGCTAATGCTCCACCCTCACCCGACCCCAGACCATTTCTGAGGTCAGGATAATTGACATATTTTCGGGTGGCCCCAGGTGAGATTTCTCCCTTCGTCAGGAAGCCCACCAGAGGAGGGAAATGACTGCAACATGGCACAGACACCCTGCCATAGACAACCTGCCACAGACACCCGAGCCCACAGAAACATGGCCGCAGACACATGGACACCATGGTCGCAGGCACATGGCCGTGGACACAATGGCCGCAGGCACATGGCCGCGGACACCATGGACACCCTGCCCGCAGACACATGGCAGCAGATACCTTGACCAGAAACCTTTGCGTTTGAGCCCAATGTTTTAAACTGTGTAAAATATACCACCTTATCCTATGCAATCAATTACACTACAATCAATTACACTGTCTAGGGCAACCCTTTAAATTTACAGAGTGACTCCTGCCAACGAACTGAAAGCTACCGGAAGCTGCACAGTAGCATAACTGTCTGATTCCAAATTTAAAAATCAAGTCCACTATCCTCCCCCACTCCCACCCACCCCCCACTGCCACTATAATGACCTGGATACCAGGAACACATGTGTCTAATTTGATTATGCCTGCCCATATTATAACAGATGCATTCTACTTCTCCATGTCTATTCTGGCAGAAAATCCTGGAATGGATGGAAGGATGTGGGAAGCCCGCAGCATAACTGCAACACCAAATCCCAGCCCGTGTCAGTTGAGCAATGACTGACCTCATGTAATAATGCTATGTATCTGATGTGGCTTTGTACAATATAAATTGTTTTTTATTAGACCTTGTGTGTCAGCCTTGGCTCAGTGCAAGCGCTCCTGCAACTGGTTCACGAAGGTCATGGGGTTCAAGCCCCGCTTCAGAGAGTTCAGCACATAATGGGGATAATGTTCATTTTGGCCGATGATGTAAAATGGATGATAGTGAATTGGACGCCCATTATATTCCTCACCCGAAGTTCCCTTCCACTGACTTCAATGTAAAAGGAAAATCGGGTGTGGTGTATGATGGGCAGCTGATTCGATATTAACCATTTTACACCATCGGTCAAAGTTAAAATTACCTCCAATCAATGCTAAGGAAGTGCTGGCCTGTCAGAGGTACTGTCATTCAAATGAGATGTTAAAACTAGGCCCTGGCGAGTTCTCACAGGTGGATAGAAAAGATCCTTGGGTGTTATTTGAAATAGGGCAGTTCTCCCAGCCAACAGTTATCCCTCAACCAACACCAATAAAAAGAGACTGGGGGTGATTTTCACTCTTGCTACCATCCAGTTTGCACTCAAAAGCAGCATGGAAGCAGAAACAAAACCAAGCGGCAGTTAGTCATGATCTTATTGAATGGCGGAGCAGGCTCAAGGAGCCAAATAGCCTACTCCCGCTATTATTTCTTATGTTCTTAGTCGCGGCAACTGACTGCTTCATTGTCATCAGTTCCATTTTTTGGCAGATCTGTATCCTGGCAGCCAGAACTGCCAACTGAAACAGTCAGGAGCCTCATGCATACATGCAAATAAGCGGATCGGTCATACGACACCACTGATGCTCTTTTTATCGTTGCAGGTCTGAGTACCGCAGTTCCTGCCCCTGCCCACCAACCACGGCCAGTACACTTTAGGAGGCAGCCATTCCCAGCAATAATTAAAGAGACCTCAGCTGCTGTTGAGTAAAATTGGATGGAACTTTCGGAGTCCTTTTTCTGGCAGTCACCTGTCACTTCCACCTGAATGGATCTTATGTAGCCGTGGCTATAGGTTCTGAATGGATGTTGCTTGCTGCCCCACAGCGTTGCTGCTACATGTTCTCGACACTAAATACACATCCGCTTTAAGCTACTGCTGCAGGCCCTTTACATGCGGCCGCAAAACCTGAGTACCCACCTCCGATTTGGTGAGCTGTCTATGCGGAGTGTACTGCACCAAAGTCATTTCAATGAGGGATGACCAGGAAAATCGAACGGGCTGCACGCTTACAGCTCCAGGCAGCCACTGGCCACACGCCGCCCGCCAATTTCCCGCACACACATGAAAACCGCCCCTATCTTCTGCACCTTATCTCCTTGCTGTTTCTGGAGCCTTTGCTGGGCGCAAATTGGCCGCTGTATTTATCTAGATAACAACGGTGACTACATTTTAAAAAATGTACTTCCTTGGCTGCAAAGTGCTTTGGTAGGCGTGATACAAAATCAAGCTATTTTCTTTCATCGGAATACTTTGGATCCACTTCAGTTATAGAAAATAAGAACATAAGAAATAGGAACAGGAGTAGGCCATACGGCCCCTCAAGCCTGCTTCGTCATTCAATAAGATCATGGCTGATCTGATCATGGACTCAGCTCTACTTCCCCGCCCGCTCCCCATAACCCTTTATCCCCTTATCATTCAAGAAACTGTCTATTTCTGTTTTAAAGTTATTCAATGTCCCAGCTTCCACAGCTCTCTGAGGCAGCGAATTCCACAGATTTACAACCCTCAGACAGAAGAAATTTCTCCTCATCTCTGTTTTAAATGGACGGCCCTTATTCTAAGATCATGTCCTCTAGTTCTAGTCTCCCCCATCAGTGGAAACATCTTCTTTGCATCCACCTTGTCAAGCCCCCTCATAATCTTATGTGTTTCGATAAGATCACCTCTCATTCTTCTGAATTCCAATTATACTTCATCTGCCAAATTTTTGCCCACTCACTTAGCCTGTCAATGTCCTTTTGCAGATTTTGTGTGTCCTCCTCACACATTGCTTTTCCTCCCATCTTTGTATCGTCAGCAAACTTGGCTACGTTACACTCAATCCCTTCTTCCAAGTCATTAATATAGATTGTAAATAGTTGAGGTCCCAGCACTGATCCCGGCAGCACCCCACTAGTTACTGGTTGCCAACCAGAGAATGAACCATTTATCCCGACCCTCTGTTCTCTGTTAGTTAGCCAATCCTCTATCCATGCTAATATATTACCCCAACCCCGTGAACTTTTATCTTGTGCAGTAACCTTTTATGTGGCACCTTGTCAAATGCTTTCTGCAAGTCCAAATACACCACATCCACCCTGTTCGTTACATCCTCAAAGAACTCCAGCAAATTTGTCACAAACATGACTTCCCTTTCATAAATCCATGGTGACGCTGCCTGACCAAACTTTGCTTTTCCAAATGCCCTGCTACTGCTTCTTTAATAATGGACTCCAACATTTTCTCAACCACAGATGGAGAGAAAAGAATGAATTTTTCAGGTCTTGATTATTTACAAGCACTCTTGGGGTCAGCTCAGATTTCAAATTTGTTTCAAAGCTACACATTTGGAGCTATCCTTTCACATTTGAATATTGCTGTTTCAGTTCATAAATTCTTTAATGCACATCTATACACCCACTGACTTGTTAACAGAAAGGTTGTCAAGAAAATGTAGCATGTTGTCCTGTCCTGTGACAAGAAGGTTGGTGTTATTAGAATCATAAAATGGTTACAGCACAGAAGGAGGCCATTCAGCCCGTCGAGCCGGTGCCGGCTTTCTGCAAGAGCACTTCAGTTAGTCCCATTCGCCCGCCCTTTCCTGGAGCCCTGCAATTTTTTTTTCCTTCAGGTGCTTATACAATTTCCTTTTGAAAGCCATGATTGAATCTGCCTCCACCACCCTTTCAGGCAGTGCATTCCAGACCCTAACCATGTGCTGTGTAAACAAGTTTTTCCTCTTTGGTTCTTCTGCCAATCACCTTAAATTTGTGTCTTCTGGTTCTCGATCCTTCTGCTAATGGGAATAGTTTATATCAAATCTCCTCTCAACCTTCTCTGCTCTAAGGAGAACAACCCCAGCTTCTCCAGTCTATGATATGTTCCCTTATGCCAGGTTATTCACTGTATGCATTTTAACATCTTAAATTTTGCAACAGAAGCAATAGCGGCAACATTAGTTCCAACCTCAAATCATTCCTTAATCATTTAGGGATATTTTAAAACCAGCATTCTCTCGAAAACATATTTTTTAATCCTTTGGTTCTCATGGGTCCTCAACGGGTTCCTGATGTTGTGTACGGCAAAAAACTGTCAGAACTCCCGCTGTTAATAATTAAAAACACTGGAACAGAGAAAATATATTAAAAGGAGGAGGAGGAGGAGGAGAACATAATCAAACCTAATGTCAGGAGGTCATTTTCGCTATAATTAAACGTTCAAATGAATAAAGAGCAGCTTTTTGCATATGACAGCGTTTGCCTTAGTCCAAATGGAGGCAGTTACAACCGGTTTACAACCAGTTGGAGGTCTTCTGTCTCTTTTATGAACAGTGTTGAAAAACTGTCAGTACTTAAACAGCTGTGTAGGGTTGCAGCATTCTGTGCTAGTGTAAATGTGACAACTTTTGGTGCATTACCTGTGAAACATTAGTTGCTGTTTGTTAGGTACGTGTGAGTGTATGTGTGTGGTCATCGTTTTGACCTTCTTGCTACTAAAGAAAGAACTTCCATTTATGCAGCAACATTAGCATGTGCCTGAACCCTGGGGACAACTGCCGCTCCAATTTTGCCTCTCCAGGGGTACAATTTTCTCGACTGCCACACTGCTCGACGAATATACGCATTTTTTTCGCATATTTACACACTGTCATTAACTTGTTGATTTTTAAATGGGTTAACGACGGTGTTAAACTAATGCACAAAGGAATTTTATACAAATATAACTAAGAAAGCTCCACCAAAGAAAACTAAACCCTCCTGCAGGGAGGCACATGATATTTTCTATTGTCCAATGGTTTGAACAAATTTGTCAATATGTTGCTTGTAAACTAAGGCATAGAATTAAGAAGCAGAGTTAGAAGCAGAAAATGTGAACATGATGCCCCATTGGGGGTAATTTTGACTTTGTGTGCGAGTGTTAAATGGGTGATAGCAAATCGGCAGCCCGTTTCATACCTCTCCCGATTTTTATTTCCATTGTAGTCATGGTGCTAATTGGCAATATAGTTCAGCATTTTCTTTTCTATGTTAATTATTGCTTAGACAAGGTAAATGCCAAGGTTTCTAACACACATATTTCAATCTCACCTTCAGCTATTTCAACACTGTTCATAAAGAATGCCACCCCATATTTTTTTTCCAATATGTAGTACCTACATTTATATCTGTATTAAATTTCATTTCCCACTATTATATTCTTTTAAATATTTTAGCTAACTCTTTCTGTAGGTCCTTGGCTGCTTCACCTAACTCAATCTCTCTTCTAGTCTGGTATCATCTATGAACGTAACCACTTTGCATTGAGTTTCTGAGTCTAGATTACCAATTAGAAACATTATGGATTCCACTAAATATTCTGAGGGAGTAGGGTGAACAGCCAGAGGCTGTGGTCCATATTGGTACCAATGACATAGGTAGAAAAAGGGATGAGGCCCTGCAGGCAGATTTTAGGGAGCTAGGAAGGTGATTAAAAAGCAGGACCTCAAAGGTAATGATCTCTGGATTACTCCCGTTGCCATGTGTGAGTGAGTATAGAAATAGGAGGATCGGGCAGATGAATGTGTGGCTGGAGAGATGGTGCAGGAGGGAGGGCTTCAGATTCCTGGGGTATTGGGGCCGGTTCTGGAGAAGGTGGGACTTGTACAGGCCAGACGGGTTGCAACTCAACAGAACCGGTACCAATATCCTCGCGGGGTGGTTTTCTCGTGCTGTTGGGGAGGGTTTAAACTAAGTTGCCAGGGTGATGAGCACCAGGATGTAGCATTAGAAAGGAGAAACAAAAGGCACAAAGGATTGGGGGAGAGACAGATAGCACTAAAGCAAGCATAGTAAGTTATTAGGTGGGGTCAGACTAAGAGAAAACACAGGATGGTCTAGGATAGGCTTACAGTGTATGTATGTGAACACACGAAGCATAGTAAACAAGGTTGGTGAGCTGCAGGCACAAATAACCACATGGGAATAGGATTTTGTGGGACTAATGGAGACCAGGCTCAAAAAAGAGCAGGATTGGGTATTAAATATTCCTCGATATAAGGTGTTCAGGAAAGATAGGGAAGGAAAGATAGGAGCTGGTGTTGCAGTATTGGTTAAGGAGAATGTTACAGTGTTGGAGAGAGAGGATGTCCTGGAGGGATCAAGGACAGAATCTATTTGGTTAGAGTTAAAAAATAATAGAGGTGCGATTACACTACTAGGTGTATTCTATAGGCCACCAATAGTGGGAAAATAATGGAGGAGTAAATTTGCAGAAAAACTGCAGGGATGTGCTATAGTAGTGTTAATGAGGACTTCATCTATCCTAATATAGACTGGGATAATAATAGTGTAAAGGGCGGAGAGAGGGATGAATTTCTGAAGTGTATTCAGGAGAACTTTCTTGATCAGTATGTTTCTGGCCCAACGAGGAAGGAAGCATTGCTGGATCTGGTTCTGGTGAATAAGATAGGTCAAGTGGAGCAAGTGTCAGTAGGGGTAGGGAACAGTGATCATAGTAACATAAGGTTTAGATTAGCTATGGAAAAGGACAGGGAGCAATCTAGAGTAAAAATACATAATTGGAGGAAGACAAATTTCAGTGGAATGAGAATGGATTTGGCCCAGATAAATTGGAATCAAAGATTGGCAGGCAAAACTGTAATGGAATAATGGGCTGCCTTTAAAGAGGAAATAGTTTGAGTACAGTCGAGGTACATTCCCATTAGGAGCTCCCTGGATGACAAGAGATAGAGAGTAAGATGAAGCAGAAAAAGAGTTGGTATGACAGACATCTGAGGATCAGGCTAAATATAGAAAGTTCAGAAGATAAGTGAAAAAGAAAAGAAGAGGGGCAAAGAGAGGGTACAAGAATAGAATGGCAGCTAAAATATAAGGTAATCCAAAAGTCTTCCGTAGGCATATAAATAGTAAAAGGGTAGTAAGAGGAGTGGGGCCGATTCAGGACCAAAATAGAGAGCTACGCACGGAGGCAGAGAGTATGACCGAGGTACTAAATGAGTCCTTTGTATCTGTCTTCACCAAGGAAGAAGATGTTGCCATAGACATAGTAAAGGAGGAGGTAGAGGAGATACTGGAGGGGATAAGAATTGATAAAGATGAGGTATTAGAAAGGCTGGTTGTATTAAAAGTAGATAAGTTACCTGGACCGGATCTTCCGATAATCTTCCCATCCTCCTTAGAAACAGGGGTGGTGTCAGAGGACTGGGGAATTGCAAATATTACACCCTTGTTCAAAAAAGGATGTAAAGATAAACCCAGCAACTACAGGCCAGTCAGTTTAACCTCAGTAGTGGGGAAGCTTTTAAAGACAATAATCAGGGACAAAATGAACAGTCACTTGGACAAATGTGGGTTAATTAAGGAACGCCAACGTGGATAAGTTAAAGACAGATCGTGTTTAACCAACTGGATCGAGTTTTTTGATGAGGTAACAGAGAGGGTTGATGAGGGCAATGCGGTCGACATATTGTACATGGATTTCCAAAAGGCATTTGATAAAGTGCCACATAATAGGCTTGCCAACAATGTTGAAGCCCGTTGAATAAAAAGGACAGTGGCAGAATTGATAAGAAATTGGCTAAGTGACAGGAAACAGAGTAGTGGTGAACGGTTGTTTTTTGGACTGGAGGAAGGTATACAGTGGTGTTTCCCAGGGATCGGTACTCGGACCACTGCTTCTCTTGATGTATATTAATGACTGGGACTTGGGTGTACAGGGCATAATTTCAAAATTTGCAGATGACACAAAACTTGGAAGTATAGTGAACAGTGAGGAGGAGAGCGATAGACTTCAAGAGGACATAGACAGGCTGGTGGAATGGGCGGACACGTGGCAGATGAAATTTAATGCAGAAAAGTGCGAAATGATACATTTTGGTGGAAAGAATGAGGAAAGACAATATAAACTAAAGGGTACAATCCTAAAGAGGATGCATAAACAGAGACCTAGGAGTATATGTGTACAAATCGTTGGAAGTGGCAGAGCAGATTGAGAAAGCGGTTAAAAAAGCTTACGGGATCCTGGGCTTCATGAATAAAGGTATAAGAGTACAAAAGTGTGGAAACTATAATGAACCCCTGTATAAAATACTGGTTCGGCCTCAACTGGAGTATTGTGTCCAATTCTGGGCATCGCACTTTAGAAAGGCTGTGAAGGCCTGGAGAGGGCGCAGAAAAGATTTACACGAATGATTCCAGGCATGAGGGACTTCAGTTACGTAGATAGACTGGAGAAGCTGGGGTTGTTCTCCGTCGAGCAGAGAAGGTTGAGAGGAGATTTGATAGAGGTGTTCAAAATCATGAGGGGTCTGGACAGAGTAGATAGAGAGAAACTGTTCCCATTGGCAGAAGTGTCAAGAACCAGAGGACACAGATCTAAGGTGATTGGGCAAAGAACCAAAGGCAAAATACTCTTTTTACACAGCGAGTGGTTAGGGTCTGGAATGCACTGCCTAAAATGGTGGTGGAGGCAGACTCAATTACTGCTTTCAAAAGGGAGTTGGAAAAGTACCTGAAAGAAAAAAAATTGCAGGGCTACAGGGAAAGGGTGGGGGCATGGGACTAGCTGAGGTGCTCTTGCAGAGAGCCGGCACGGGCTCGACGGGCCAAATAGCCTTCCTCCGTGCTGTAACTATTCTATGATTCTACTCCACCATCCCCCAACATCATGCCCCTGATATAGTCCCTTTTTCAAGCTATTTTATCCATTTTCAGGTTTTACCTTGCCACTTCCACTATTTATAAAGTTCCTGAGGAATGATGTCAAAAGCTTTATGAAGTCTAGGTTTTCCGAATGACACTGTTTTAACATCAGCCTTAACCCATTTATCATAGATTAATGCTGATGTTTCAATATCACTGATTATGAAATCTAGGCTACCATATCACATAGCTTACCACAGTCCACTTGACACATTATCTACTCAAAAGGGAGGTTGTTTAGATAGGACCTTTTCCTTATGTTAGCTACAACTTACTGAGGTAATTCTCACATTTGATCCAACCTAATCCATTATTTTACCAATTTTTGATGTAAATCTAATAAGCTTCCTGGAATTGACTCATCATCATTTTTGAATAATGGTACCAAATGAATTTGTTTCCAATTTGGTGGGACCTCCCCAGTGTTCAGTGACTCATAATAAGACCATGTGTAAAGTTGCTGGTACAGATCTAGCATTAAGCTGCCCAGTTTAAGAAAACTGTTAAAGCCACATGAGGCTGTTTTCTAGTTCCTGTCTTGTTAAACCCAGAAATGCCTACTAACTAACATTAAGACAGTCAAGGAGTCACTTTACACGGTCGTACCGTCAAGCACCAATTTATATGTCACAGCTTACTTTACTGCATGCCTTGACCTCTGACCCTCCCTGCTGACAGCGATGGCACCTTGCCAAATCCTCTCAGTTAAAGCTGTAAGATAATCCACAGAGAAAAGCTATGATAAAACTACCGAGGCTTAACGCTTGCATAAATACTGCGGCTTACAACTGTCTAAATTAAATTTTACGAATTAGAAGCAAGAAAGAACTTGCATTTATATAGCAACTTTCATGGCCTCAGGATGATGTCCCAAAGTGCTTCATGGCCAATGAAGTACTTTTTGAAGTGTAGTCACTATTGTAACATAGGGAAACGTGGCAAACAATTTGCGCACAAACAACAATGAGATATATAACCAGATAATCTGTTTCAGTGATGTTGGTTGAGGGATAAATATTGGCCAAGACACCAGGAGAATTCACTTTCTCTTCTGCAATCTTTTACATCAATCTGAGAGGGCAGCTGGGCCTCGGCTTAACATGTCCAAAAGACAACACCTCTGACAGCAAAGCACTCTCTCAGTACTGCACTGAAGTGTCAGCCTAGATTAGTGCTCAAATCTCTAAAGTGAGCCTTGAATGTGTCCTTCTGACTCAGATGAGAGAGTGCTACCAACAAGCCAAACCTCACAGTTTTTATTATTTAAAAAGATTAGCTTAACTCAAATTATTGTATATTATTTTATTTTAATGCCATTTTAACATTTTTATATCAACTCTAGTGAGTAATAAATCAAATGCTCAATATGCCAGTTAGTGCTAGTCTTACAGGACTACTTCATAGATTTTTCACAGTATATTCAGTGAATCGCTTAACAAGCATTTGATAAAACTTTTAAGATTGTTGCATTTCTATTTGTTTTGTTTTCCTTTTTTCCGACCAATCTTCTTGTCTTTCCTTCCTTCCTTCTCTCTTGAAGGTGTTAACTGGTTCCACATGCCCTGGGTACTTCAGTTACCTGGACCAAGTGTCCATTTTTCATGTGTGCCATCAACAGTCGAGAGGCAGCAATTATACTCAAGAAATAATTAGCTGACGTACTTGGTCAGAAAAAGTATGTGGGATTGATTTTCAAGTTGCCGCCCTGGCGTAAATGTGGCATTGCCAATCGGTTGCCGGTTGTAGGTACTGCCTGATTTTCATTTCCAATGAAGTCAATGATAATGAAAATGGGACAGTTTCTATAATGGGCAGCCAATCACCAGAGCCAGCAAACTGAAAATCTGCCCTTGTATTTCATTAATAATAAAGAAAAATAGCATCCACTGCTTTGTGTCCTAAACCTCTCCACCTCACTACCTCTCTTTCCTCCTTTATGACGCTCCTTAAAACCTACCTCTTTGATCAAGCTTTTGGTCACCCTGTCCTAATATCTCCTTTTGTGGCTTGGTGTCAAATTTTGTTCATGCTCCTGTGAAGCACCTTGGAACATTTTACTATGTTAAGGTGCTATCTAAACGCAAGTTGTTGCTGTTGTTGTTATTGTCTGTTGTTACCCAAACAGTTATTGCAAATTTTGATTACAGTTAGCAAAAGTTTACAATTTTGTTACACATATCGCACAGAGGAAATCTTCTCCGGTGTGTAATTTGTTTCCCGCATTTTTCAAATATCAGTTTGTATCTGTCAAATATTGGTAAACTATCTAGTCAGGAATTAATTGGACACCGACCTCCTTAAGAACTGTGTCCAATATATTTGACCCTGTCAAAGCTGAATGGTCTTCAGAGCTTTCAAGCTCTGCGCATGTTTTGAGCAGAAAATAGCAAACATATTCTCATATCTCTTGTCATTTCCAGAGTTACATGATATTTCTTTATCCTCACTATTCAATGAGTCACCTCAAAAAGGGAAAAAAGAATTGCCTCTTTATTAAGTTACGTTGGAATTGTTCTCTTGGTCCTGAATGATTTAAAGAGAATTAGCTCCCCTGATAGCTCAGTTGGTGAATGTACTGTCCTATGTGGTATTGAGCTACGCAGTCAGTAAGGTTGCAAGATTGATCCTTAGTGACCCTAGCTGGAAAGTATGTGTGTATAGATTTTGAGAGAGTATCAGAATTGAACTTGGTTTTATTGTCTTCCCACAGTCAAACCGATAAAGGTAAAACTTACTATCTAGGTTTACACATGGAAAATGGCCACTTGTGTGAAACACCAGCTGGCTGATAGAGTCAGTGCCTTTAGGAGATAGGAGAAAATGAGAATGGGAAAATAGCAACAAAAAAAAGTCTAAATTAAACTGTTCTACCTTCTAAGATACCCAGTATGGACTGGTTGGGCCAAATGGTCTGTTTCTGTGCCGTATATATATCCTATGTAAGATAAAGTATGATGGGAGACTTTTGTCTCACTACCACTCTTGTTTTTCAGCGAGTATGGGGTGGTAGCAAGACGAAAAGGCAAGTCTATTGCTCACTTGCCATCCAAGGCCTGCCTGATGACATTTTCAAGCAGGCCATATTTTAGGCAGCCAGGGCTCCTGCCCAAAACTCACGGGAACCTCATTAATATATTTAAATAGGGGTTTTGAAACAGTTGTGGAACTGAGCGTGGTGCAGGCATAATAGCGGATCTTAAATACTGAAGCAGACTGCTCCAAAAAAGTCTGCCAAAAGCTTTTTTAACGTGATTTCAGTTGGGGCCAGAAGTAGCCTGAATGCTTCTCTTGGCCTACAAAAATCTTCCCACTCCCTCACAGATCATCAGTGCTCCCCACCTCCCCAACCCCCTGTGATTGGCTGCCTCTCCCCTTTAAGGAGAGGGTTCTTGCCTTGCTCCGCAGAGGAGGCGTTAGATATCCCGCCCCTCCCAAGGCATGAACATAAGAACATAAGAATTAGGAACAGGAGTAGGCCATCTAACCCCTCGAGCCTGCTCCGCCATTCAACAAGATCATGGCTGATCTGGCCGTGTACTCAGCGCCACTTACCCGCCCTCTCCCCGTAACCCTTAATTCCATTATTGGTTAAAAATCTATCTATCTGTGACTTGAATACATTCAATGAGCTAGCCTCAACTGCTTCCTTGGGCAGAGAATTCCACAGATTCACAACACTCTGGGAGAAGAAATTCCTTCTCAACTCGGTTTTAAATTGGCTCCCCCGTATTTTGAGGCTGTGCCCTCTAGTTCTAGTCTCCCCGACCAGTGGAAACAACCTCTCTGCCTCTATCTTGTCTATCCCTTTCATTATTTTAAATGTTTCTATAAGATCACCCCTCATCCTTCTGAACTCCAATGAGTAAAGACCCAGTCTACTCAATCTATCATCATAAGGTAACCCCCTCATCTCCGGAATCAGCCTAGTGAATCGTCTCTGTACCCCCTCCAAAGCTAGTATATCCTTCCTTAAGTAAGGTGACCAAAACTGCACGCAGTACTCCAGGTGCGGCCTCACTAATACCCTATACAGTTGCAGAAGGACCTCCCTGCTTTTGTACTCCATCCCTCTCGCAATGAAGGCCAACATTCCATTCGCCTTCCTGATTACCTGCTGCACCTGCAAACTAACTTTTGGGGATTCATGCACAAGGAGGCGTGGAGGTCGTCCTCTCGGCTTACGCCGATGACGTGCTCCTCGCGATAGAGGATCCCGCTGACCTGCGGAGGATGCGTGAGTGCCAGGAGATTTACTCGGCCGCGTCCTCCGCCAGGATCAACTGGGAGAAATGTTCCGGACTCCTGGTGGGTCAGTGGCGGGTGGACTCCCTGCCGGGAGAGCTCAGGCCTTTTGCCTGGAGCACGACCCATCTCCTCTATCTGGGAGTCTACCTTAGCCCCGACGAGGGAGCCTGGCCGGCGAACTGGCAGGAGCTGGAGGCCAAGGTCGCCGCTCGCCTAGGGCGCTGGACAGGACTGCTCCGAGTGCTGTCCTACAGGGGTCGAGCGCTAGTCATAAACCAGCTGGTGGCCGCAATGCTGTGGTACCGGCTGGTCACTTTGACCCCTCCCCCTGCGTTTGTCGCCAAGATACAGAAGAAGCTGGTGGACTTCTTCTGGAACAACAGGAAGCACTGGGTCTCTGCCGCGGTCTTGAGTCTCCCGCTTGAGGAGGGCGGTCAGTCGTTGGTGTGCGTCAGCGCCCAGCTCGCGACTTTCCGTCTTCAGACCCTGCAGAGATACCTTTACGTCGAGCCCCCTCCTAGGTGGTGCGCTCTGGCGAGGTATTTCTTCCGCCAGCAGCTCGACCTCAATTATGACACGCAGCTCCTGTTTGTGAACTTGGGGGGTGCCAGGACCGCCCTCCGGGAGCTGCCTGTCTTTTACAGGGAACTCATCAGGGTCTGGAACAAAGTCTCCACCAAGCGCAGCTCTCCGCCGGCTGGAGTGGCGGCCGTCCTGCAGGAGCCGCTGCTCGGGAATCCGTACCTCCACGGCCGAGGCTTCATGTGGCGGTCGGAAGAAAGGGCTGTGGCTGGTGAGGTGACCAGGGTCAGGGACCTGCTCGATGGCGGAGGAGCGGGCTGGATGGCGCCAGACACGCTGGCGCGGCGCCTAAACTCTGCCAACGTCCGCCACGCGGCCGATGCCATCGAGTCGCTAAAAACAGCTCTGGGCCCTGACTCCGTTAGGTGCATCGAGGAGGCTCAAGCACGTGGGGAGATCCCGTCCGAACTGACCCCCGTCCGGACGGAATTCCTCATCGGCGCCAAACTCCGGAACCTCCCTCGGGGGCCGGCGCCTCACAACTTGAGCCGCCTCGGGGAAATCCCCTCCGTGCCTTTCAGTTCCGCGCGGAGGGGTTTCCTGTACGGGCTGCTCCTGCACACCCTCAACTTTGCCATCCTCGCCGGCCGTCCGGACACGCCATGGCGTACCATCTTGCCGTCCGGAGGAGGCGGGGGTCCCCGATGGAGGGCACTCTACGCAGGGGTCCTCCCACTATTCATCGGGGACTTGGCCTGGAGGGTGGTGCACGGAGCAGTGCCGTGCAACAAATTTTTAAGCCGGTTCACGGACTCCCAGGCCGCCTGCAATTTCTGCGGTCTGGAGGAGTCCGTGTTCCATGTTTTTATGGAGTGCACAAGGTTGCAGCCCCTGTTCCATTATTTGAAGGGGCTGCTCCTGAAATTCTGGCTGCACTTCAGTCCCACTCTCCTGATCTTTGGGCACCCTGTGCGGAGGGGAGCGGGTAGGTCCGAAGGCCTCCTCGTAGGACTGCTCCTGGGCACGGCCAAGGGTGCCATCAGCCGGTCCAGGCAGCGGGCGGTCGAGGGGGTCGTTCAACCTGACTGCCTGCCTCTCTTCCGCTCTTACATCCGGTCCAGGGTGTCCTTGGAGATGGAGCACGCGGTGTCCACCGGTACGCTCGCGGCCTTCCGCGAGAGGTGGGCACCGGAGGGACTGGAGTGCATCATCACGCCCGGCAACCAAATTTTAATTTGATTTTACGTTTTTTAAGTTTAATTTGTTTTAATTGCCGGTGCTTTTAGTGTCCCCCTTCCCTTTTATAGGGGGCACTGGGGAAAATTGTGAATTTAGTGCCCAAAAAAAAAAAACCAAAAAAAGAAAAACACAAAAAAAAAAGGGGGGGAAAAAAAAAAGGGCCTTGTAAATGTCTGGAGTGTCACCCAGGTCGGGTGGCACCGTTTAATGTTTTATGTTTTGCAGGTGAACTCCAAAAAGAGTTTCATGCACAAGGACCCCCAGGTCCCTCTGCAACTCAGCATGTTGTAGTTTCTCCCCATTCAAATAATATTCCCTTTTACTGTTTTTTTTTCCAAGGTGGATGACCTCACACTTTCCGACATTGTATTCCATCTGCCAAACCTTCGCCCATTCACTTAACCTATCCAAATCTCTTTGCAGCCTCTCTGTGTCCTCTACACAACCCGCTTTCCCACTAATCTTAGTGTCATCTGCAAATTTTGTTACACTACACTCTGTCCCCTCTTCCAGGTCATCTTTGTATATTGTAAACAGTTGTGGTCCCAGCACCGATCCCTGTGGTACACCACTAACCACCGATTTCCAACCCGAAAAGGACCCATTTATCCCGACTCTCTGCTTTCTGTTCGCCAGCCAATTCTCTATCCATGCTAATACATTTCTTCTGACTCCGCGTACCTCTATCTTCTGCAGTAACCTTTTGTGTGGCACCTTATCGAATGCCTTTTGGAAATCCAAATACACCACATCCATCGGTACACCTCTATCCACCATGCTCGTTATATCCTCAAAGAATTCTAGTAAATTAGTTAAACACGATTCCCCTTCATGAATCCATGCTGCGTCTGCTTGATTGCACTATTCCTATCTCGATGTCCCGCTATTTCTTCCTTAATGATAGTTTCAAGCATTTTCCCCACTACAGATGTTAAACTAACCGGCCTATAGTTACCTGCCTTTTGTCTGCCCCCTTTTTTTAACAGAGGCGTTACATTAGCTACAGAGGCGTTACATGAGGTGACTCTCAGTGCTCATTTCATTCAGGGCTGCCAGCTCGGCGATTCTATTATAATGAGGCCCAGCCACATAAACGGATCGCGCCTCACGCTGATATCATTGGATAGGCAGAGCAGATCACCACTCACCCATGCCATTTTACCAAAAATGACCCACTGTCTTTTTACAGGTTGACTTTAGGAATGTTGAGACACAAGCGATAAAAATTAAAACGGGTGATCGCAATAATAAAAAATTTACATTGGCAACTTTACTGCTTGAATAAAGCAATTTATTTTCTCCAGTTTAGTAATATTTATTTCTATTTGGTTTCTGCTAAATTTCAGCCAAACGAGCATATTTTGCATTATTTTTGAAATAAAAAGTGCATCCTTTTGTTCATTTCAACTGAATAAAATGTTCACAAAATAATCGTTGGATATAGTGGGTAGGACTACTTCAATTCTAGGATTTGATTCCAATATAGTTTATAAATAATCTTAAATTTAAAGAAACATATCATAGGATGCAAGTAACAATTTAATTAACAAACACAACATTATTGACACATGCTAATGTACGTTTGCGAGACACTTGGCACTGAGACAAATGAGCCCCCTGAACCACAGCAGGTAGATTTAACACTTTCACGTGATTAGTGGTATGGCAGTATCAATTGTCCAATTTTCAATGGTGCTTGTGAAAGCTCTGAACCCCATACACTTACATTTTTTGCCCCAAAGTACGCATCAATTATTTACAGGCATGCTCCTCCCTCAGTTTGGGTCCCACAGTGCACTCATATCCAAGGGTAGTGTTGATAAAAACATGCAGAAAAATACTTTATTTATGCCTTTGTGTGTCCCTGATGGTGAAGGTCAAATTGTGTGCGCAGCTTTGACTGGGTGAGTCACCCACACCACACAGAATTTTTTTTTCCCTTTTTCATAAATAGCTACAGTCAACTTAGTTCAGATTTAGGTTCGATTGAACGGGGAGGATTTTCAAATGGAACCTCTCAATGATGTACACTTTCCCCAATGTGTTTTGCATGTTCAAACTCAGCAATGGTGCTTTCTTTTTTCCCGTAGGGCCTGTGACTTCCCCACAATGCAAAGAATAAGTAAAAAATTCCACGTATGTCAGATGTTATCTTTGTAAACTGGCATCCGCAGTGGTGAAAGGACGTCACTAAATATGCCACGTAATCAATGTGAGTGAAAGAAACGGGAATGACCTTCTGAAAAACAGGGCACCAGAAATCAGGCCCCAGAGATAATAAGTGAACAGTTAGTAGTGTATTAGGCCTCATCAATCTTTGAACTCAAACAGTTCAATACTGGACATTACTCAGGGGCCTGGCATAAGAACTGTACAACATAATTTCTCTGTGAAATAATCCATACGTATATCTAAGCACGTCTGACATTCATAAGGCAACTGATATTTATGTTGTTACCACAGTAGCAAATACTTATTATGTATATATTACTTGAGGTCACTGGGACAGTCCTAATGCAAATATTACAAAGCCTTTTTACAGCACATAACTGGGCCTCCAGGGTTCTGAAAGTGATTCCTTTAAAAATTGATTTAACAAAAGACTTTTTAAAAAGTCTTACTTGTTTTTACCTCATTCTTTTTCCTTTTTCTGAATATTCTCATATCTGTTCTAGAAGTCACAGGACTCATGCCCCATTCTCCACTCGAAGGTTGGTCCTTCCTCAAACCATTTCACCCATAATAATAATAACTTGTATTTGTATAGCGCCTTTAACATAATAAAATGTACCCTTTTCAACAACACTTCAACAACAGTGCTTCACAACAGAATTACAAGACGAAATAGATAAATTTGACACCGAGCTACAAAAGAAGAAATTAAGGCAGATCACCAAAAGGTGTTTAAAGAGGTAAGTTTTAAGGAGTGTCTTAAAGGAGGAAAGAAAGGTAGAGACATGGAGAGGTTAAAGGACGGAGTTCCAGAGCTTAGGGCCCAGGCAGCTGAAGGCACAGCCACCGATGGTTGAGCAGTTATAATGAAGGATGTTCAAGAGACCAGAATTTGAGGAGTGTAGACATCTTGTGGGGTTGTGAGGCTGAAAAAGATTACAAAGATAGGGAGGGGCAAGGCCATGGAGCGATTTGTAAACAAGGATGAGAATTTTGAAATCATGGCGTTGCTAAACCGGGAGCCAATGTAGGTCAGAAAGCACAGGGATGATGGCTGATTGTGACTTGGTATGAAAACCCCTGGCTGCTCTTGGCACTTCCCTGTAATGCCATAGGTGACAACTGACAACTCACAGCACCAGCAATCTGGGCACAAACCCGTGTTGTTGTTCCACTGGGCAGAGTACCACCATCTCATCCCTTCCTTGATCCAACTATGAAAGTGCACCACACTACTAGCAATCGCTGATGAAAAGTACCAAGCTCCTGTGTGTCCTCTGATCTTATAGAAAAATAATGCTGATTTCAAACAACATTTGAATGAGGAATGTTAAAATGGTGGGTTGGTGGGATGGCAAGTTAAGAGATTTTCTACAAACAAAAGGTTAAATCGACTGTTTACTTTATGACTGTAAAGCTCAGATATGAAGGGGGAGGTAATGGAGGGCAGTTAGTGCCCATGGATCTGTACTCCTGCATGCCCACCACCTGCAGGAGAGAAAATGGGGAAGAAAAGTGGTGATGACAGACTGTACCACTTGATTACCTATACCAAGGCAGGCGAGCCTGAGCAAGAACTTAGTCCCTGGGTTATTAAGAGTTGCATTAATCTAGCCCAAATTGTATTAACAGATAATCCAAGAGTACAACTATTCTTCAAGTAATCTACCTTTGGTTACATGTGAGGTAGAAACAAATTATTTTTTACTTTTAACATTTTATTTATTATGTTCTCCCATTCTACTGTAGTGAGCAGCTACTGTGACATCTGCCGATGTAATTGGCAGCCTACAGGCACATGAGAGACATCCATACTCATATATGTTCCTGCATGAGTCACTGGATACTGATCATGAGTGGGAATCATGCATATTTTTTCACCATCCTAGCTCATGGGACATTTAGGACAACAAGAAGCATAGAATAGTACAGCATAGAAGGAGGTCATTAGGCCCATCGAGTCTGTGCCAGCTCTTTCAAAGAGCAATCAAGTTAGTCCCACTCCCCCGCTAATTACCAATGGGTAGGTAGGACAGTAAGCTGTGAGGAAAACACAAAGAGTCTGCAAAGGGATATAGACAGATTAAGTGAGTGGGCAGTAAGATGGCAGATGGAGTATCATGTAGGGAAATGTGAGGTTATTTACTTTGGGAGGAAGAATTGAAAAATAGAATATTTTTTAAATGGTGAGAAACTTTTATATGTTGGTGTTCAGAAAGATTTGGGTGTCCTCATGCAAAAAACACAGAAAGCTAGCATTCAAGTACAGCAAGCAATAAGGAAGGCAAATAGCATGTTTTCCTTTATTGCAAGGGGGTTTGAGTATCAGAGTTAGGGGGCCGAAATTGCCCCTCTCTTTAAGGCCTGTTACCCGCAAATCACCGCAAATCAGTGGCCACACTCCGGAGTGGAGTGGCTGCTGACTTTTGGTGGAATGGCCGCTGATAGCCCAATTGCCCTTCTAAGGTTTCCCGGCGGTGCACCAATCCCCTCCCTTACCGCTCCGCTGTTGCCGATCTATGTTAAGTGCGTCATCACCATGCGCATCGCCGACCTACCCCCCCAACGGTGACATTCCCATCTGAAAATCTTCAGTCCGCCCGGCGGTGCCAAAACCGGATTTTCACCGGTGGTCCAGTGAGGCTGTGGCCTTCTGTAACAGCGGTGCATCTTCCCTTAAAGGGGAGGATGCACTTCCAATGCCGCCATGTTTTATTTTTGTCAGTCGACTGCCATGTCAGCCCGACAATTATGCCCCCAGGTTCGGCCGGGCCACCAACAGGCAGTCTGGCATCCCCTCTTGGGTGTCAGGCCGCTGGCCCGGCCGAAACCCTCCCTAGTTTTAAAGTCATGGTAGCGCGGCGCCATGATGACATCATCGAGGCAATCACTCCGCACCGCCCCCAACTTTCGCCACTCAAGTGTACTCACCGCTCAATCTTCCGCCCCTCTCGTGTAGTCACCGCCCCCATTAAGAGCGACTTCCAGATCCAAGTAAAAAAAAACAAAGGGCGGGATTTTGCTCAAGAGGCGACCTGAACTACAGCTGCAGTATAAACCATGCACTCGTGCACTACATTTCAGGGGCGGGGCAATTTCTACCCCAGGAAGTCTTACTACAATTCAACAGGGCCAAGGTGAGATCACACCTGGAGTACTTGTGCACAGTTTTGTTCTCCTTATCTAAGGAAGGATATACTTGCCTTAGAGGTGGTGCAACAAAGGTTCACTAGATTGATTCCTAGAATGAGAGGGCTGTCTTATGATGAGAGATAGATGGGGCCTATAGTCTCTGGAGTTTAGAAGAGAGGTGATCTCATTGAAACTTACAAGATTCTGAAGGGGATTGACAGGGTAGATGCTGAGAGGTTGTCTCTCCTGGCTGGAGTGTCTAGAACTAGGGGGCACAGTCTCAGGATAAAGAGTAGGCCATTTAAGACAGAGATAAGGAGGAATTTCTTCACTCAGGGGGTTGTGAATCTTTGGAATTCTCTGCCACAGAGGGATCTGGATGTTGAGTTTCTGAGTATATTCAAGGCTGAGATAGATAGATTTTTGGATTCTAAGGGAATCAAGGGATATGGAGATCGGGCGGGAAAGTGGAGGTGAGGTCGATGATCTGTCATGATCTTATTGAATGGTGGAGCAGGCTTGAGGGGCCGCATGGCCTACTCCTGCTCCTAGTACCTTATACCCCAGCAATGTTTTTCTCCTTCAAGTATTTATTCAATTCCTTTTTGAAGGCTACTATTGAATGTGTATCCACCACCCTATCAGGCAGCGCATTCCAAATCCTAACCACTATTTGCATCATTTAACTCATGGCAGGCAGAAGAGCAGCAGATGACACGAGGAAAACCTGAAAGTTTCCTGGTCGAGCGGAATCATTTACCCCATCGCAGTCCTGGGATTGAGCCTGGGACCTGCCTGGTTTGGGTGGCTCAGTACCACATCCTGCCATGCATTTACCAACCGAGCTATCAAGACAGCCGAGAATTGCTGTAAATTTAAAATTGAGCTTTCTTGCTGGAATCATTGCTTTGGGAAATCCTGCCTTTCTGAGCATATTTCCATGCATAATACAATCAAATCTACTACCCCCCCCCCCCCCCCCCCGGGCTGTAATGTCACATTCACAGTTCAGCTGCTGGTCCTGCACCTGCTCCTTGTTGTTGGTTTTCCAGTCGATGGATTAAGCATGCATTGCATCAACAAGAGAAATGGAAACATCATTAATTTAAAACACTGCAGATAAGCCCCTGTGCGATCCCTCCAGGTAATTACTGACATTGCCACTAAACACTGAAGGAGTTTAATGACCTGCGTTCTTTAATTAGTTGATTACACGAGGTGCCCAATTAGATCACAAACTGTAAAACACTCATAGTTATATGTGGATTTAACATCCCTTTGCATTTCATCTGCAGTTTCCAGTTTGAATCAAACTTAATGTGGCTGCACAGTCTCTTGCTATTTAGTTTGGGCATTACTTCACAGTTACATGCTAGAGTCTAAGATTCAAATACAATTTTCAAGAATATACCTTTAAATGAGCCCCTTGCTTTTTTCTTAAATGTTGATTCACAAGGAATGTGGGCAGCAATACACATGGGATAAAGAGGAGCCGGATAAATATCTGATGGGGAACAGGATCAGAGTTTATTGGGATAGGTACAAACAGAAATGATGAAATACTCCATGGGGCATGATGGAGGTTCCTGTGTTTCTAGGGCTGGGAGAGGGAATGTTGTCTCTGGAGGGCAGAAGGTCAGGGTTGAATAGTGGAAATATGAGGATGGATGAATGTTCTGGAGTTTTGCCTGATTTCCTTTGGGGGCCAGGAAGAATGTATGTAGAACATTCTCTCCGGAGATTAAATGGTTGGATAGAGCCTATGATAGCATAGACTGTGTATAGTCTATCCCACACTTGTTATTGTGTTCTCAGAACAACAAAATATTGTTGCTCTGTTGTTATGCAACCTCCACTAGTAAATGGGCTGTTAAAATCTAGCAATGTTATTGGCCAAATGTGTGGTGAAATCCTGCATCCTTAGAATGAGCACCACTGCCTCAGTGTAGTCATGAGATTTCAGTTTGATAAGCTGATTTGTTTGCATACACCATTACTCCGACGTAAATACGACAGCAGTTAAGATACCAGAATGATGGCGAACATGAGAAACCAGGGCAAGAGAACTTAAAAAGAACCCAGACCTGGCCTGCTGTGTGGTTCCAGCATTTGCTGTTTTTATTTAAAATTTCCAGCATCGCAGTATTTCACTTTTGTTTAAAAAAAAACTACTTTGTCCTTTAATCATGATAACATGCTTTTATTACACATTTTTGTCATCAGTGCTCCTAGACAGAAAAATCATGGGTGGATCACACAAATTCTGTTTTGCACTCGGGGGCATGAAACTCTGCAGCAGGATCCCTCAAAATAAAAAAATCCTATTGTTTTTTGTAAATTTTTGAATGACCAGGCAAGAGGGCTGCACAAAATTGAACCAGTTCTGCAAATTTTTCAAAACAAAACCAATGGCCAGAATACAGTGTACGCTACAGCAGATGCAGCTCAATGCTTGGACTTGCAGGGGAGTCTATGCACTCAGAGGATGACACTGAAGTAATGTAATATTTCACTCCTTGTCCCCATGCATTTCCATTTTGTAATGGCTTCAATTTCAAAATGAAGTACAAAGTGACACAGAGAGGTGGAAACTGGATTCAAGCTCACAGCATGCCACACAATGACTTTCCAATCTTCTCCATGCTTTAGTATCCCAACAACAGAATTGTAGAAACACAAAAATATGGGTCTGCGATTCTGCTGTCAGGATAAGGGAGCCAGTCTTAACAATGTAAATGTGGGGAGGTGGGTGCGCAACTGCCACTTGTCCCATGAACTAGAGAAAGATTACATGTAAAAGCACTTTAAAAAGGAGCCGCAAAGTTGAAATCAGTTATTCCCCTGCTGGGAGAGAAGAATACGCAAGGTGTTAAATTTTCACCTTCACCCCCTGGTGGTAATCCAACCCTTTACGTAATCTGCCTGATTTTCATTTTCATTAATTTTAATAGCACGAAAAGCAAGCGGCTTCTATAACGAGCAGGTGGTGAAGATGAAAGTTTACCTCGATGAGTTATTCACTCGAGGGGACTTGCACACACCAACCTCATACATAAGGTTATTTTTAAATAGTGAGAATATAAAACAGAAAAATGACCACATGTTAAAAATAACCTACATATACAATTGTGTGTGAATAATAAAACAGGCTCCTGCTTTTTTTTTTACAATGTTCCCATCATAAACTCAACAAATCATTGTGCAGTTAAATATGGGAATTTTGTTATACATCTCCAGCTGTTGCCTTTGACAGGAAGCTTCACATCAGACCCTAAATGACAGAGAATGAGGTTCCACATGGCAGAGGAAGCTCAGCTAGCTGCACATGAGAAACATTGACATTTCCTCCAGAATGCTTTACATTAACTATTTAAAGTGATTTCTTTTCAACCAAAATATTATAATTCAAGAAAAATAGCAAAACCACACTATACGCTGCAAGACAGAGGGGGAATGTAAAAAAAGAAAAACAAAAAGTGAACAGATCAAATGGATTTTAAAAACTCCATATTTCACCCCATTTGTAGCGATGCCTTCAAAAGTACAAAATTAGGCCATTAGATTTTACGAGTCTTTTACCCTTTTTATTTGGGATATTTTTGACTTCCATCTTTCAGACTAATCTAGTAGGTGTGCCCCCATCCCTACACCCTTGAGAATGTTTGCACTTGCCCTGATATCTAGGTAAAATAGGAAAATGAAGAAAAAAATCCTTTTCTAAAGAGGCATTACAACACTACACTTACACCTTGCTTTGTACTTTAACTGGCAAATAAACTTTTCAAACAATAAAAGCACAAGCAAAAGAATCATATATTATTGTCGTTGATATATGATATTAGCTTCTCATATAGTAGAAAATAATAAATGGTTCATAACTCTAGTGCTAAAACCATAACTGTAATCTATTTTTTATGCAGGTTTTTTTTAATAGTTTTCCTCACTAACTACAGAATTTGTCTGCTTTATCTTACTCTCTGTAGAGGATACAATCCTCCATTCAAAGACTCCAAATCGAATTCATTGATTTGAAAAGTGCTGACTAATAAATCTCCCCGAAAACAGTAACTAGAGTCAAGCAATTATTTAAATAACTGTTTGTTCAATTCAAAAAAATTGCCAATCAGACACATATCTGAATAAATCACGCAATGTTTGTATTTGAATTTAATGGCTAGGTTCCTCCCTCAAACAAACAGCTTGTAGACCACAGCAACTGTGAATGAAACTGGTTTTTAACTCCTTAATGACTGTGACAAAATTAATGGCGTCGATAGCAGGTTAAAAAAAGATGCATATTTGAAAAATATGCTTCTTTTTGTCACAGAGTGTGAAAAAGTAACTTCAACTTTTTTAACCTTTTAGCCTCAAAATTATGTTGCCGATTTCAGTAGATAGATCCTTTATGCTTCTGTCTATTATGCCTCTGTGTAGTATTTTAGCAAAGGGGTTCACTAATTTCAAATAAACAAGTTAACACCTCTATTAAAATAGTGAACAGTTAAAGGCCACATGAATGCAATAAAAGTTGATTTGCTAATATCACAGACAAGCATTTTTCGGGTCTTTTTTGCCTTTTATATTCTTTTATGTAAATATTTCTGTAGCGGCAATGTAATTTTGATGTGCTTTTGAATAAGAATCCCTGCCGAGAAAACCTTAAGAATGATCAATTTTGCAATGTTCTCCAGCAGGAAAATAAATAATTTTAAATTAATAATAACATCTTACAACACCTCAAAGAAAAGTATTTTGTAGGTAGGGATTCTGCAGATTATATCTGGATGGTTATGTTGAAACCTGTAAGTAATGGTGGAGCAGGCCTTCAAGTACAAGGGGCTAAGAATGTTGCTAGCATTTTTTTAAAAATGACCGCTACCTCTTTATATTTTATATTTACCCCGTGTGTAACATATTTCAGCAAATGGTCGACCTACTTGCATGACAATGCCATTCTGTAACTAGTTACTATGTGGTATAAATAATTGAGAGGTACAGTGTTCCCCGGTACAGGTAATTAAGTAATGCATCTCCTTTGATGCAGGTAATTGAGGGATGAAGTCTCTCCCAATACAGGTAATCGATGGGTGTATCTCCCTTAGTGTAGGTAATAGGGGATATAATCTCTCTCACTGTATGTAATCAAGGGGTATGGTCGTCCTTGGTGCAGATAATTGAGTTACGGTCATTTCAGTTCAGGTTATCAAGTGATATGTTCTCTTTCGGTGCAGGTAATAGAGGGATATAATCTCCCTCATTGTAGGTAATCAAGGGGTACTGTCTCCCTCGGTGCAGATAATTGAGTTACAGCCTCTCTCAGAGCGGGTAATCAACTGATACAGGCCAGGTAGTTGAGGGGTATCGTCTCCCTTGGTGCAGAAAATTGAAGGGTTTTTCTACCTTGGTCTTACCCGAGATAACGTGGGCCAAATCAAACTGGTTCGTTTCATGGCACACTCTGCCTCACTTACTTGCTCAATTTGCTGTGGACTTCAGAGCTGGCATCAATGTAAATGCTCCAGTGGTAACAAACCTCACAACTTTCCCTACTTCAGAGTTGTCAAACTAATGACACAGACAAAATCTAGCCCACAGGCTCTGGCACAACGATCAGGCAACTCAGTTCTAGTTGCACTTATCTTTCTGAATCACTGATTTGTCCTGTTTGAATTTCCTGGGTCTGGACTTTAAAAATTGAGTTGCTCAATACATTAATATCTTATTGTTGGGTAAATCCTAAATTAGAAGTATCAAGATCTGTTAGTATTTATAGCTTGAGATATATGAAAATTAATGGGAAACACTGATTTAGGTTTTATCTAAGGGGTATGAAGCTCCATGGTATGCAGCATGGTATTTGCGTAATGGGGGTTTCCGCTGCAGTTCTGGCAAAATTACAGTGGCAGAGCGGGAGCCGCTGTCGGGAATTTCCTGTCTAATAGGGAAAATCTCAACCCCTGAGCCCAGTGGCAACCTGGCAAAATGAGAGTTAAAATTGAAGCAATAAACGTAACATTGTGTTCCTGCCCCCGCGGCCAATTTAACGCCGCTGTTTCCCGAGGCTGTTGTGGCGTACGCTTCACTCAGGCGGAAGTATCTTCAATACAGTATACGGAAAGTACAATACAGTTAGATAGGAGGCCTACTGAGTGCAGAGACCCCCAAAAGGTGAAGTGTGTGACCGGGAGGAGCAGGAGTGCTACCCCGGGCCCCAGAAAGGATGTTTCGGCCACTGCTGCCCCCGGGCTCCCCCACACATCTGCATCTGCGATCCCCAAACCACCTCAGCAATGTAAAAACAGAAAATGCTGGACATTTCAGGCCAGGCAGCATGTGTGGAGGGGAAGCAAGAGTTCACGTTTCGGGTCGCTGGCCTTTGCTCAGAACTCAGTGCTGTACCTGAATGCTGCTGGGCTCCCCCGGTATGGGCCAGCTGTAACCCGGGGAGCTGCCTCTGGACAGCTGTTTGGGGAAGTTATGTTCAAATGGCCTGGGTCGCTCACACCTCCTCCCAGGCAGCGGCTCCGCGCGTTCCACTGGCCCTCTGTCCGCAGTTAAAACTCTTCCTATGTTTCTTCAGTTGTACACATGCTTTTCAGTCAATCATTTTACCTCTTGCATTTCAGGAGGTTATCGTGATTTATTTTAGAAAGCGCTCTTAAACTATACTGTTTGAGGCAGTGGAGTTTAAAAGGATATTTCAATGCCACACATCAAGTGCACATTGATGTAATCAACTCATTATTTATGCTGCTCAAAATGACTAAGTTGCATTCCCAACCTTCATGGAAAAATCACAGGCCCCCAAATTGTGGCCAGATTTTTTAATGTGACGCCGTATACAAGGAGCGCGGAAACCCAGGATTTATTTCTCAGTCTATGGCCGGAAATTGCCTCGGGGCTGCTCCCGCCCCCTCACCACAACTTCGCCAGAAATGCGGCGGGAACCCGATTTCCGCACATAAACGGGGTTTTCCGCTGCACGTCTGCCGAAGTTGGGGCAGCCGAGCAGGAGCAGCCAGCTCCAGGGGAATTCCCGTCCCACCATGCCGCTGGCGGGAGCGGGCAGGCCCATTTAGTGGTGTCGACGCTCGGATTTAACTCCATCTCCTGAAATCCAAACTTGAACTGCGGCGATATAAAAGTGTTTTTTAGCATTGCCTCCCAAAATACTCACTCACTGACAATCAAAGGAACAGGAAATCTACGCCTTGCCCAGGGAAGCCTGACTTTTGCATATACAGTCCTGTTACTATTATCTTCAACGGGAGAAAATAGTACAAAGGCTAATCCTGTCTGCTGCAGGCTCAGCCAATGAGTTAAATAGCACGATTTTAGTTTTTTTAAAACACGGGCAACTTTATTTCCTATTGAAAGCATTAGCTCCGTATGAAAAGTGGACCAATTAAGTTGCGGAGTTGTTGGATTTTTAAATTTTACTTGCTGTTACCCCATCTCCTCCATTTAAGCTTACTGCCTTTCATCTCTTGAAAGTTCTGAGTCCTACTACAGCAAGGTACATGGGCCCCAGGTGTTCTTCCATACCTCCCCTGGATGGTCACTCTTCAGGCATGAGCCAACGCACTGAATGTTAGTAACTATTCAACTATGGGGCAGATCACAGTCGAAGCTGATCTTGCCCTCGCCCATTCTGTGCACACGCACAATTTCTAGCCGGATAACAATCAGAAGTAGGAAACCTTGCATCTGACTCTTCTTTAGTCCAGGACGACCAAGGCCAATTGCAGCATTCCTACTGCTGGCCTCAAAGCCTCCCTAATAAAGTGCGACATCCCCACTGACACCTGGGAGTCCCTGGGCATAGACCGCCCTAAGTGGAGGAAGTGCATTTGGGAGGGCGCTGAGCTCCTCGAGTATCGTCGCCGAGAGCATGCAGAAATCAGCACAGGCAGCGGAAGGAGCGTGCGGCAAACCAGGCTCCCTGCCCACCCTTTCCCTCAACGACTATGGTTCTCGTATTAGACTGTACAGCCACCTAAGAACTCACGCTAAGAGTGGAAGCAAGTCTTCCTCGATTCCGAGGGACTGCTTATGATGATGACTACTGACCTTACTGAGATCAGTTGACTCAGTACAGACACTGAACTTTGAAGCTGGGATTTGCCTGATCTGTATGGTGCCAGTCTGTGCCACCAGTGTAATTATCACCCAGCCACCAGGAGAGCTAAAAGATAGGGCGTATATTTCCACATGGGATCTTCCGCTTGCCCACCGTAATTTAGGAGAAAAAGCCATAGAAACCGCTGAAAGTCGATGTAAAATAGGATGCGCGGGACAAACCCCTGTGGAAATTTACCCCCTTTCTATTTATTTTGGCCGGTATCACATTCTAAGTTCAGGGAGGGAATTACTATTTTAATTATTACTACTCTCGGTCCCAGAGTTGCAATACTCGGCTGCCCTCTTCAGTCGATGAAATAGCAACCTTCATGGCTGGTTGTTATAGAACTACTTTCATTCCATTTATGGGCATCCCAGAACAGCACAAAGTTTTAAACTGATAGCAGCTGTTTTATCCTTTTGTCCACCAACTGCTGAAAGTCATGCGCCAAATAACAAATGTTTCCTTGGTAACCACACTGCCACCAAATGAAGACACTGAAGACAGAAGCCCTAAACCACAGCAATAAAATGGTCCCTGTTCTCACAACCATGGCAACAATAAGGCAAATAAAAACTACCCAAATCTTACATTACTTGCTACCAAAATTATCTTTTTCAGTACATTTTGGTAAAGTCATGTAATCACTGACACTGTACGATCATCACACATCATATCTTCAGCTTTGTTATTATGTTAATGTTTTTTAAAAATCCTATACAGAGTTAACTACTTCTCCCAACACCCATAGTCCTGTGTGACAATTTCCTTTTACACCTTTTAATTTCTTAAATCCTTTTACCCTGGAAGTATCAGCCTATCACCGTGCTTTTATATTATTATTGTGTAGGCAACAGAAGCACAATATTCCCAGTTAATGTGTTCCCTCAGTTATTGTAAACTATCAATTAATCTGATTCCTCAGTTCCTATAATCTTTCAATGTAATCCATCAGTTAGTGTGAACGTTCAGTTAATGTGATCTCACAGTTAATGTGATCTCACAGTTAATGTGACCTCCGAGATATTGTGATCCATCAACTCTTATAATTATAGCATTGTACAGCACAGAAGGAGGCTTTTAGCCCCATTGCACCTATCCTGGCTTTCTGAAAGAACTATCTACTCAGTCTATTCTGCTGCCATTTCTCCACATTCTTTTTTTTGGTTACTCAACTGCTTTTCCACTTCACTTTTGAAAGCTATTGTTCTTTTTCTGATAGAGTATTCCACATTCTAACAATCTTTCGTGTTTCTCCTAACCTCTTCTTCCATTCTTTTGGTGATGATCTTAAATTTATACTTTCTAGTTACCTGCTCACCAACAAGCGGAATTAATTTTTGTCCCCTAATTTACTTTATCAAAACCCCTCGTAATTTTGAATACCTCTTTCAAATCTCTTAATCTTATTTGTTCGAATGAAATGATCACCCACGTCTCTCTTCAAAGCCTCTCATCCATGCTTATCATCATAGGCAGTCTCTTGGGATCGAGGAAGACTTGCTTCCACTCTTAACATGAGTTCTTAGGTGGCTGTAGAGTCCAATACGAGCGCCACAGTCTCTGTCATAGGTGGGGCAGATAGTTGTTGAGGGAAGGGGTGGGTGGGACTGGTTTGCCGCACGCTCTTTCTGCTGCCTGCACTTGATTTCTGCACGCTCTCGGCGACGAGACTCGAGATGCTCAACGCCCTCCCAGATGCCCTTCCTCCACTTAGGGAGGTCTTTGACCAGGGACTCCCAGGTGTCAGTGGGAATGTTGCACTTTATCAGGGAGGCTTTGAGGGTGTCCTTATAACGTTTCTGCTGCCCACCTTTGGCTTGTTTGCCATGAATGAGTTCCAAGTAGAGCGCTTGCTTTGGGAGTCTTGTGTCTGGCATGCGAATTATGTGGCCTGCCCAGCGGAGCTGATCGAGTGTGGTCAGTGCTTTGATGCTGGGGATGCTGGCCTGGTCGAGGACGCTAATGTTGGTGCATCTGTCCTCCCATTAGTGTCCTCGACCGTCCCTGCTATCATTGTGTTGAATCTCCACTGCACCTTCTCCATGGTCTGGGTGCCCTTTCCGAAAGTAAATCATCCAAAACTGAACATAAGAGGCCCGGAATTTGCGGTCGGGATGTCGGCAAACATGTGGAAATCCTGAAGTTGCGATCAGTCATTGACAGTTCTGAAACAGGCTGCATTGTGCCTGTCCCCACTCCCACACCACCTCACCCCCACCCCAAAAGAGCCGGCGATCTGTGTAATCAGCCAAATCATTGAAACTGGTGAAAACTTTGGCTCTTCCACACTGTTAAATTCCTCACTAAAAGATAGACCCAAAGGGATCAGGTGTAACTGGGGTTTTGGCATTAAATTTTTAATAAACTTTTCAAAAAAATGTTTTAAAAAAAAATGTAAGTTTGTCCATCTTTATTTCAGGTTTTCTTTTTCTCCATTGTTAGGGCCCTAAACTTTGTTTTTCTCTCTCTAACATTTTTTAAAAGTTCAAATTTTAATTGTTTACTCATTTCCTTGTTTGCTGTCTGTGAGAATTCTGCATTTTGATTGGCTGCTTAGATAGCCTGTTGATGTCATAGCAGTTCGCACAAGGGAATCCCCACTAACTTCTGTTGATTTGAATTGAAGGTTGGAAAACAGAGGGATCGCGGGATTCTAGTGCGAAGTGCACTTTGGGGCCAGCAGCGAACACCTTTGCTTTGCCGCTGACCGCACATTTTGGGCCATTACTCTAACTGCAGCCTAACCATTGATTTATATATAGTACTCTATGCCTCTATTTATTAAACATAGGATTCCATAGGATTTTTTCTGGCTTTATCAACTTGTTCTCCCACTTTTAATGTGGGAGAAGAAATTATGTATCTGAACCTCACATCTACTTTTAAAGCTGCACCATTTTGCATATATCTCCCTTTAGAGTACGAGAAGAAGCTTGCAGGGAACATTAAGGCGGATTGCAAAAGTTTCTATAGGTATGTAAAGAGAAAAAGGTTAGTAAAGACAAACGTAGGTCCCCTGCAGTCAGAATCAGGGGAAGTCATAACAGGGAACAAAGAAATGGCAGACCAATTGAACAAGTACTTTGGTTCGGTATTCACTAAGGAGGACACAAACAACCTTCCGGATATAAAAGGGGTCAGAGGGTCTAGTAAGGAGGAGGAACTGAGGGAAATCCTTATTAGTCGGGAAATTGTGTTGGGGAAATTGATGGATTGAAGGCCGATAAATCCCCAGGGCCTGATGGACTGCATCCCAGAGTACTTAAGGAGGTGGCCTTGGAAATAGCGGATGCATTGACAGTCATTTTCCAACATTCCATTGACTCTGGATCAGTTCCTATCGAGTGGAGGGTAGCCAATGTAACCCCACTTTTTAAAAAAGGAGGGAGAGAGAAAACAGGGAATTATAGACCGGTCAGCCTGACCTCAGTAGTGGGTAAAATGATGGAATCAATTATTAAGGATGTCATAGCAGCGCATTTGGAAAATGGTGACATGATAGGTCCAAGTCAGCATGGATTTGTGAAAGGGAAATCATGCTTGACAAATCTTCTGGAATTTTTTGAGGATGTTTCCAGTAAAGTGGACAAAGGAAAACCAGTTGATGTGGTATATTTGGACTTTCAGAAGGCTTTCGACAAGGTCCCACACAAGAGATTAATGTGCAAAGTTAAAGCACATGGGATTGGGGGTAGTGTGCTGATGTGGATTGAGAACTGGTTGTCAGACAGGAAGCAAAGAGTAGGAGTAAACGGGTACTTTTCAGAATGGCAGGCAGTGACTAGTGGGGTGCCGCAAGGTTCTGTGCTGGGGCCCCAGCTGTTTACATTGTACATTAATGATTTAGACGAGGGGATTAAATGCAGTATCTCCAAATTTGCGGATGACACTAAGTTGGGTGGCAGTGTGAGCTGCGAGGAGGATGCTATTAGGCTGCAGAGTGACTTGGATAGGTTAGGTGAGTGGGCAAATGCATGGCAGATGAAGTATAATGTGGATAAATGTGAGGTTATCCACTTCGGTGGTAAAAACAGAGAGACAGACTATTATCTGAATGGTGACAGATTAGGAAAAGGGAAGGTGCAATGAGACCTGGGTGTCATGGTACATCAGTCATTGAAGGTTGGCATGCAGGTACAGCAGGCGGTTAAGAAAGCAAATGGCATGTTGGCCTCCATAGCGAGGGGATTTGAGTACAGGGGCAGGGAGGTGTTGCTACAGTTGTACAGGGCCTTGGTGAGGCCACACCTGGAGTATTGTGTACAGTTTTGGTCTCCTAACTTGAGGAAGGACATTCTTGCTATTGAGGGAGTGCAGCGAAGATTCACCAGACTGATTCCCGGGATGGTGGGACTGACCTATCAAGAAAGACTGGATCAACTGGGCTTGTATTCACTGGAGTTCAGAAGAATGAGAGGGGACCTCATGGAAACGTTTAAAATTCTGACGGGTTTAGACAGGTTAGATGCAGGAAGAATGTTCCCAATGTTGGGGAAGTCCAGAACCAGGGGTCACAGTCTGAGGATAAGGGGTAAGCCATTTAGGACCGAGATGAGGAGAAACTTCTTCACCCAGAGAGTGGTGAACCTGTGGAATTCTCTACCACAGAAAGTAGTTGAGGCCAATTCACTAAATATATTCAAAAGGGAGTTAGATGAAGTCCTTACTACTCGGGGGATCAAGGGTTATGGTGAGAAAGCAGGAAGGGGATACTGAAGTTTCATGTTCAGCCATGAACTCATTGAATGGCGGTGCAGGCTAGAAGGGCTGAATGGCCTGCTCCTGCACCTATTTTCTATGTTTCTATGTTTCTTTGTCCTTCCTCCCAAAATGCATCACCTCACATTTCTCTGCATTTACTTTCATCTGATCTGCGAACTTGTCAATGTCCACCTTACAGTCCTCTTCACAGTTGAGGACATCTCTATGTTGGCATTTTCTGCAAATTTTGCTTTACTTCGTGTTGATCATCGATATATTGGAAAGAGCAATGTTCCCATCATTGACTCCTGCGGACACCACTGTGTCCTTCCAATCTGAAAAACATTCATTACTCATTTGTCTGTTCTTTAATGAACATCCTACCTATGCTGCCACACTGCCTTTAACATCATGTTCTTTAATTACATCAACCAGCCTATTATACAACACCTTATCAAGTGACTTTTGAAAATCCATATGCACAACATCCATTGTATTTCCTTTATCAATACATTCACCATTTGATTTGTCAGACAGTGCTTGCCTTTAACAAATCCACACTGCCTGTTCTTAATTTACAGACTTTCTAGGTGACCATTAACTTTATAAAGTCACTGTGACTTGTCAGATAGTGTGCTCGTTCAATTAGTAAGATCTTCAGTGTGATCCCTCAGTTATTGTGATTGCTCAGTTTGTATCATTACAGGTACAACGTCTCCAATCCGGCTGTCCGAAAACCAGATATTTTTGAGGCGGCCAAGATAGTGACATCAGGCTGCGAGGGACGAGAAAACCAGTAAAAATTGGTGAAAACTGCCGACCACCTCTCTCCCGCCGACCTCGCCCCCGCTTCGGACCACTGCCTCGGGCCAAACCACTCCCCCCCGCCGTAGCCCAACCACCCCTCCCCTCCACAACCTACTTACCTTGGCCCAGGTGTTTCCGGACTCAGGACGTCGGAAAGACGTTCTGAAGTCCAGAAATACACAGATATCGGAATGGCCTCGGTCCCAAGGCCATTCCTGTACTTCGTTTTTTTCATGTATAAACCAAGTTAATTCCACTGGCTCATGCATGTTCATTTGCATAATATGATGAGTTCCGCATCACTGCCGAGGCCCCGTCTTCCCTTTTAGGTGGACATAAAAGAATCCATGACCATGACCGGTGTCCTGGCTAACATTTATCACTCAACAAACACCTAAAAACAGATTATCTGATCATTATTTCATTGCTGTTTGTGGGGGCTTGCTGTGCACAAATTGGCTGCCGCCTTTTCTATATTAAAACAGTGGGCCGTCCCAACCTGTGCGAGAACACCACCGCAGGTCGGGGCTATAAATAGAGCTGGAGCGCCGGGCCCTGGAACATCGTGGCAGAGGTGCGGCGAATGAGGGTACGGGGCCCCAAGAGCCAAGGGCCCAGGGGCAGCACGGACACTGCAATATGTGTGCGCACTAGATCCGTGCGCAGAGCAGATCTCCAGTCGTCCTGGTTAATCCTTGCCACTGGAAAAAGGCCTAGCTCTGTCAAGCCCGTGTGGTGGCTGATGTGCAACGGTCACCACGTTAAAAAAATCCACGCACAGGCATCTTCCACCCCCTCAACTGGAGTTCGGGACTGGAACATCGGGTCTTCATTGAATCATCTGTGAACTCTCGTGGAAGCAAGTCATCCTCGTTCGAGAGACCGCCTATGATGATGATTACAACAGTGACTACACTTCAACAGTATTTCATTGGCTGTAAAGCATTTAGGGACATCCTACCATCATGAAAACTGCTACAGGGGGGAGTTAGATATGGCCCTTATGGCAAAGGGGATCAAGGGGTATGGAGAGAAAGCAGGAAAGGGGTACTGAGGGAATGATCAGCCATGATCTTATTGAATGCGGTGCAGGCTCGAAGGGCTGAATGGTCTACTCCTGCACCTATTTTCTATATTTCTATGTTTTCTATGTTAAGTCTTTCTTTCACTGTTTTGTACGGGGATCTACAACGGCTGTACACAGCAATAACAAGTCATTTAAAAAACTGTGTCCTTATTTAGTCATTCCCGATGCCTACAGAAATTCGACAGCATGAGTAATCACTTCAAACTTCAACGTGATGAAATCAGGAGTCACTGAGGCAGCTCACACTAAACACCAGAAATTTCAACTGTCCATACCAACGTCATATTTTCCTATGAAATATAAATTACCTTCAACATCCTGGGTTGAATATCAAAAGTGCTTGAAAAAATTCCTCTCGATTACTCAGTTGTCAGTGCATTGCCAGGTATGCTACAGAAAACAGGAAGATGCTAAATTTGACAGTCAATCTATGCTGAGTTAGATCAGTTGGGAAAGTAATAGCAGAACTACCATTGTTCAAAGGAGGCTCCAAAAAATATGAGCCTAATTTCCACTTCTGATAACTGTATTTTTTGATCCTCAGCCGCAGTGCATCAAATTAAACTCTTGCTTGTGAGATTCCTTGTCTTGTTGAATGTCTTGTTGATGCTGGTTGGCTGCTCTCACAGCTAAAGAATGGTTAACTGGATAATGTTCCCCAAGAGAACTGCACCTTCAGGAAAGGACAGGAGGAAATTGGAAGGGGGGAATCTTTTTTTTAAAGAGAAATGCTTGTAAAGACTATCTGAGACAATGAAAAGGAACCTGTCTCTGTATATTATCAGTGTTGAACACAGCATATAAAACACTTCAGGAATGACAGAAAACACAGATGCAGATCTTCAGGCAGTGTCTCGAAAAGACTGCAGACATTGCAGAAGTCTAGGCACATCCTACATATACAGGATGTTCTCGAACAGGAATGGGAATAACGCAGCAAAAGGAATGACACCAGGATTTTTTTTGTTGCACCATACAAATCAAAATTGTTATCATTAATAGCGATTTATTGGCTTTCTGACAGCTGACAAGTCCAACAGCTGTGTCTACTGGCCGACTTCCAACGTTACTGGACCTGATCCAGTGCGAGTGTAATTATATTATGTAATGACTACAGAATTGAAAGTGGTTTTATAGTTTCTGAGTAGAAGAGCCAAACTCTTCTGTAAACATCCCAAGCTACTGAATTTATGGTTATTTTCACACTGGCATTGCAGCTCCACACTTGCTGAAGATATACTGTACATATGCCAAGTGCTGAACCACCACAGGCATATGTACAGTATCCAGAGTTACTTGTTGGTCACAGTTGAGACTAGTTTCTTAAAATCTTAAACCCTGATCACACAATAATTCTGCATTTCCTGCACACAGCCATTTGCAGTGGCTGAGTGGCAATCCGGATTCACAGCAAATCTGAAGTACATGTCAGCTTCAGCAATTAATTCAGTGCAGTTATTTGTTCATTGGAATGAGATTTTTCCCACAGTTTTCTTTCTTCCTCTCCAGAAGACAACAACTTTCATTTATATAGCTGCGTTAATGAAGGAAATCGTCCCAAGGTACTCCACAGGAGCTTAATCAGATAACGACTGATACCGAGCCAAAGGAGGAGATATTAGGAGGGTTTGCTTAAAAGCTTGGTCAAAGAGATCGTTTTTAAGGGTGGTCTTAAAGGAGGAGAGTGGGGTGGAGAGGCTGAGAGGTTTAGGGAAGAGTTAAAATCTAGCTGTCTAAAGGCATGGCTGCCAGTGGGGGGTGAAGGGAGTGCGTGATGTGAAAGAGGCCAGAGGTGTAGGAACATAGAGTTATTGGAGGTTGTAGGAGGATACAGAGCTAGGAAAGGGCGAGGCCATGGAGGGATTTCAAAACAAAGCTGTGAATTTTAAATTTGAGATGTTGGTGGATCAGGAGCCAATGTAAGTCAGCGAGCACAGGGGTGATGGGTGAGTAGGACTTGGTTAGGATATAGGCAGCAGAATTTTGGATGAGCTCAAATTTATGGAGGGTGGAAGATGGGAGCATTGGAATAGGAATTGGAAGACAATGATTCATTGCAGGGGTATTGTTCAATAGAGTTCCTTCAGTTACTCATTCAAATCATCCATGGCACTATTTGAAGAAGAGCAGGGATTTCTCCGAGTGCACTGTCCTACATTCATCTCTCAATCAACTCCATCAAAACTGGTTTACCTGGTCATTTATCTCATTTGTTCTTTGTGGAGCCTTGCTGTGTATATGTAAGTTACCACATTTGCCTACATTACTATAGTGACTATACTTTAAAAAACATAATTCGAATATTAAACCATGGATGAGACAGAAGTTCCTACAATTAAACATTTGAAAGACTAAAGCCATTATTTTTGACCTCTGGAAAAACACTGCACACTTGTCATTGGTGCTTGCTCAGGCTAAACTGCATCAAGCTCTGATTTTAACTTAGGGTGGGAATCAAGAACCATTCATGGACCAAAGTGGGTGGTTGTCAAATGATGGAGCCCGAGCGATTTCAACCCCTTGGCCTCATTTAAATAGTGTTGAACTGTCTCACGCCCAAAGCCAGTGGCAATGATGTCAATGGGCAGGAGTGGGAATTAGGAGGGGAGCCAGACTCCACCGGGCACCCAACCAAATGGTACTGGGGGAGGAGTTACCAACAAATTCTGGTGCTGGGAGGGAAAGGAAAGGCTGGGAGGGAGAGGGAAGACTGGGGAGCACCAAGGATTCCTTGCGGGATCTAGCGGTACACTTCTTCCCCTTCCAGCCCACAAGGAATTCTCACAGAAAATTAAATACCATGCCTGCTGCAGTCTTGGTCAGTCACCTTGTTTCATCATTTTAAGCCTCTTTTGCTTTCAGTGCTATGGGTCCCAAGCGACTCTGGCCAATAAAGTTAAGTTATACATATTCCTGTTTATTTCTGAATACACAAACATTTGCGATATAAAATGAGTGCTTAAATCTTACCAATACATTGTGACAGAAATAATTATTTTCAACACCATTACTTATTCCAGTTATATGATGAAACTATGAACCTTGCCTTGTATTTGAAGCAATGATCCCAGCGAGCACCAAGCTAAGGTTTCTAGCTATGATAGGCTGGTGAAGAAAATAAATGACTTGTTCCAATAGATTTATAAAAGCAGGAGCAAACGATAAAAGCACATCCTACAAGCTTGGCAGGGGGTACGCTAAGCAACAGTGGATCTGAAAATTTTGTGTTAATAACTAGCATTTGCCGACACATAGTTAATGTTGCAAAGCATCCTTGCTTCTTTTGGTCTGAATATGGGGTCTTATTTATTTAAATTAAGGACCTCCTCCTAGGAATCAGGTATATACTTAGAAATCATTAATTACCAGGAAATTGACACAGAAACTGTTAAGAGTTCTACAGAGGTTAATAAGCTTCTGTTGCAAATAAAATCTAAAAACAAATTTAATGAGCAAATAGTGAATGGTGACAGCTTCTATCTCCAGGTTTATCTAACCACCACAGTTGATGCTGTTACAGAAATGGCTCTCTTTTATGTGCTGCACCACCCATTTCTGCTGTGTGTCTGTGTGCGCGTGGAGGGGATGGAGGTGTGTGTGCATATGTGGGAGTGTAGTTATGTGCATGGAGGTGCATGTGTGTGAGGGGAATTATGTGGTTGGAGGAGTGGGTTTGCGTGTGGGGGTGAGGGTGTATATGCACGTGAAAATGGAAAAAGGAGAATGTATTATTAACAGGGTGGCATTGTTTTGTTGGTGTGTTATTGAGCAAGCATATTTCTAGTGGCAGCACATGATGGCTTGGTAGTTAAACGTACTGCCGGTATCTTTGACCCCTAACTGCAAGTCCAATGCCAATCTCCAATCAACACAGCGTGCAGCCAGCAACTAGTCTTTATTTGCATGCATGGCAATCGTCAGCACTTTAAGCTGAGAGTCATTGTACTCCAAGGCAGCACGGGAGACTGTCAGTGCCAACAACATTGGTTGAAATGTGGGAAGTCTGTCAGAACGAATCATCTCAGTTGGCCGACAGAACTAAGGACAGGCAAAAACAATTAATCAAAGATTTATTTTTCCCATTTTTAGCTGCACATGAACTTGAAGCAGAATAATGTAAAATGGCTCACGAGAGCTACTCTTACAGAAATGTATGTTTAGTGATTAGCCCATGAGAAATTAATATGTAACAAATAATCTGCTAAAAACCTTAAAATAATATGGTGAATAGGGTTGCAGTGGTGATGTGGTTCACTTAATTTTACATCTAGAATTATACTGGGCTTCAAAGTGCCAAAAAATACACCAAATCAAGTGTCAGAAAATAATTGTCTTTGGGCAGGGCATAGCTCCAGACAATTGTTCCCCCTAAGGTGGCCACACTGTAATCTCAAAGGTCCCATGCAGGCCGCTCACCAGAGTTCCTTAGGACAGTGTCCTAAGCCCAACCATCTTCAGCTGCTTCATCAATGACCTTACCGCCATCATAAGGTAGTTCGCTGATGACTGCACATTATGTCGTGCCATTCGCAACTCCTCAGAAAATGA
This sequence comes from Pristiophorus japonicus, assembly GCF_044704955.1. NCBI lineage: Eukaryota > Metazoa > Chordata > Chondrichthyes > Pristiophoridae > Pristiophorus > Pristiophorus japonicus. The sequence continues at coordinate 75,549,862 of NC_091978.1, read as the reverse complement.
AGCAGTCTATGCCCGCATGCAGCAAGACCTGGATGACATTCAGGCTTGGGCTGATAAGTGCCAATAACATTCACGCCACACAAATGCCAGACAATGACTATCTCAAACAAGCGAGAGTCTAACCACCACCCCTTAACATTCAACGGCATTACCATCACCAAATCCCCCACCATCAACATCTTGGGAGTCAACACTGACCAGAAGCTTAACTGGACAAGCCACATAAACACTGTGGCAACAAGAGCAGGTCAGAGGCTGGGTATTCTGCAGCGAGTGTTTTACCTCCTGCCTCCCCAAAACCTTTCCATCTTCTACAAGACACAAGTCAGGAGTGTGATGGAATACTCTCCACTTGCCTGGATGAGTGCAGCTCCAACAACACTCAAGAAGCTCGACACCATCCAGGACAAAACAACTAGCTTGATTGGCACCCCATCCACCACCTTAAACATTCACTCCCTCCACCACCAGCGCACAGTGGCTGCAGTGTGCACCATCTACAAGATGCACTGCAGCAACTCGCCAAGGCTTCTTCGGTAGCACCTCTCTAAGGGGATAAAATAGGGTCACTAAAGTGGGAGGCAGACAGATAGATGGTCACTAAAAAGTATACGGAAGGTAGTGAATTGATCTGACACATGGTCCAGATTGTATTGGCTTATAAGTTGCCAACAATGCAGTGACCCTAAGCACAGACTGATAGAAGATGAAAACATACACTCAGGACTGAATAACACATCCACCAAGGGCAGTGGAGAGTCAACAGTCTAGAAACATAGCAAACGCTGTGAAGCAAGGTTACTTCACACGTAATGAGGAACTGAGGCAAAGTTGACACCACTGAATAACACATTGCGGAAGGGTGATGTGTGATGGGAGATGGACAGGTGGAGGAGAGCCACTCAGAGCCAGTCTGATGAGGGTCGACGAATCAATGTAACTTCGCTGGTAGCAGTAGGCCAATCGGTGGTTTTGTAGGAGGGTCGCACACCTCGAAAAACTGTACAATTGTAATTGTAAAACCTCTGATCGGAGAAGTGTTCATCAGAACTCTTCCCCTACATGCTTGAAATAAAAACCGGTTGAACCAAAGTTTTCGTCTGAGTGATTCCGTGGTCGCTATACGAGAGGGCGGGTGTTGATGCCTTCTATCAGGGAGTCCACCTTGAGGAAGAGAAGTCTTCTTTTTACCAAAACAATCTCATAAACCTGCGACCTTTACCACCTAGAAGGACAAGGGCAGCAAGCGCATGGGAACACCACCACATCCACATTATCTTCCAAGTCACACACCATCCTGACTTGGAAATATAATGCAGTGTCTTCATCGTCACTGGGTCACAATCCTGGAACTCACTCTCTAACAGGACTATGGAAGTACCTTCAGCACAAGGACTGCAGCGGTTCAAGGAGGTGATTCACCACCATCTTCTCAAGGACAATTAAGGATGGGCAATAAATGCAGGCCTTGCCATTACGCCCACATCCCATAAACAAATACAAAAAATACATGCACGGAAATTTAAAGGGACCGAGCAATAAAAGGAATAGGCTGCACAGAACAAAGCATAGCTTACAGGGAACACTACTCCAGACTCCTTAAAAATAAATCTGATGCCTTTAGTCTCATACCCTCGTTCTGTTATTTCTAAATCCACCACTGCTGCAAATGTACTTTTATTGCACTGTGTAAGTGTTTACCTGCAGTTTAAGTTATGGCAATCCTGTGTCCCGCTGCACTTTCTCTAACTCCTTGGGGTACAAATTGCCCCCTAAACGAAATGGGTCTTTTACCGCAGCTGCGGTTCAGCTTGACCCTTTTGCGAAATTGCACTCTTTGTTTATTTATTGCTTTGATCCAGAAATCGGTCATAATGGGGGGCAGTGACAGCCCCTGAGGGGCAAAAACACGGCGGTGACAGCAACTGAGGGGCGGAAGTTGGGGCCAGAGCGGATTCACCGCCGCGATGATGTCGTCACCACGGCTCTCTACTTCACTTAAAGCCTCCGCGCTTTTAAAACTTTGACCCACTGGGCCACCAGGGAGGGTTTCGGCCAGGCCAGCAGGAAGCTGCACCGCTGCTGCTGAAGGCCACAGCCTCACTGGACCACTGGGTGAAAGTTTGTGTTAGCACCATCGGGCAGGCCGAAGATTTTCCGAGGGGAATGTCGTCATCGGGGTGGTTACATCGGCGAGGAGCGGAGGTCAACAAGATGCGGGAGAAGCGGAGGTCAGCGAGGAGAAGACAATGGGAATGACGAGTTCCGGAGGTGGGAAACAGCAAGGAACAGGGCCAGGAAGTCGGGGCCCAGGAGCAGTGAGGTCGAGGCACACGAGTGGCGTAACTTGGACCAGCAGTGGGGTCGGGGCCCAGGGAAGGAGCAGCATGGGCCAACAGCGAGGTAGTGAGGCCACCACTGCACCCTATGAATCTGAGGGAGAGAGGACCTGCGGGAAGGAGAAAGGAGGACAGTAGGAGTATGCTTGTGTGTACTAGATCCATGTAGCGGAGCCTGGTCTCCAATCGTCTTGGATCCCCTTGTCACTGGACCAAGACCTTGCTCTGACAAGCTCGTGTGGTAGCTGGTGTGCAATGGCCACCCCACATTAAAAGGATTCACGCACAGCCATCTTCCACCCTTCAAAATGAAGTTCGGGACCTGAAACGTCAGGACCCTCATGGACAACCCAAACAGCGACAGACCGGAACGTTGCACTGCTATTGTTGCGCAGTAACCCAGACGTTTCAACGTAGACATCGCAGCCCTAAGCAAGACCCGGTGGGCAAGGGAAGGTCAGCTCAAAGAACAAGGTGGTGGTTATACCTTCTTCTGGAAAGGTAAACCAGAAAAATAACACCGTCTCCATGGGGTAGGCATCGGCATAAAAAATGAGCTTGTAGGCCGCCTCAGAGCTCCCCTTGCAGGATAAACGAACTTCTCATGACTCTTCGGCTCACCCTAGCCCGGAACCAATGCGCTATGATCTTCAGTGCGTACGCCCCAACACTGGAAGCTACACGAGACCAAAGAGGAATTCTACTCCAGCCTCGAACAATTCCTGTCCCGAGTCCCAACAGACGACAAGCTGATTCTCCTTGGCGAGAGTTGGAAAGGACACAGACCTCTGGGGAGGTGTGATCAGCAGAGAGAGGGTAGGGAAAACCAAGTCCAACGGTACCCTCCTCCTGACGAAATGCTTAGATCATGACCTTGTCATAACCAATACCTTGTTCCGTCAGAAAGACAAATATAAGGCTTCATGGCAAAACCCTTGCTCCAAGCACTGGCATCTGCTAGACTATGTCATCGTCTGAGTGAGGGACCGCAAGGACGTGCGCATCACCTGCACCATGCCAGGAGCTGGTGACCGCTGGACAGACCACCGCCTAATCCGTTCTGTCATCACCATCAACGTAGCCCCAAAACAGCAACGGCAACAGAAACAATGCCGCAGGAAAATCAACACTGGAGCACTCAAAATCCTGCTAAGAAAGTCCTATTCAGCCAGCGCCTCACTGCCAACCTGATGACTCCCAGTGACGCAGAGACACAGAGTGTCCACCGCACCTGGTCTGCCCTCAAGGCCTCCATAATTTGCACCTGTGAAGAGACACTCGGCCACTCAACTAGGAAACACCAAGACTGGTTCGCTGAGCACGACCAGGAGATCTAGGAGCTAATAAGACGCAAACACAAAGCATTCTTCAACTGGATACAGCATCACAACTCGAGAGCAAGAAAGCAGATCTACAGACGTCTGAAGGCCGAGGTCCAACAAAAAACCCGCTATGTAAAGAACAGTTGGTGGGTGGAGAAAGTGCAGGAAATCCAGCAACTATCCTACAGCCACAACTTGCGAGGATTCTTTAGTGCAGTCAAGACCACCTATGGCCCAAGCCCCCAAGCCCTACCCCATTGCTGGCCAAGAACAGAGAGGTACTCATCAAGGACAGAGAGGCAGTCAGTGCCCGTTGAAACGAGCACTTCGACAATCTCCTTAACCGAGACTCTGTCTTCAACGTGAGTGTCCTTGACTCCATCCCACAGCATGCTACCCGCCACCACCTCAGCACAACCCCAGCCCGGCATGAGGTAGAAAAGGCCATCTGACAAGGCCTCGGGAGCAGATGGAATCCCCGCCGAAGCACTAAAACATGACGGAGAAGCACTATTGGCGTGAATACATGATCTCATTTCTCTTATCTGGAAGGAGGAGAGCATGCCGGAGGATCTCAGAGACACCATAATCATGACCATCTTCAAGAAAGGCAACATGTCTGATTGCGGTAATTAGAGAGGAGTTTCCCTGCTGTCTGCCACAGGGAATGTCATCACAAGAATCCTCCTCAATCGCCTTCTCCCAGTGACTGAGAGCTCCTCCCAGAGTCGCAATATGGATTCCGCCCACTAAGGGGCACAATGGATATGATCTTCACCGCGTGGCAAATCCAAGAGAAACGCAGGAACAGCACCAACCTCTGTACAGGGCCTTCTTTGATCTCACAAAGGCCTTCAACACTGTCAACCGTGAGGGATTATGGAGTGTCCTTCTCAAATTCAGCTGCCCTCAAAAGTTTGTCTCCATCCTTCGCCTGTTTCACGATGACATGCAAACTGTGATCCTAACCAATGGATCCACCACAGACCCAATTCACATTTGGACCGGGGTCCAAAATCCACGACGAGGCCTTGGACAACATCGACCATTTTCCATACCTCGGGAGCCTAGTGTCAACAAAGGCAGGCATCGACAATGAGGTCCAACACCGTCTTCAATGTGCCAGTACAGCTTTTGGTCGCCTGGGGAAGAGAGTGTTTGAAGACCAGGACCTCAAACCCGGCACCAAGCTCATGGTCTACAGAGCAGTGGTGATACCTGCCCTCCTATATGATTCAGAGACATGGACTATGTAGAGCAGGCACCTCAAAACACTGGAGAAGTACCACCAACGACGCCGCCTCAAGATCCTGCAAATCCATTGGCAGGATAGGCGCACCAACATCAGTGCTGGTACTCGGGCCAACATCCCCAGCATTGAAGCATTAACCACGCTCGATCAGCTTCATTGGATGGGCCACATCGTCCGCATACCCGACACAAGACCCCCAAAACAAGTGTTCTACTCAGAGCTTCGACACGACAAGCGAGCCCCAGGTGGGCAGAGGAAACATTTCAAGGACACCTTCAAAGCCTCGTTGAAAAAGTCCAACATCCCCACCAACACCTGGGAATTCCTGGACCAAGGTCACGCAAAGTGGAGGAAAAGCATCCGGATAGGCGCCGAACACCTCGGAGTCACTTCGCTGGGAGCAAGCTGAAGCCAAGCGTAAACAGCGGAAGGAGTGCATGGCAACTCAAGCACCCCACCCACCCGTTCCTTCAACCACCGTCTACTCCACCTGTGACAGAGGCTATGGGTCCGAAATTCAGTACCGCTGGAAAGCTGGTGCTCCCCCACCTTTTTGTGGTCATTAGCGCCGAAATTTCTGAATGGCTGGGCCACCCCATATTCAGCTCCAAAAGTGAACAAATGGGTTCCAATGCTCTTGGACCCTTTCAAAGTGGCATTTTCAGTGGTGTGACTGTCTTAGTTTGAGCATTATGACCACTGAGAAATTCAGTATGAGCCAGCTGCTCCCTGGCCTTTTTAAAAGGCCAGAGTTTGCAGCAAGGCCCTGAGGGGGGAAGGCGGTTGGAAGGATGGCTGGTGTAAGAGGTGCAAGGAGAGTCAGGTTTACTGGTATGGGATAGACAAGAGTCTGTGGCTCTCGTATTGGACTGTTCAGCCACCAAAGAACTCACTTTAAAAGTGGAAGCAGGTCTTCCTCGATTCCGAAGGACTGCCTGTGATGATGATGATCACTGATATGGAGCTGGAGACACTGATGAACGGTGTGGAGGACAGAAGAAGAAAATTGTTTCCTGACGTGGGGAGACCTGGCAGGTATAATGCATGGAGGGAGATTGCAGGGGAGGTGTCAGGCATCTCCATACATGTGAGGACCCACCCTCGCAAGAGGGTACTGCCAGTCTGCACCCGGCCCTTCCAGGGTGACGATGGGTTGATGCCTCCTAGCTCTGGGGCGACGAGGTGTTCCTCCTCCTCAGGTAGACTGCTGGCTTGACCTCCGACGGCTGTCCTCTCAAGATTGTGCAGCATGCAGCAGACCATAACAATTATGGAGACCCGTTGAGGAGAGTACTGCAAGGTGCCACCAGGCACCGGAATCTCTGCGAAAGGATGCCTATGCACTGCTCGATGATGCACCTGGTGGCACAATGAGCGGCATTGTATGCATGCTCTGGCGCTGTCCTGGGGTTCCTCAGAGGAGTGAGCAGCCAAGTGGACAGGGGATATCCCCTGTCCCCAAGCAGCCAACCGCAATCCTGATTCGGGCCGGTGAAGATGGCGGGCACACTGGTCTGGCACAGAATGAACGAACCATGGCTGCTGCCTCCCTTGCCCGCTGCCTGTCTGCACGGTGCTGACGGCGACACCTTCTCCTGTGTGCCACCCTGACCAGGTGTACCAGGTGTCGCCCTCTCAACACTCCTCCCATTCTCAGGGTGAACCCTGCCAAGCAGCTCTCTGCAGCCCACAGGCCTCCACTAAAGAGTCAGACCTGAAAGTTGTACAAAAGTACAGGGGTATGTGCAAACCTCTGAGCAGCAATCACCGGATTAATGGAGCCAAAACAATTCATAAAATTAGGTGAAAAGATAAATACTGCAGGTGCATGCTGGAAAATGAAATAAAACCAATAATAAGTAATAAAACTTTTTACCTATCAAAGGGCCCCAGCGGTGTCGCGTTTGAGGCAAGGGGGCACTGCCGGGAAAAGTCCTACCTTTCCCTCGGTGAATTTCCAGTGGCCCACACGCTGCAGAGCTCACCGCTGGAAACCTCCCTTTACAACGGCTTCACCGCATCGTTTCCAGTGGAAGTGAACACCGCTGAAATCCTCCCCGAGCTGAATATAGTTCGGGGAGAGAAAAGTACCTGACCGCGGCGGCCAATCGATTTTTTCAATCGACCGCCCAAATTCCGCGGTAGCTGTCCCTTCGGGGACGGTGAATTTCGGGCCCTGTAGGTCCCGCATTGGACTCATCAGTCACCTGAGAACTCAGTTTCAGTGTGGAAGCAAGTCATCCTCGACTCCGAGTGACTGCCTAAGAGAGAAGTGATCGGCGGTGCACACGGTGATGACGCACACACCGCGGATCAGCAGCAGCGGAGCGGTAAGGGCGGGATCGGGGCACCACCAGGAAAACTCGGGAGGGCAATTGGGCTATCAGCAGCCATTCCACCAAATGTTGCCGGCCACTCCACTCCACAGGGTGGCCACCGATTTGCGGTCGTAACAGACTTTAAGGAAAAGAGCAATTTCAGCCCCCTTGTCTTCACATGTCATGAGGCTTACATTCAGGCTGCTTTTGAGCTGTCAACTTTTTTGTTGATGCAGAATCACCATTTTTGAATCTGTTAGCTTTTGTTCATTTTCTAGTATGACAGGAATGTATTTGGAAAAAAAGTGCACCTGCCAGTGAAACCCAGCCAGGTGGTAACCATATTAGTTTTATGCTGCAGATGCACATCCACTTTGAACCTGAGACTGTAACAGCCATCAGAAAAAGGGGAGCTTTATTCCATCTATCTGGGCTGAATTCAAACTGGAATGAAAGTGTGGTATACTCCCTGCACCACTTGCTTCTCTCAATTCTACTTTTTTTTTAAGTGACCTAGTTTGAATTCAGCCCAGATTGATCTCCATTTGATCAGTTGACAAGGTTCCAAGTGACATGAATTGGGGGCAGTCTCAAGCCAACCCAAACCAGTATTTTCCCACTCTATTTGCAGGCTAGCTCTGAGCCAATAACTCAAAGTCCTGGAATCTCTGCCTCATTCCTATTCACTGGTGATTAAGAAATTCCACTGGAAAGTGACAAGAATTCCAGCTGTTTGCACACATTTACCTAATAAAGAGGCACAAACACAGAAGCAAATTCTTCTGTATATATTCCACAGAACTGCCTGCAGCATTTGCAATTGTAAACTGGATGAAATGTTTCTTTACAAATGTGATGGTGACCCACTATATATATACTTTTGCCCTTATAGCTTTTATGCTTCAGTGTGATAATTTTCCTTAAATTTGTGCAGGTTAGAACTAATTAGGCCCCAAGCTGAATGAAATCCAATAAAAATACAATAAAAAATTCCCACTCCTTCTCATAACACAATGATTTTTTTTTTCTTAATCGATGGAGAGGGTTGCGGGGGGTTGACCTGGGAACAAATCATCAGTGTGGCCCCTGGGATGGGCAAATAATAACAACAAATAATCAAAAGGGCAAAGTTAAAATGAATCAAATTGCTGAAGTATTCTAGTATTTAACCACACCCCAAAAAAGAGAATAATCCTCAACAATAAGTTGAAGTATGCAGGAAACAGACAAAGGGATAGATTCTGCGAGTCCTCACCCGCTGCCTGCACATATCGGCCAATTGTGAACGTCTGCCTGCAATCTTCTGGTACAAGCTCACAATGGGCAAAGGTACCTCATTGCAGATGAGGGCTTGGGAAATATACTCTAAAATGTTCTAAAAGTGAATATATATTACCAGTCAGAACAGGCACAGCCCACAGCATGCTTTTGGATATTTGATCCATCTGTCTTAAACTTATTCAATTCCTCTGAACTTACCTCTTTTGTTCTTCTTAATCTCCAATTACAGTGCTCTCCATCTTTTTCTTTCTCCTTCCTGTATCAGCACTATGCTTAAAGCTTTTCTAGTATTCTAGTATTTAACCACACACCTCTTACTTCAGCTCATTCTTTCCCAAGCACTCCTTGCCCCCTTCAGTGTTTCCTCCCCACGAAAGTCTACAAGATTTATCTTGCTCTCTTTGTGAACTTTGGTCGTGCCGAATGCTCTGGGACTTGACCCTTCACCTATGTAGCTAAACATTTTTAAAAAGCTTCAAAAACAACAAATGTGTAACATTTCCCCAGATAGTTTTTAAATACATTAGGAGCAAGAGGATAACTAAAGAAAGAGTAGGGCCTACGAGAGACCTTAAAGGTAATCTGCGTGTGGAGGCGGAAGTGGGGTATTGTTATAAATGTAAACTTGTATTTACTCTGTACAGCCACCAGAGGGCTCATCCCCGGGAGTCCCAAGGGATCCCATAATCCCTTGAGAGCACAGGAATTTAAGGTGGCCTCACAGGTTGGAGAGGCACTCTGGAGACCTGCAATAAAAGACTAAGGTCACACTGTACTTTGAGCTCACAGTGTTCAGTCTGACTCTTTCTCCATACATAACAACTGGCGATGAGATACAGATAGCGAACCCAAAGATGCAGAGAACAGTGGGCATCCTGGAGAAATTCTCGGAAGGAGATGATTGGGAAACCTTTGTGGAGCGACTCGACAAATACTTTATAGCCAACGAGCTAGATGGGGGAGAGAACGCTGCCAAACAAAGGGCAATCACCCTCACCATTTGTGGGGCACCAACGTACTGCCTCATGAAGAATCTGCTCACTCCACGGAGAAATCGTATGACGATTTGTGCACACTGGTCTGAGAGCATTTGAACCCAAAGGAAAGCGTTCTGATGGCGAGGTACCGGTTCTACATCAACAAAAGGTCTGAAGGCCAGGAAGTGGCAAGTTATGTCGCCGAGCTAAGACGCCTTGCAAGACATTTCGAATTTGAAGAACATTTGGAGCACACCCTCAGAGACTTTTTCATACTTGGCATTGGCCACGAAACCATACTTCGCCAACTTTTGACTGGAGAGACCCCAACCTTGAGTAAGGCCATAGCGATAGCCCAGGCGTTCATTGCCACCAGTGACAATACTAAGCAAATCTCTCAGCACACAAGTGCTGCTCCAAGTATTGTGAACAAAGTGATGGTGTTTTCGAATCGTAACGTACAGGGCAGGTCACACATACCTGCAGCTGCACATCCGCAGATGTCTCAGAGTCCAACGTCAAGGGTGATGAATGCAAGGCCATTAACACCTTGTTTGTGCTGCGGGGATGATCACTGCTTCCATTCATGCCGATTCAAAGAGTACGTTTGCAAGGGCGAGCTGCAAATCCTGTTCAACCTGCAAACCATCAAGTTGCAGAGGAGGACAGATCCACGGAAGATCACGACGAACCAGAGCCTCAGACCAAGGAGGCAGAGGTACATGGGGTGCACACATTCACCACGAATTGTCCCCCGATAATGCTGAATGTTGAACTAAATGGACTCCCGGCGTCAATGGAGCTGGACACGGACGCGAGCCAATCCACCATGGGCAAAAAGACTTTCGAAAGACTGGTGCAACAAGGCCTCAAGGCCAGTCTTAACTCCAGTTCGCACGAAACTCAGAAATTACACAAAAGAACTGATTCCTGTAATCGGCAGTGCTACCGTAAAGGTCCCCCATGATGGAGTGGTGCACAAGCTACCACTCTGGGTGGTACCGGGCGATGGTCCCACGCTGCTCGGCAGGAGCTGGCTGGGAACGATACGCTGGACCTGGGACAACGTCCGACTGCTATCGTCCGCTGATGACAGTTCGTGTGCCCAGGTCTTAAACAAATTTCCTTCGCTGTTCGAACTAGGCATCAGGAAATTCCAAAGAGCAAAAGTGCAGATCCACCTAATTCCGGGGACGCGAACCATCCATCACAAGGCGAGAGCAGTACCATACATGATGAGAGAAAGGGCAGAGATCAAGCTAGACCGGCTGCAAAGAGAGGGCATTTCACCGATCGAGTTCAACAAATGGGCCAGTTCTATTGTCCCAGTCCTCAAGGGAGGCGGCACCGTCAGAATCTGTGGTGATTACAAAGTAACTATCAATCGTTTCTCCCTGCAGGACCAATACCCACTACCAAAGGCCGACGACCTCTTTGCAACGCTGGCGGGAGGAAAGATGTTCACGAAGCTGGATGTGACTTCAGCCGACATGACACAGGAACTGGAGGAATCATCGAAGGCCCTCATCTGCATCAACACACACAAAGGTCTTTTTGTTTATAACAGATGCTCTTATGGAATCCGATCAGCGGCGGCGATATTCCAGAGAAACATGGAAAGTTTACTGAAGTCGGTCCCACACACTGTGGTCTTCCAGGACAACATCTTGGTCACAGGTCGGAACACAGTCAAGCATCTGCAGAACCTGGAGGAGGATCTTAGTCGACTCAACCACGTGGAGCTCAGGTTAAAACGCTTGAAGTGTGTTTTCCTGGAGGCCTGAAGTGGAGTTCTTGGGAAGGAGGATTGCGGCGGATGGCATCAGGCCCACCAACATGAAGTCGGAGGCAATCGAGAATGCACCGAGGCCACAGAAATGACGGAGCTGCGGTCGTTTCTGGGACTCCTGAACTACTTTGGTAACTTCTTACCGGGTCTCAGCACACTGTTAGAACCATTGCATGTCTTACTATGGAAAGGGGATGAATGGGTATGAAGCAAAAGCCAAGAAAATGCCTTTGTAAAAGCAAGAAAATTGTTATGCTCAAACAAATTGCTTGTGTTGTATGATCCATGTAAGCGTTTGGTACTAGCATGTGATGCGTCGTCATATGGCGTCAGGTGTGTATAGCAACAAGCTAATGATTTTGGGAAACTGCAACTGGTTGCTTATGCATCCAGGAGTCTATCTAAGGCTGAGAGAGCCTACAGCATGATTGAGAAAGAAGCGTTAGCGTGTGTCTATGGGGTAAAGAAAATGCATCAATACCTGTTTGGGCTAAAATTCAAATTGAAAACCGACCATAAGCCACTTATATCCCGATTTTCTGAGGGTAAAGGGATAAATAGCAACGCATTGGCTCGCATCCAACGATGGGTGCTCACGTTGTCCGCATACAACTACCACAGGCCAGGCACAGAAAACTGCACTGATGCTCTCAGTAGGCTGCCATTGCCCACCACGGGGGTGGAAATGGTGCAGCCTGCAGATCTAGAAATGGCTATGGAAGCATTTGAGAGTGAGCAATCACCCGTCACTGCCCGGCAGATCAAAACTGGACAAACCAGGACCCCTTATTATCTCTCGTCTAAAGTTCTGTGCTTCACGGGAGCTGGTCCAGTGTCCCAGTGGAAATGCAGGAAGAGATAAAGCCGTTCTAGCGGCGCAAAGATGAAATGTCTATACAAGCAGACTGCCTTCTGTGGGGCAATCGAGTAGTGGTCCCCAAGAAGGACAGAGACACCTTCATCAATGACCTCCACAGTACCCACCCAGACATCGTGATGATGAAAGCGATAGCCAGATTCCACATGTGGTGGCCCGGTATCGATGCCGACCTGGAGTCCTGCGTTCACAGATGTAATACATGCTCGCAGTTAAGCAATGTACCCAGAGAGGCGCCGCTAAGTTTATGGTCTTAGCCCTCCAAACCGTGGTCTAGGGTACACGTCGACTATGCAGGCCCGTTCTTGGGTAAAATATTCCTTGTGGTTGTAGATGCATATTCTAAGTGGATTGAATGTGAGATAATGTCGGCTAGCACATCCGCTGCCACTACTGAAAGCCTGCGGGCCATGTTTGCCACTCACCACTTACCCGATGTCCTGGTGAGCGACAACGGGCCATGTTTTACCAGTGCTGAGTTCAAAGAATTCATGACCCGCAACGGGATCAAACACATCACATCTGCCCCGTTTAAACCAGCGTCCAATGGTCAGGCACAGAGAGCAGTGCAAACCATCAAGCAAGGCTTGAAGAGGGTAACTGAAGGCTCACTGCAGACTCGCCTATCCCGAGTCCTGCTTAGCTACCGCACGGGATCCCACCTGCTGAACTGCTCATGAAAAGAGTACTTAAGACAAGGCTCTCATTAGTTCACCCTGATCTACATGAACAGGTAGAGAGCAGGCGGCTTCAACAAAGTGCATACCATGATAGCGCAGATGTGTCACGCGAGATTGAAATCAATGATCCTGTATTTCTATTAATTTATGGACAAGGTCCCAAGTGGCTTCCAGGCACTGTCGTGGTCAAAGAGGGGAGCAGGGTGTTTCGGGTTAAACTCTTCAAATGGACTCATTCACCGGAAACACTTGGACCAAATCAAATTCAGATTTACGGACTATCCTGAGCAACCCACCTTGGACCCTACCTTTTTTGATCCTCCAACATACACACCAGTCGCAACTGGCACCATGGTTGACCACGAAGCAGAACCCATCATCCACAGCAGCTCAGCAGGACCCAACACACCAGGCAGCCTAGCAAGGCCAGCTTCACAACAGCCCAGCGAGGGCCCAACAAATGATTCAACAATACCAGCTTTCACACCGAGACGATCAACCAGGACAAGAAGGGCCCCAGTTCGACTCACATTGTAAATAGTTACACTATTGACTTTGCGGGGGGGCGGGGGAAGTGTTGTTATATATGTAAACTTGTATTTACTCTGTACAGCCACCAGAGGGCTCATCCCCTGGAGTCCCAATGGATCCCATAATCCCTTGGGAGCACAGGTATTTAAGGAGGCCTCACAGGTTGGAGAGGCACTTTGGAGACCTGCAATAAAAGACTAAGGTTACACTTTATTTTGAGCTCACAGTGTTCAGTCTGACTCTTTCTCCATACATAACAGGTATGGTTCTTAATGAATACTTTGCATCTGTTTTCACAAAGGAGAGGGGCGATGCAGACATTGCAATCAGGGAGGAGGAGTGTGAAATATTAGATGAAATAAACATAGTGAGAGAGGACGTATTAAGAGGTTTAGCAGCTTTGAAAGTGGATAAATCCCCAGGCCCGGATGAAATATATCCTTGGCTGTTAAGATAAACAAAAGAGGAAATAGCAGAAGTTCTGACCATCATTTTTCAATCCTCTCTGGCTACAGGTGTGGTGCTGGTGGACTGGAAGACTGCTAACATTGTACCTTTGCTTTAAAAGTGAGAAAGGGATAGACCAAGTAATTACAGGCCAGTCAGTCTAACCTCAGTGGTGGGAAAATTATTGGAGAAAATTCTGAGGGACAGGATAAATCTTCATTTAGTCATGAATTAATTGGGGACAGTCAGCATGGATTTGTGAAGGGAAGGTCATGTCTGACTAACTCGATTGAATTTTTTGAGGGGGCAACAAGGAAGGTCGATGAGGGTATGCATTTGATGTAGTGTATATGGATATTAGCAAGGCTTTTAATAATATCCCACATGGCAGACTGGTCATGAAAGTAAAAGCCCATGGCAAAGTGGCAAGTTGGATCCAAAACTAGCTCAGTGGCAGGAAGCAAAGAGTAATGGTTAATGGGTGTTTTTGTGACTGAAAGGCTGTTTTTAGTGGGATTCCCCAGGGTTCAGTACTAGGTCCCTTGCTTTTTGTAGTATATATCAATGATTTAGACTTGAATGTAGGGAGTATGATTAAAAAGTTTGCAGGTGATACAAAAATTGGCTGTGTGGTTGATGAAGAAGAAAGCTGTAGACTGCAGGAAGAGATCAATGATCAAGAGATCAATGGTCAGGTGGGCGGAACAGTGGAATTCAATCTGGAGAAGTGTTAGGTAATGCATTTGGGGAGGGCTAACAAGGCAAGGAAATTAAATGGTATGACACTGAAAAGTGTAGAGAAACAAAGAGACCTTGGAATGCATGTCCACAGATCCGTGAAGGTAGCAGGCTAGTAAAATAAGATGGTTAAGAAGGCATACGGAATACTTGCCTTTATTAGCCGAGACATAGAATACAAAATCAGGGAGGTTATGCTTGAACTGTACAAAACACTATTTAGGCCACAGCTAGAATACTGCGTGCAGTTTTGGTCACCACAATACAGGAAAGATGTGATTGCACTCGAGAGGGTACAGAGGAGATTTACAAGGATGTTGCCTGTACTGGAGAATTTTAGCTATGAGGAAAGATTGGATAGGCTGGGTTTGTCTTCTTTGGAACAGAGGAGGCTGAGGGGGGACATTATTGAGGTGTATGAAATTATGAGGCACCTAGATAGAGTGGGAAAGAAGGACTTATTTCCCTTAGCAGAGGGGTCAACAACCAGGAGGCATAGATTTAAAGTAATTGGTAGGAGGTTGAGAGGGGATTTTAGGGAAATAATTTTCACCCAGAGGTGGTGGGGGTTTGGAACTCACTGCCTGAAAGGATGGTAGAGGCAGAAACTCTCACCACTTTAAAAACTACTGTGATATGCACTTGAAGTGCCATAACCTACAAGGCTACAGACCAAGAGCTGGAAAGTGGGATTAGGCTGGGTAGCTCTTTGTTGGCCAGCACAGACACGATTGTCAGAAATAGCCTCCTTAAGTGCTGTAAATGTCTATGATTCTATGATTATGTCTGATAGTGAAAGAAATTACCGGAACAACCCAAGATAATTTTTTGTTTTAAATAACTGATGCATCAAATAACTGAAGAAAAGTGAACTTCATCCGATCTTCATTTGCACTGAATTTCCAGCAATATCAGTTAGAAACTGGAACCCTGGTAGATTTTGTTTTGCCTCTTGAGGCCCTGCAGCCAAATGTAGCACCCAATATCGACTTTAACTGAGAACATCTAACTCAGCAGAGATTGGGGGATCAAAGCCTGGTATCTACCTAGTTTATATGGCTGAGTACCACATTGGGAGGTGCATTTACTAACAGAGCCTTTGAAAGGGGCCCTCAATGATATAAAGTAAGTTGTATGTGTGGCAGTTGTAATGTATTTGCTTCATGGGTTCTTTCCTTAAGAATTCATAGCAACACATTGCTATTAAGAACTAATTGGTTCAGTAACAAAGCTTTAACAATCACACTACACATTACCAGTTCCTCCACTCGGCTCACAACTGCAGGCCTCATCGTGGATGTCTAGATCCAACTGACTGGGGTTTTATTTAGTCTTGTGAACATCATGTAACAGGCTAAGCTACTCACAAACCTGTGAGCATACGCACAGGTGCATACATTAGAGCAGTGGACCACTTCCCATATCTCGGGAGCCTCCTATCAACAAGAGCAGGCATTGACGACGAGATCCAACACCGCCTCCAGTGCGCCAGTGCAGCCTTCGGCCGCCTGAGGAAAAGAGTGTTTGGAGACCAGGCCCTCAAAACTGTCACCAAGCTCATGGTCTACAGGGCTGTAGTAATACCCGCACTCCTGTATGGCTCAGAGACATAGGCCATATACAGTAGACACCTCAAGTCGCTCGAGAAATACCACCAACAATGTCTCCGCAAGATCCCACTAAATCCCCTGGGAGGACAGACACACCAATATTAGCGTCCTCGACCAGGCCAACATCCCCAGCATCAAAGCACTGACCACACTTGATTAGCTCCGCTGGGCAGGCCACATAGTTCGCATGCCAGACACAAGACTCCCAAAGCAAATGCTCTACTCAGAACTCCTTCACGGCAAACGAGCCAAAGGTGGGCAGCGGAAACGTTACAAGGACACCCTCAAAGCCTCCATGATGAAGTGCAATATCCCCACTGACGCCTGGAAGAACCTGGCCAAAGACCGCCCTAAGTGGAGGAAGCGCATCCGGGAGGACGCTGAGCACCTCGAGTCTCATTGCCGAAAGTGTGCAGAAATCAAGCGCAGACAGCGGAAAGAGCGTGAGGCAAACATGTCCCACCCACCCCTTCCCTCAGCGACTATCTGCCCCACCTGTGACAGTGACTGTGGTTCTCATATTTGTAAAGTCCTTACACAATACCACAAATCCACACGAGGCACATTCTATGGACAAGGTCACTCCATGACCTGAATCTTTATTCACAGGACCGAGAAGTGATGACCCTGCATGGGACCTCCCTTTATATACCTAGGTAACCAGGTGAGGAGTGTCTCCCACAAGTTCACCTCCTGTGGTCAAGGTGTGCATTTCTTACGTATATACAGTATTGCAGTGTTGTTACATAAAGGTTACATACATGACATCACCTCCCTCTCAACATCTTATTTGGATCATAGGTTAAGTCTCTCGGGTGGTCTGTGCTCTCTCGTGGAGCGCCGCAGTTGGGGCTCTGGTTGTTGAGCCTTGGCCTGCGTGTCTGTCACCTGTGGTGTTTCCGGCCTGTCTGGGCTGACTGCAGGGACTGTGCATGCTGCTGAATGTTCTTGTTGCTCGTTCACTGGCGGTGGTGTGAATACCACCTCATAATCTTCCTCAGGTTCCTCAGTGTCCATGCTGAACCTTTTTTTTACTTGGTCCAGATGCTTGCGGCATATCTGCCCAATGTTAAGTTTAACCACTGTGACCCTATTCCCCTCTTTGTCTATTACAGTACCCTCAAGCCATTTGGGTCCCAAAGCGTGACTGAGAACAAATACAGGGTCATCAATTTCTATAAATCTCCCCCTTGAATTTCGGTCATGGTACTCGTTTTGGGACTGGCGCTTGCCCTCAACAATGTTGGACAGGACTGGATGAATGAGGGACAGCCGAGTTTTGAGTGTTCGTTTCATGAGTAGCTCCGCGGGCGGGACCCCCGTGAGCGAGTGCGGTCGGGATCTATAGGCCAGCAGGAGGTGCGATAGGTGGCATTGAAGGGAGGGTCCTTGAATCCGGAGCATGCCTTGTTTAATGATTTGGACTACACGTTCCGCCTGGCCATTGGAGGCCGGCTTGAACGGTGCTGTCCTGACATGGTTAATGCCATTACCCGACATGAACTCCCGGAATTCGTAGCTTGTGAAACACGGGCCGTTGTCGCTAACAAGGAAGTCCGGCAAGCCGTGGGTCGCAAAGACCACGCGCAGACTCTCCACGGTGGTGGATGTCGTGCATGAATTCAAAATAATGTACTCGATCCATTTCGAGTACGCATCAACCACAATGAGAAACATTTTTCCCATAAACGGACCCGTATAGTCTACGTGAATATGTGACCATGGCTGGTGGGCCAGGGCCACGGGCTGAGCGGGACATCCCTGGGGGCATTACCTAGCTGGGCACACGTCGTGTACCTGTGAACACAGTGTTCCAGGTCTGAATCAATTACCCGCCACCACACATATGACCGGGCAATGACCTTCATCAGCACGATGCCTGGGTACTCGCTGTGGAATTCCCTGATGAATGCTTCCATGCCCCTCTGGAGCATGACTACCCGGCTGCCCCATAGTCGGCAGTCGGCTTGGATGAAGAGCTCCTCCATCCGTCTGTGAAACGGTCTGACCTCCTCAGGGCATGGCATGCCCAATCCCCAGTCAGGATACATTTCTTAATCAAGGATAGAAGGGGATCTCTGTTGGTCCAGATTTTGATCTGGCGGTCTGTGATGGGGGAGCCTGCACTGTCAAAGGCATCGACAGCCATGACCATCTCAGCGCTTTGCTCCGCTGCCCCCTCAGTGGTGGCCAGTGGAAGCCTGCTGAGCGCGTCAGCGCAGTTTTCGGTGCCGGGCCGGTGCCGGATGGTGTAGTCATACGCAGCCAGCGTGAGAGCCCATCGCTGTATGCGAGCTGACGCATTTGCATTGACAGCCTTGCTGTCTGGCAGCAGGGATGTTAATGGCTTGTGGTCCGTTTCTAACTCGAACCTCCTGCCAAAAAGGTACTGATGCATCTTTTTTACCCCATAGACACATGCGAGTGCTTCCTTCTCAACCATCCCATATCCCCATTCAACTTGAGAGAGCGACCTGGAGGCATAAGCCACAGGTTGTAGTTGGCCCTCAGCATTATCCTGCTGCAACACGCACGCAACCCCATAGGACGATGCATCATATGTCAGAACCAATTTCTTACGGGGGTCGTACAGGGTAAACAACTTATTTGAACAAAGTAGGTTCCGCGCCCGAATGAAAGCCCGTTCCTGACAGTCCCCCCAAAACCAATCACAACCCTTACACAGGAGCACGTGTAGCGGCTCCAACAATGTGTTTAAGTTCGTCAGAAAGTTCCCGAAATAGTTCAAGAGTCCCAGAAATGAACACAACTCCTATGTGTTGCACGGCCTGGGCGCTCGTTGAATCGCCTCCATTTTGGATTCGGTAGGCCGTATCCCATCTGCAGCAACCCTCCTGCCCAGATACTCGACCTCGGGAACCAAAAACACACACTTAGACTTCTTGAGTCGCAGGCCTACCCGGTCCAGTCGGCGTAGCACCTCCTCCAGGTTGTGGAGGTGTTCCTTGGTGTCATGACCGGTGATGAGGATGTCGTCCTGAAACACGATCCTCCCGGGAATGGATTTGAGCAGGCTTTCCATGTTTCTTTGAAAAATCACGGCCGCTGACCGAATGCCAAATGGACACCTGTTGTAAACAAACAGTCCCTTGTGCGTGGTGATGGTGGTCAGTAGTTTAGATTCGTCGGCCAATTCTTGGGTCATGTAGGCTGAAGTGAGGTCCAACTTGGTCGCCACAGATCCTGACAGAACCATCCGCTTTTAGGACGGGAACGATGGGGCTCGCCCAGTCGCTTAATTCAATGGGCGAGATGATGCCCTCTCTCAGCAACCGGTCCAACTCGCTCTCAATTTTCTCCCGCATCACATACGTCACAGCTCTGGCTTTGTGGTGCACTGGTCTGGCGGCTGGGATGATGTGTATCACTACTTTGGTATCTTTGAACGTCCCGACGCCAGATTGAAATAGTGGCTCAAATTGCTGTAGGATCTGTGAGCATGAACTTCGCTCCACAGATGACATGGCGTGCACATCCCCCCATTTCCAGTTCATCTCAGCTAACCAGCTCCTCCCCAACAGTGCGGGACCATTACCCGGGAGAATCCAGAGCGGCAGCCGGTTCACCGATCCATTGTGTGTGACCGCCAACATTGCACTGCCTAGCACTGGAATGATTTATTTGGTGTACGTCCGTAATTGCGTCTCAATGCGTTCTAGTTTGGGTCTGCTGGCTTTGAGTGGCCACAGCTTTTCGAATTGTTGAACACTCATGACTGGCTGGCCCCCGTGTCCAGCTCCATGTGTACCTGGATACCGTTTAATAAGACTTTCATCATCATAGTTGCCGTTTTGGTATAGGAGCTGTGAATGTTTGCCACATGAACCCACTGAACTTCAGCATCCATTGATTTGCCCCAAGCGTCATCCTGCTTGCAGACGCCGCATCTGGTTCATCCGCCTCGTATATTTGCCTGGTTACAGGCTTTCTGCACATTCTGGCTAAATAGCCACTGAGGTTACAATTTCTGCAGACGAACTGTTGAAACCTGCAAGTCCTGGCAGCATGTCTGCCCCCACACCTCCAGCATGAACTGAGATTCCCATTGTTGTGAACAAAAGAGCTTTACAAGGCATTCCTCGCTGATTGTCCCTTTGACTGCTCTTGAGCACCCTGTTAGTGGGTGTCAATGGCCCCATCCCGGGCCGCATTGTCCACTGGAGGGGCGTAAATGTCCCTTCAACCTGCCATTGTCTCTGTTGGAGACTTACTCTTGGGTCTATTGCTGCCTGGGGTGTGTCGAACTGCCCTTGCCTGCCTGCGGGGCTCTGTGTCGCGTTTATGATATTGACTCCCTAATCCATCGCCACGATGGAGGCAGAATTGCGCGCGTATATTATCTTGGCTTCCTCCTCCCCTGCCATAAAAGTCTGAGCCATCAACGCCGCCGCTTCCAAGGTCAAGTCCTTGGTCTCAATTAGCTTTCTGAAATTCCCAGCATGACCGATGCCCTCAATAAAGAAATCCCTTAGCATCTCCCCCCTGCAGGCATCTGTGAACTTAGAGGCTGGCCAAGCGCCGGAAGTCCGCAACGAAATCCAGTATGCTCTGTCCTTCCCGACGTCGGTGTGTATAGAATCTGTGTCGGGCCATGTGTACGCTGCTCGCCGGTTTGAGGTGCTCATCGATTAGTTTGCTGAACTCTTCAAAAGTTTTGTCCGCCGGCTTCTCGGGTGCGAGCAGGTCTTTCATGAGCGAGTTAGCCTTAGGGCCACAACTGGTCAGCAGATGAGCCCTTCGCTTGTCGGCCATTGCGTCTCCCAGCCAGTCCTTCATGACAAAACTCAGCTGGAGCCTCTCAATGAAATCATCCCAGTCCTCACCAACACAGTACCGTTCATCTGTGCTGCCGGTGGCCATTCTCGTGGGCCGTTGATTCCCGTTTCTTGTCGCCAATGTAAAGTCCTTACACAATACCACAAATCCACACAATGCACATTTTGTGGACAAGGTCACTCCATGACCTGAACCTTTATTCACAGGACCGAGAAGTGATGACCCTGCGTGGGACCTTCCTTTATATACCTGGATGACCAGGTGAGGAGTGTCTCCCACAAGTTCGCCCCCTGTGGTCAAGGTGTGCATTTCTTATGTATAAACAGTATTGCAGTGTTGTTACATAAAGGTTACATACATGACAGTATTGGACTGTACAGCCATCTAAGAACTCACGTTAAGAGTGGAAGCAAGTCTTCTTCAATTCCAAGGGACTGCCTATGATGATGACAGACCATGTTATAACTTGAAAAATGTGTATTTTTCTTTTACATTTTAATCCTACAGACAACCTCCTGAGTCTGTTTATCTTTCTGAGCAGAAATTGCAAGACTGCACTGTTGTCATGGAGCTTGGCTGGACACCAGCACAGGTTGAAAATACAACTACAGTACCGGAACCCAAGATCTGCTCCTCACGCTTACCTGTATCGAGGCTCTTTGCCACACTGTTCATTATCCAACAAACACTTACTGTGCTTTTACCAAATTCTTCTCTCCGCTTTTTAAGTGGAAGACTAACCCGCAGGTTAATATTGCTGTTAAAATAGCAGAGGCCTTTGATACAAGTTCCTTTAAGCACTCGTATGATAACATTGCTCACTGTAATTTCCAGGCTGTTATTTTTACAGACACGAAAGCAATACGTGCCACCATGTGTGAGGCGATCAATGAAAATAAATCCTGCATGTTCATTTGGCTAAGCAGTGTCTTCAGAGGCTTCAGCATTGTTCCAGAACTCCCTGGTGAATAAGGCCTTCAGCTAGTCTTCATGGCTGTGACCATTTCCTTTAGTTAAATTATTAAATACCTCAGTTTAAATATTGCAGGAAGGGCAAAGATACATCAAACAGTATATTTGTGTTTAATAGTTTACGCATTAGTCTACAAGGCTGAACCAATCAAATTCAAAAGATGAGATCTATTTAATGTGATTTTATTAATGTTGTGGTTCATGTTAAACTGCCTCCTGAAAGATAAGTTCATCCCCGTTCGCCTATTTTATGGGTATATCTATGGCTTCCTTACCAGATTATTGTACAATATTTATTATTGCATCTCAACTTTACTTTTTTAATTGAAAACCAAGTTGAAGGGTCAAGGCCAATAGTGCAATATTCCACTGTTTGAAAAGAGTGGGAGAAAAGCTGAGATTAATTAAATGTTCTGGTTAGATAGCACCAAGTTTCAGTTTTACAAAGGCTTGAGGCTGTAGAAGGAAGGGGAGATACAGGGGTAGAAATTCTTTTAGCGGGTAGTGCAAAACTGGAGCTAACGAACGGGCAGCCCACCGATTTTACACCCCATCCGTTCCATTGCGGAAAAGAAACTCAAGCAGATTGTTGATTTGCTAGCTCCCATTTCATGCAATCTCCAACATGAATTTCTACTCCAAAGAGTTCTACAGTTTGGAGGGCCTAAGATAGAATGAATCAATAATGACTAAAGTGGGATGAAATTGCAACACGTACTATATGATTCAGAACTGGGACTTCAGTATTTAACCCATATAACTTTCTAAAAATTAATTTATGGGATGTGAACGTCACTGGCAAGGCCAGCATTTATTGCCCATCCTTGAGAAGGTGGTGGTGAGCCGCCTTCTTGAATACAATGAAGTGGATTGCTAGGCCATTTCAGAGAGCAGTTAAGAATAAACCACATTGCTGTGGGTCTGGAGTCACGGATAGGCCAGACCGGGTAAGGGCAGCAGATTTCCTTCCCTAAAGGACCTCAGTGAAATAGAACTACCTCTGAAGAATTCAGGTTAAGCCCATTTATTTATTCTAACAGATTCCTTACCACTGTCATTAGAAAACAGTAGCAGCAGCAGACTATAACAGTGACATGTATGCCTTACTGCACTCACAACAAGGTGACCCCCTCCAGACATTAATTACATATTACAGCAGTTGTTGAAATGTGCAGTGTATATTTCACATTTTCAGCTCAATCTATGGAAAACATAGGGTAAGCAGTAAATATAGACTTTAACTGACAAGGAATTTAGAGAAGACAAAGTGTCTATTTTTTGCTTTTTTCAGGTGATGTTCTATAAAATGAATAATTTGAGCCAATGCAAGTTACCAATAACTAGGGGGAAAACAGCTGATCATGGTAAGATCATTCTATTCTCCTGCACATTGTTTCATAATTTAACTAAATAGCCTCCATATCCCAATGTAGACACCATAATCAAAATACTGCACAAAATATCATCCGCACAAATGGAGTCCTTGCTGATTTTTGTCACAAGTATTAATCTACACAACACTATCTAACATGGCAATTGTTACAATGGCAACAGACTTTTTAAACATTTTATTCATCCCGCAACCCTCCAAGTCTCCTTGCACCCTGCATCTTCCTGCCTTAGACCATGGGCTAAGGATGTGTTTCTGCCAATATTGCTGGTACAACTCCAAACCCAGTCGCTAAAACAAGTGCACACTCGCTCTGAATTTTTTTCTCCTTCCATGGTTCCCTTTGTAGAATCGTCATTTGGGGCTTCTGATTGGGAGCACAGTTGAAACCAGAAATTCACAGTGTGGGGGCTTTGGGCAGCAGACCCATGTTGAACTATGTATCAGGATAGTTGCACCCTCCAGTGAAATTTACTGAATCACTCTTGTCTTGATAGCATGAGTAATTCTGAACACATGGTAGGCGCGCATCAGACAGGAAGGGGACTCAGAATCATATTAAGAATCTAGAAGAGGAGGATTCAGGAGCAATGCGACAGAAGAGGGACTCACAGTCACTGGACAAGAAGAGAATATCTGGCTAAACTGGGCAGAAGAAGGAATAAAGAACATAAGGACTATGAGTCACAGTATTGCACACTGATAGGTGAAGGACTCAGGGGTACATGGGAGACTCAGAGATACTGGGTAGGAGTGGGACTCCAAGGCACATTGGACAGGAGGACTCAGGAGTATATGGGACAAGAGGGAAACTCCGAGACACTGGACAGGAGTGGGACCCCAAGGCACACTGGGTAAGAGAAGGACTGAGGTAGGAGGAGGACTCAAAATCACATGGGACAAGAGAGGGACTCAGAGGGATACAGAACCAGTGGGGAAGTCTGAGGCCCAATGAGCAGCAGGGGGACTCTGAACTACACTGGGCAGAAGCAGCAACTCAGAGGCACTTTGGGCAGGAGGGGAACTCAGAAGTAACTAGGCACAATGGGCTTCAGAGGGAGGGGCTTGGAGGAGACGGAGGACATATCAGAAAGCCGGGCAGAGGACCCAGAAGGTACAAAAGCTCGGAGCAGGGTCTGAGACATTAGGGGCAGTAGAGAAGGCAGGTTATTAACTTGTTCACTTAGTTGGGAAACATACATGTTGCAGTTTAATTGGGGGTGGGGGGGGGCGGGGGGAGAGGGGGGAGTCGAAACAAAATTAATAAAATAAACTGGTTAATATAAAGTCTGGCCCCAAAACGCAAGAAACAGAAGAACTCATGAATTCTGCACATCTGTTCATCATCTCCATTGGAGTACACACCAGGAATGCACATACATGTCTGTAGGAACTTTATTACCATCGCTGATGTTGAATTTGTCTGGAGAATTCAAGCAGGGCTAATGTTTGAACCACCACACAGTTTACTCTTAATTTGTTAACCACATTCTTCAGATAAATATTGCAATGACCTGTTAATTCAATCCATTCTTGTGACCACAGCAGTTTCAAGTTAAACTGAAGGGTATCCTTGAGGTGCAATAAGGCGTCAGGCCATGAATGGAAAGAAAGTCCATTGAGGTGAAGTTATGAAAGTATGCAAGACTCAAAACAGTCCGGAGATTGAAGAAAATGCCAGGCCTGCGTCCAGCTTCCCCTGTCGGCAGCTAAGGATCCCTTTAAATAGTGCTGTAATGACCGCCTGCCGTCTTTGTACCGCTCATAATTTGTGGGCAGCCTGAGGAGCTAGTGATGATGGAGATGAAAATGGCATGGGGGTCCTGACAATGTCAGTTCACCTCAGTTGAATATTGTAATGAGTCTCCCACCTGTTTCCGGCAGGAGCAGAGCCACCTAAATTGAGGTTCGCCCAACAATCAGTTTGGGCAGACCTATTTACAAGCTTAAAATCAGCCCCACTGACTCAGGCCCCAACCTTACCTCCGAGGCGTGTTCCATGCGGGAGAAAGTTAGGAACGGGAAACCCGGAAGTACAAGTTTTCCAAACGTCCTGCTGTAATTAACTGCAGGACGCCTTTTAATTTTTTCTGTAGATTTCCATAATTAACCTGTTGGGTGGGAAAGCTTGCAGCATTAGGTCAAATCTGAGCTGAGAGCAAGTAGGTCGAGTGGGAGGCTGGGAGAGATCATGCGGGGGGGGGGGGGGGCGGGCGGGGGAAGGGCTGGAGGGGGAGGAATCGGGTGCGATCTCAGGAGGGACAGATGGTGATCGAGGAGATGGGGATTCTGATCGCGGAGAGGTGGTTGTGGGGAAGGGGCCGAACAGACAGATTGCAGGGGATTGGGTTTACTGGTAAATTGTTGGGCTTGGAAGAAACACTCCTCCTCCTCCTGGCCGTGCACCAATCGTGAGGTCCCATGCAGGCCGCTCACCCGTGGAAGGGAGGGCATGCATGCGTGGCCACGCAGCATATTTAAAGTGCCCACGCAGGAAAAATAAATTAGAGGGAACATTGTATATAACATCCATGCGCATGCACCTTCCATAATTCTGAACACTTCTATTAGGTCACCCCTGAACCTTCTCTGCTCTGAGGAGAACAATCCCAGCTTCTACAATCTCTCCACGTAACTAAAGTCCCTCATCTCTGGTATAATCCTGGTAAAGCTCCTCTGTACCCTTTCCAAGGCCTTGATATCTTTCCGAAAGTGCGGTACCCAGAATTGTACACAATAGCTGGGGGCCGAAATTCAGGGCCGCCAAAAAGCTGGCGCACGCACCTACCTTTTTCTTTAAGTTTTTTCCGCCGGGTTCGTTGAGGCAGCCTTTCCGTTGATTTTCGGCACTTCGTATTTTTTTTTTTACGTTGGACCGGAAGTTGGTCATAGTGGGGACGGAAGTGTGGTGGTAACTGAGGCTGAGGGGTGGACGTTGGATCTGTCAATCTGCGGTGGTGAGGTGCTGACGTCACAGCACGTGTGCCTCACCATGCTCTCTCCATTCCATTAAAGGGGAGAGTCTCGGGCATTTTTTATCTTCAGCCACTGGGCCATCAAGGAGAGTTTCAGCCGAGCCAATGGCCTGGCACCCAAGAGGAGACTATTGGCAGTCTGGCTGAACCCGTGGGCACTATTTTGCCGGCCGATCAGGAAGTCGGCTGGAACAAATAAAGACATGGCGGCCGCGGCAGTTGGCCCTCCCCTTGAAGGGCCACCGTGCTGCCGGGCCGCACACAGTGAGGATAAGATGCACCGACAGAGAAAGCTGTTGGGGGCATCGCGCAGCGGGGGAACAATTTTTTTCCACTAAATTTAGGGCGCAGTATTCTGCAGGTGAGGGAGATCAGCGGTGTGGCGATCAGCAGCACCAGGATGGAGGTGGGGACACGCCGAAAAATCTGCCGACCTGAATTTGGGTTGGGGGGGGGCCATTGGACTGCAACGCGGCGGCCACTCGATTCCACCGCATGGCCGCCACTAAACGGCGGAAACAGGCCTTATACAGACCCTGAGTTTCGGCCACCTGAAGTCGAACCAATGATTTGTAAACCATCCAGTTGGACAAAATGCTGAACTCACCCAGTCAAGCCAGAAAGAAATGCTACCCTGACAGAATTTACACTTGATGCCACGACTGCCTCTGGAGGTGCCCATAAAACTAACTTTAGAATTGATTTTCATACCTCCAGCCCTAGTGCTAGGATTGGAAGTGCCACTGAAAGCAAAGTTGTAAAGGGGCCATAAATCTGCTGTATTTCTGTCTGATGAGATGACAATATTCCTTTAACTCAAAGCTATATTTTCTTGATAACACAACACTGAGGAAATGATGATTCGTATACTCACAGGTGAGGATTTCCTCGGGCTGTTGGTTCCCAATTAACACCCTGCCGCCTCAATGCACCTTTATGCCTGCTGTGCTATGTCATGCGGCCAACAGCAGACAGGCAGCAAACCCTGTCACAGAGCACTGCAGTGCAGCCTACAATTATAATTATTCACCTACTGTAGGTCTTTCAGAAATCCCTCTGAGGCTTCTAATTGCACAGCTTAGTACATTAGGTCTCTGTGTGCTGTTGGAAAGTGTTCATATGTCCGTTCTCTGTGAGACAGCGTAGGTTAACTCCGCTCTGTATGAAATGCTTCACGCAATCACATTCATTTGCTCTGTTCGACCACACACAGCTTGCAGCCATAGTCGGCTCTTTCCCATTAACAAGATAGAAAAGAAACAGTCCCAATTCACAACCTTGTACTGAATTACGTGGTTTGAAGACTCATTAAAAATAAAGGGTGTCAGTAAAATGGGCAATGTCGAAACAACCACTCTTTTATACATCCCTCCAGATTTTCATTTCAATTGAAGTCAATGGCTCGGATTTTACGTGGCCTATGATGGCGTACACCGTCACAAGTGCCCCGCAAGTTCCAGGTTTCGGCATGCGATGCATGTGTGAGAAAACCCAGAACTTGCGATCTGTCAAGTTTTCCTTGACAGATCGTACCATTCCGCTGGAAATTCACTTTCATTGGTGCAGAGTTCAGCTATTTGCCCAACCACTGCCCGGTGAATACCCGCCAAACACTTATGGCTGGTAAAAGCAGGCATACGGCCTTCCTTTGCCAGCGTAAGGGTTAAAATAAATGTTAAAATAATTTTTTCTAATGATTTAAACATTCACTTACACTTAAAATTAATTTAGGTCAATTTTGTTCCAGTTAAAAATGTTTACTTTTTTTTTCAAAAAATTTAATTTTTATTTTAAATGTTTAATTAAATGGCATTTTAACTAATTTTGAACCTGTGATCATTTATTTTTATCTTAGTATTGTGAAATTGTATTTTTTACATGATTTCTATTCGGCTTATGGGGATTCCGTACGTAAATAGAATCTCCATAAGCATAATAGGAATCCCCATTTATCATTGGTTGGCCTGGCCCACGTGATTCCGGTGGTGCTTGCGAATAGCCTGCACCTCTGCGATCCGTGGGTCTTTAGGCAAGCGAACACCTGCAGGCCCAGGACTGTAAGAATCCGAAGCTTCGGAGACAACAGGTATGTATCTACTTCTCTTGCGGTTCAGAGGCATACGCAATCGGCAAGCCTCCGACCGCATTTCCTGGTCAATATATTGATCTGATATCGCTCACTTTACACTATCACCTAAAGTCAACATTACTGCTGAAGCCTCTTATCGTTACTCTCTGAAATATCTCAAAGTGCTTCACATAATTGATGGATATTTGTGTGACTGGAAGGATGTTTCCAGTGGGGTTCCGCAGGGCTCAGTACTGGGTCCCTTGCTTTTTGTGGTAGATATCAATGATTTAGATTTGAATATAGGAAGTATGATTAAGACGTTTGCAAACGACACTAAAATTGGCTGTGTGGTTGATAATAAAGAGGAAAGTCATGGGCTGCAGGAGGATATCAATCTACTGGTCAGGTGGCAGAGCAGTGGCAAATGGAATTTAATTCAGAGAAGTGTGAGGTGATGCACTTTGGGAGGGCGAATAAGGAAAGGGTGTACACATTGGGCAGTAGGCCACTTAATAGTGTAGATGAACAAAGGGACCTTGGAGTGCTTGGCCACAGATCCCTGAAAGTAGCAGGCCAGGTGGATAAGAAGGCATACGGAATGCTTGCCTTTATTGGCCGAGGCACAGAATATAAGAGCAGGGAGGTTATGCTTAAATTGTACAATATTTTGGTTAGGCCACAGCTGGAGTACTGTGTGCAGTTCTGGTTGCCGTATTATTGGAAGGATGTGATTGCACTAAAGAGGGTGCAGAGGAGATTTACTAGGATGCTGCCTGGAATGGAGAATCTTAGTTATGAGGACAGATTGGATAGGCTAGGTTTGTTCTCCTTGGAACAGGAGGTTGAGAAGAGACCTCATTGAGATGTACAAAATATTGAGGGGTCTGGACATAGTGGATGGTAAGGGCCTATTTCCATTGGTGGAGGAGTCTATTACGAGGGGGCATAGTTTTAAGGTGGTTGGTGGAAAGCTTATAGGGAATTTGAGGGGGGCTTCTTTACGCAGAGGCTTGTGGGGATCTGGAACTCGCTACCTGGAAGCAGAAACCCTCACCACTTTTAAGAGATGGTTGGATGGGCACTTAAATGCACTAACCTGCAGGGTTATCCAGAGCTGGTAATTGGGATTAGACTGGATGACCTTTTGTTGGCCGCGCAGATATAATGGTAAGTACTGCAGGGATTAGAATACGGCCAGGGTGATCTCCTGGACTAGTTTCGATCACCTAGATGGATTGGAGAGGAATTTTCCCAGATTTTTTCTCCCTAAATTGGCCTGGGTTTTTAATCTTGTTTTTGCCTCTGCCAGGAGATCACATGGCTCCAGTTAGGGTGGAGTGTAGAATGTTTCAATATAAGGGTGTGTGAGGCGGAATGGTTTGGGCTGGGTGCTCTTTGCCTTTCCGTCAATGTTCATAGGTTTACATGTAACCTTTAGGGCTGCTGACCAAGGGCCGTGTGGTTCTTTGACAGCCGGCATGGACACGATGGGCCGAAATGGCCTCCTTCTACACTGTAAATTTCTATGTTTCTATGAATTACTTTTTGAGTGCAGTGTCTGTTATGTAGGCAAATGTATTTTGCATACATTTGGACTTGAGCACATAAACTAAACTAACACGAAGATGCATTTTGCATACAGCAAAATCCAACAAACAGCATTGAGAAGAATGACCAGGAAATTGTTTTTGGGGGGCAATTTTGATTGAGTGAGGAATATTGGCCGGGGCACTGAGAGAACCCCCTGCTCTATTTCAAAATGAACTACCGGAACAGGCAGGCAGTTAAACATCTCATCCAAATGACAACACCTCTCACAATGGAGGTTCCCTCAATACCACACAGGAGAGTCAGCTTAGTTTATGTACTCGTCCATAAGTGGGATTTGAACCTGCAGAGAACCAACAGCATTGAAGACCTATGAAAATATAAGTCAGTAAATCAGTCAGTTTAAGGCCTTCCTGCAGCAGCATGCTAAATGTGCAGTGCTGGTCTTGTGGATCATCCAGAAAAATAGGTTAAATATAACAAGAGCACAGATGTATGGATTGGCAATGCATTGAATCCCAGGTTCCACTACATCAAGTACTGTTCAAAAGCTCGACATACACATGACACATTTTACTATTCTTGCAAAGGTAAACTTCAGGTTGAGTTTAATTGCAAATATCTTGCAAATTGTTCCTAATAGGTTAGCTTTCATGCATGTTCATCCACAATCCAAATAAATAATAGGTAGAATTACCTGCATTTATATAGCACCTCACCCCACAGCACTTTACAACTAATGAAGTACTTTTGAAGTGTAATCACTGTTGTAATGTAAGTCACACGGCAGCCAATTTGCTCACAACAAGGTCTCACAAACAGCAATGTTAGTTGAAAGAAAGCCTCGCATTCATATAGCACCTTTCACCTCAAAGCGTTTTACAGCCAATGAAGTACTTTTGGAATGTAGTCACTGTTGTAAAGTGGGAAACGCAGCAGCCAATTTGCACATAGCAATTTCCACAAACAGCAATGTGATAATCTGTTTTTTGTTATGTCAATTGAAGGATAAATATTGGCCAGGACACCAGGGAAAACACCCCTGCTCTTCTTCGAAATAGTACCATGGGATCCTTTACATCCACCTGAGCGAGCAGACGGGGCCTCGATTTAACATCTCATCTGAAAAACAGCACCTCCGACAGTCCAGCACTCCCTCAGCAATGCACTTGAGTGTCAGCCTAGATTCATGGCTCAAGCCTCTGGAGTGGGACTAGAACCCACAACCTTCTGACTCAGAGGCGAGTGTGCTACCCACTGAGCCACAGCTGACACAGTTGAGAGATAAATATTGGCTAGGATATCAAGAGAACTCCCCTGCTCTTCTTTGAAATAGTACTATGGAATCTTTTACATCTACCTGAGAGGGCAGATGAAGCCTTCGTTTAACGTCTCATAAAAGACAACACATCCAAGAGTGCAGCTCTCCCTCAATACAGCACTGAAGTATCAGCTTAGATTATGTGCTTGTCTCTGAAGTGGGACTGGAACCCACAACCTTCGAACTCAGGCAGAGGAGCGACCACTGAACCAAGACTAACATCTCCAATATTTCCAAATGGGCCTTTGTTAAGAACTGAAGCATATAAGAAGGGGAGTGAGATGAACGGAGGTCTCAGGGCTCTATTTGAGTGCTGATCTTTACATCAAGGGTGAACGCTGACAGACTAGTTGGGTCAGATGGCCCGTTTCCATGCTGCAGCTTCTATGCATTTCTCCCAGGACCTAAACCCAATGTGAAAGTGTCTTGAAACTAATTCCGAATTGCTAATGCTGCATAAAAAGGCCACGTGCAGTTTGTGGAATTTTCTTTTCCCACCAAAGCCATTCTTGTGATCTTTCTGAGTAAAGTTGCCAATGGTGAGCCAAATTAGGTGCAATTATGTGCTGTGGACTTGCACCCTCGAATAACTGGATTGCGAATGGTCGTTGTCATGAGGCAGCAGACTTCAGCAGTCTAGTAATGTTTAAATCGTTTGACGCTACAAAGTCCCTGATAGGTCCTTACTATACAGTATAAATGCACACAAGGCCCATGCTTGAGAGGTCAGTCTGTGACCTGTCCTTTATTCCTTAGCACTCCAAGTAATGAAGGTGGGTGGAGCTTCCCCTTTTGCAACTGAAGGCGCAGATTAGGAGTGTCTCCCACCTAGTGGTGTGTTCTCACAGTGTACAACTTAGGTCAGATTATACATGGGTTACAATGCTAGTTGAATACATGACATCACCTCCCCCCCAAAGTCTTATTGGGATCACAGGTTGAGTCTCTCTGGTGGTTTACGCTCTCTTGTAGAGCGTCTGAGTTGGGGCTCCGGTTGTTGGGCACTGGCCTGAGTGTCTGCTGTTTGCGGTGCCTCAGGCCTATCCAGACTGCCCACAGTGATTGGGCTCTCCTCCCTTTGGTTCCGGTGTTCGGTCACCTGTGGTGGAGTGAACTCTACATTGTGTTCTTCCTCTGCTTCTTCTATGGGGTTGCTGAACCTCCTTTTTGTTTGATCCACATGTTTGCGGCAGATTTGTCCATTGGTAAGTTTAACTACCAGAATCCTATTTCCCTCTTTGGCAACCACAGTGCCTGCGAGCCATTTGGGCCCTGCAGCGTAGTTGAGGACAAAAACAGTATCATTTACATCAATACATCGCGCCCTCGCATTACTGTCATGGTAGTCATATTGTGACTGGCGCCTGCTCTCGATAATTTCTTTCATGGTGGGGTGTATAAGGGATAACTGGGTTTTGAGCGTCCTTTTCATTAGCAGCTCTGCGGGTGGAACCCTGTGAGCGAGTGTGGTCGGGATCTATAGGCCAACAGTAGGCGTGATAGCGTCTTTGTAGGGAACCCCCTTGGATTCTGAGCATCCCCTGTTTGATTATCTGCACTGCTCGTCTGCCTGGCCGTTTGAGGCCGGCTTGAACGGTGCCGTTCTAACATGGTTAATACCATTGCCTGCCATGAAGTCCTGGAATTCAGTGCTTGTGAAGCACGGGCCATTGTCGCTGACCAAGACGTCCGGTAGACTGTGGGCGGCGAACATTGCCCATAGACTTTCTACCGTGGCAGAGGATGTGCTTTAATTTAAAATGTCACACTCGATCCATTTGGAGTAGGCGTCTACGACAACCAAAAACATTTTTCCCATGAAAGGACCTGCGTAGTCCACATGGATGCGTGACCAAGGCTTGGCGGGCCATGGCCAGGGGCTAAGGGGGGCTTCCCTGGGCGCATTGCCCAGCTGGGCACACGTGTTGCACCTGCGAACACAAAGTTCCAGATCTGCATCTATCCCTGGCCACCAAACGTGTGACCTGACCTCAGTAGTGGGTAAAATGATGGAATCAATTATTAAGGATGTCATAGCAGTGCATCTGGAAAATGGTGACATGATAGGTCCAAGTCAGCATGGATTTGTGAAAGGGAAATCATGCTTGACAAATCTTCTGGAATTTTTTGAGGATGTTTCCAGTAAAGTGGACAAAGGAGAACCAGTTGATGTGGTATATTTGGACTTTCAGAAGGCTTTCGACAAGGTCCCACACAAGAGATTAATGTGCAAAGTTAAAGCACATGGGATTGGGGGTAGTGTGCTGACGTGGATTGAGAACTGGTTGTCAGACAGGAAGCAAAGAGTAGGAGTAAACGGGTACTTTTCAGAATGGCAGGCAGTGACTAGTGGAGTGCCGCAAGGTTCTGTGCTGGGGCCCCAGCTGTTTACATTGTACATTAATGATTTAGACGAGGGGATTAAATGCAGTATCTCCAAATTTGCGGATGATACTAAGTTGGGTGGCAGTGTGAGCTGCGAGGAGGATGCTATTAGGCTGCAGAGTGACTTGGATAGGTTAGGTGAGTGGGCAAATGCATGGCAGATGAAGTATAATGTGGATAAATGTGAGGTTATCCACTTTGGTGGTAAAAACAGAGAGACAGACTATTATCTGAATGGTGACAGATTAGGAAAAGGGAAGGTGCAACGAGACCTGGGTGTCATGATACATCAGTCATTGAAGGTTGGCATGCAGGTACAGCAGGAGGTTAAGAAAGCAAATGGCATGTTGGCCTTCATAGCGAGGGGATTTGAATACAGGGGCAGGGAGGTGTTGCTACAGTTGTACAGGGCCTTGGTGAGGCCACACCTGGAGTATTGTGTACAGTTTTGGTCTCCTAACTTGAGGAAGGACATTCTTGCTATTGAGGGAGTGCAGCGAAGGTTCACCAGACTGATTCCCGGGATGGCGGGACTGACCTATCAAGAAAGATTGGATCAATTGGGCTTGTATTCACTGGAGTTCAGAAGAATGAGAGGGGACCTCATAGAAACGTTTAAAATTCTGACGGGTTTAGACAGGTTAGATGCAGAAAGAATGTTCCCAATGTTGGGGAAGTCCAGAACCAGGGGTCACAGTCTGAGGATAAGGGGTAAGCCATTTAGGACCGAGATGAGGAGAAACTTCTTCACCCAGAGAGTGGTGAACCTGTGGAATTCTCTACCACAGAAAGTAGTTGAGGCCAATTCACTAAATATATTCAAAAGGGAGTTAGATGAAGTCCTTACTACTCGGGGGATCAAGGGTTATGGCGAGAAAGCAGGAAGGGGGTACTGAAGTTTCATGTTCAGCCATGAACTCATTGAATGGCGGTGCAGGCTAGAAGGGCTGAATGGCCTGCTCCTGCACCTATTTTCTATGTTTCTATGTTTCTATGTTTGCCTTCATCATGACAATGCCCAGGTGTTCTCTGATGAACACCTCTCTGCTCCTCTGGGGCATGACTACTCGGTTTCCCCACAGTAGGCAATTGGCCTGAATCGAGAGTTCATCCCTGCGCCTGTGAAATGGTTTAAATTCCTCAGGGCATGGAAACATAGAAACATAGAAACATAGAAAATAGGTGCAGGAGTAGGTGCAACTTCAGTACCCCCTTCCTGCTTTCTCACCATACCCCTTGATTCCCCCTAGTAGTAAGGACTTCATCTAACTCCTTTTTGAATATATTTAGTGAATTAGCCTCAACAACTTTCTGTGGTAGAGAATTCCACAGGTTCACCACTCTCTGGGTGAAGAAATTCCTCCTCATCTCGGTCCTAAATGGCTTACCCCTTATCCTTAGACTGTGTCCCCTGGTTCTGGACTTCCCCAACATTGGGAACATTCTTCCTGCATCTAACCTGTCTAACCCCGTCAGAATTTTAAACATTTCTATGAGGTCCCTCTCATTCTTCTGAACTCCAGTGAATACAAGCCCAGTTGATCCAGTCCCCATTCAGGACACATTTCTTGACTAGAGACAATAGCGGGTCTCTATTTGTCCAGACTTTAATCTGACGGGCTGTCACGGGTGAGCCTTTGCTTCCGGAAGCTTCTTAAGCCATGACCATCTCAGCAGCATGCTCAGGAGCACCTCAGTGGTGGCTAGTAGGAGCCTGCTGAGTGCATCGGCGCAGTTTTCGGTGCCCGGTCTGTGCCAAATTGTATAGTCATAGACGGCTAACGTGAGTGCCCACCTCTGTATGCGGGCCGATGCGTTTGCATTTATGGCCTAGTTGTCAGCCAAAAGGGACGTTCGAGGTTTGTGATCTGTCTCCAGCTCCAATTTCCTGTCAAACAGGTACTGGTGCATTTTCTTTACAGCATATACACATGCGAGCACCTCCTTTTCTCCCATCCCGTAACCCCTTTCTGCCTGGGACAGACTCCTGGAGGCATAAGCTACCGGCTGTAACTGACCCTTGACATTGACATGCTGCAACACACACCCGACACCATAGGATGACGCATCGCACGTTAACACAAGTTTCTTACATGGGTCGTATAGTGTTAACAGAGTGTTGGAACATAACAAATTGCGTGCTTTATTAAAAGCCCTTTCCTGGCTGTCCCCCCAGATCCATTCGCGACCTTTGCATAGGAGCACGTGTAGCAGCTCTAGCGTGCTCAATTTGGGAAGTTACCAAAATAGTTCAGGAGCCCCAGGAATGAACGCAGCTCCGTTGTGTTACGGGGTCTGGGTGCTCTCTGGATCGCTTCCGTCTTGGATGCAGTATGGCTGATCCCGTCTGCTGCTACCCTCATCCCCAGGAATTCTACCTCTGGAGCTAGGAAGACGCACTTCGCCTTTTTCAGTCGGAGCCCTACCCGGTCCAGTCTGCGTAGCACCTCCTCCAGGTTGTGGAGGTGTTCTTCAGTATCGTAACCCATGATGAGGATGTCATCCTGAAAAACCACCGTCCCTGGAATCGACTTCGGGAGGCTTTCCATATTTCGTTGGAAGATCGCGGCGGCCGAGCGAATCCCAAACGGACATCTGTTGTACTCAAACAACCCCTTGTGTGTCGTGATGGTGGTCAGCTTCTTCGACTCACTCGCCAGCTCCTGGGTCATGTAAGCTGAGGTCAGGTCCAATTTTGAAAAAAGTTTGCCACCGGATAGCGTCGCAAAGAGGTCCGCCGCTCTCGGTAGCAGGTACTGGTCTTGGAGTGATACCCGATTGATGGTGGCCTTGTAATCGGCACATATCCTGACCGACCCATCCGCCTTGAGCACCGGCACAATCGGGCTCACCCAGTCACTGAATTCAACTGGCGAGATGATGCCTTCCCTGAGCAGGCGGTCCAATTCGCCTTCTATCTTTTCCCGCATCATGTACGGCACCACTCTGGCCTTGTGGTGTACTGGCCTGGCGTCCGGGTTTATGTGAATCACTACCTTGGCCCCCATGAAAGTGCCGATGCCGGGTTGAAATAGTGAGTTAAATTTGTCCAGAGAAATTGCATTGACATCGCCCCATTTCCAGTTCATGACAGCAAGCCAACTCCTCCCCAGTAGTGCGGGACTGTCCCCTGGGACAATCCAGAGTGGCAACCTGTTCTCCGAATCTTTGTGGGTCACGACTACCGTGGCGCTGCCTAGCACCGGAATGATCTGCTTTGTGTAAGTCCGTAGCTGTGCGTCAATTGCCGATAATTTTGGCCTCCTAGCCTTGGACGCCCAAAACTTTTCGAACTGTTTGATACCCATCAGAGACTGGCTGGCCCCTGTGTCTAGCTCCATTGATACTGGGATGCCATTGAGGAGCACTTTCATCATTATCGGTGGCGTCCTGGTGTATGAACTGTATACGTGCTCCACATGAACTCGCTGAACTTCAGCTTCCAGTGATTTCCCCCAGCGTTCATTTCTGCAATTTCTGCAGGTATTTTGCTCATCTCTGCAAACTCCGGCTGAGTGTGTGCCTCCACGCCTCCAGCATGAGCTGTTGTTGGAAACAAAAGATCCCTTGCCAGTCGATCGTCCCTGACTGCCCCTGTTATTGTCCTCGAGTGCGCCATTAACAGATGCATTGTCCCTTGCAATGGCGTGAATCGCCGTTCAGCTTGCCATTGTCTCTGTTGAACTCCCCCTCTGGGTTCGACTACATGTTGGGGCATGCCCGACTGCCCTTGTCTGCCTGGAGAACTGTGTGCTGCTTTAACTATGTTGAATCTCTGTCCCAACCATTCCTTAACACAGTACCTCTCATCTGTTCTGCTAG
Organism: Pristiophorus japonicus; assembly: GCF_044704955.1. Lineage (NCBI taxonomy): Eukaryota > Metazoa > Chordata > Chondrichthyes > Pristiophoridae > Pristiophorus > Pristiophorus japonicus. Next base: position 75,512,420 of record NC_091978.1, on the reverse strand, counting down.
TGGCCATGCTCGCGTGGTTTAAATCCCAGTTTTTCGTCGCCATTGATAGGTCCTTACTATACAGTATAAATGCACATGAGGCCCATGCTTGAGAGAAGGTCAGTCTGTGACCTGTCCTTTATTCCTTAGCACTCCAAGTCTTGAAGGTGGGTGGAGCTTCCCCTTTTGTACCTGAAGGCCCAGGTTAGGAGTGTCTCCCACCTAGTGGTCAGTGTTCTCACAGTGTACAACTTAGGTCAGATTATACATGGGTTACAATGCTGGTTGAATACATGACAGTTCCTTCAACTATTGATAGCTCAGCAGCTAACCCAAACATGATCCCATCCATATACTTCCACCTAATTTTCATTGTGTACCCAAAGTGAGAGCTTTGACCCTTGGGTTATCTTGCATTTCCAACAGAGCAGCTTCCGTCATAGAAACATAGAAAATAGGTGTAGGAGCAGGCCATTCAGCCCTTCTAGCCTGCACCGCCATTCAATGAGTTCATGGCTGAACATGCAACTTCAGTACCCCATTCCTGCTTCCTCGCCATAACCCTTGATCCCCCGAGTAGTAAGGACTTCATCTAACTCCCTTTTGAATATATTTAGTGAATTGGCCTCAACTACTTTCTGTGGTAGAGAATTCCACAGGTTCACCACTCTCTGGGTGAAGAAGTTTCTCCTCATCTCGGTCCTAAATGGCTTACCCCTTATCCTCAGACTGTGACTCCTGTTCTGGACTTCCCCAACATTGGGAACATTCTTCCTGCATCTAACCTGTCTAAACCCGTCAGAATTTTAAACGTTTCTATGAGGTCCCCTCTCATTCTTCTGAACTCCAGTGAATACAAGCCCAGTTGATCCAGTCTTTCTTGATAGGTCAGTCCCGCCATCCCGGGAATCAGTCTGGTGAATCTTCGCTGCCCTCCCTCAATAGCAAGAATGTCCTTCAAGTTAGGAGACCAAAACTGTACACAATACTCCAGGTGTGGCCTCACCAAGGTCCTGTACAACTGTAGCAACACCTCCCTGCCCCTGTATTCAAATCCCCTCGCTATGAAGGCCAACATGCCATTTGCTTTCTTCACCGCCTGCTGTACCTGCATGCTAACCTTCAATGACTGATGTACCATGACACCCAGGTCTCGTTGCACCTTCCCTTTTCCTAATCTGTCACCATTCAGATAATAGTCTGTCTCTCTGTTTTTACCACCAAAGTGGATAACCTCACATTTATCCACATTATACTTCATCTGCCATGCATTTGCCCACTCACCTATCCAAGTCACTCTGCAGCCTAATACCATCCTCCTCGCAGCTCACACTGCCACCCAACTTAGTGTCATCCGCAAATTTGGAGATACTGCATTTAATCCTCTCGTCTAAATCATTAATGTACAATGTAAACAGCTGGGGCCCCAGCACAGAACCTTGCAGCACCCCACTAGTCACTGCCTGCCATTCTGAAAAGTACCCGTTTACTCCTACTCTTTGCTTCCTGTCTGACAACCAGTTCTCAATCCACGTCAGCACACTACCCCCAATCCCATGTGCTTTAACTTTGCACATTAATCTCTTGTGTGGGACCTTGTCGAAAGCCTTCTGAAAGTCCAAATATACCACATCAACTGGTTCTCCTTTGTCCACTTTACTGGAAACATCCTCAAAAAATTCCAGAAGATTTGTCAAGCATGATTTCCCTTTCACAAATCCATGCTGACTTGGACCTATCATGTCACCATTTTCCAGATGCACTGCTATGACATCCTTAATAATTGATTCCATCATTTTACCCACTACTGAGGTCAGGCTGACCGGTCTATAATTCCCTGTTTTCTCTCTCCCTCCTTTTTTAAAAAGGTGGGGTTACATTGGCTACCCTCCACTCGATAGGAACTGATCCAGAGTCAATGGAATGTTGGAAACTGGGGCAACTGCACTACTTCCACCTTGATGCTCACTGTACCTCATAATGCAACTGTGTCTTCGATTTCTTTCCTTCAATAAAAAGCAAAAAACAAGAAATGTGTTTGGGTGTGACACCAGTTATTGGCATCATGCAGTGTGAATACACCTACAAGATTCCAATATATAAGTGTTACAAAACTACCGGGGAAATTTTTACCTAACCTGTCCGGTGGGGAAAGGCCAGCATTGGAACAGCCTTCTGTTTTACACCCCACCCGATTTTATTTAATGGATAAGATTAGTTACAACTAGCCTACCCCTTTGTTGCTGGATGGCCCTACTTATCATCTCACCGTATCCCTCAATCCCTCCTCCCTGTAGAGATGCATCGAATTGCCACTTCAATTAATTTATACTGCATATTTCATGGCATTTCCCTTGTAATTTTCTTTCATTTGTTCTTGCAATTTGGGCGATGCTAGCAAGGTTGCATATTGTCCATCTCTACCTGCCCTGAGAAGATGATGATGGGCTTTCTCCTGCAGTTAACGTGGGCAGATGGTGTACTAAGTAGGGAATTCAAGCATTTTGACACAGTGCTGTTGAAGGAATGGCAAAATAAGTGCAAGTTAGAATGCTGTGTGACTTGGATGGAAAACTTGGCGATGATGGGGCTTTCATGGCACTGCTACTCGTGTGTCCGATTTGGTGGTAGAGGTCTCAGGAGAGGAGCTGCTGTCAAAAAACAGAAAATGCTAGAAACACTCAGTAGCCCAGTCAGCATCTGTGGAGAGGGGAAGGTAAGTTGCTGGGAAGGAAATTTGGTTGCTGCTGCAGTACATTGTGTAGATTATGCATATTTCAGCCACAGAGTGCTGGTGGTGGAAAAGTAGATAATAAATCCAGTAGGAGAGGCAAAAGCAAAATACTGCAGATATGGAATCTGGAATAAAAACAGAAAATGCTAGAAATCTCAGCATCTGTGGAGAGGAAACAGAGTTAACGTTTCGGGTCGATGATCCTTCGTCAGAATTGGAGAGTGTTCGGAAAGAACAGATTCTTAACAAGCACTGAAAGGGGACGGGACGAAAAGGGAAGGTCTGTGATAGGGTGGAAGACAGGAGAGATTAGAGAGGCAAAAGGGATGATGGCCCAAATTCAAATGGTAATGCCAGGAGTTAGAAAAACATTAGTCAAGATAGGGTATGAATGGTGGGATTATGACCAGCTGCCATTAGAGACAAGGAGAAGAGAACAAAAAAAGAAACAGGCTCTGGGGGGGAGTGGGGGGCGGGGTGGAGGGAGCCAAAGATTGGCAGCAGCTACACTCTGAAATTGTTGAACTCGATGTTGAGTCCCGAAGGCTGTAAAGATGAGGTGGTGTTCCTCGAGCTTGCGTTGAGCTTTGTTGGAACAGTGTAGGAGACCAAGGACAGAGAGGTCAGAGTGGGAATGGAATAGAATTAAAGTGACAGGTGACCGGAAGCTCAGGGGCACACTTGCGGACTGAACAGAGGTGCAAAGCGGTCACCCAATCTGCGCTTGGTCTCCCCAATCCCACATCATGAACAGCGAATACAGTATACTAAATTGAAAGAAGTACAAGTAAATCGCTGTTTCACCAGTAGCAGGGATATTGATGAAGCTCTGTCCTGAATGATGTCAAATCTCTTGGGTGTGGCACCCATCAAAGCACGTGGTGAGTACTCCTTGAGTGTTTGCAGATGGTGGAGAGGCTTTGAAGGGTCAGGAGGTGAGCCTTTTCTTTGCAGAGTACCCAGCCTCCCAGCTTTATCTGAATTCCCTCTCTATTTAAGGTCTCCCCGTTTGCTTGATAAATAAGTTAAAACATCCTTAATCTTTCCTCATAACTCAATAATTCTTGCAATCATTAGTCTCTAAGAAAATGCCTCAACAGTTTTTAACAAACTGGATGAGCTTGCAACAAATAGCATTGAGCTTGCAGAATTCAACCTGATTAAACCTTAACCTCGGTAACCAGTAGATTGTTGGGATGCCTGACAGCTTACAAATGTAATTGAACAAAATTTAGTTGATTCACAGTTGGCATTATAACAGAAACTTCTTAATAGGAGCACCATATGGTAAGCAAAAAATGTCCTTCATCCAGTCACTCCCTTTAAGCAAACAAACACTAAAACAAATCAAGGGAACTCAATCAATGGCTGAGTAACAATCCTCTTTTAACAAACAACTGCCAGATATGGAGTGCCCATTAATTGGTGTACATTCGACTAAGCTGAACTGTATTAAATTACATCATGTTGAAATACCAGAGTTTGATTGGCTGGGAGCCACAGTAAATCCACATTAACTACATAGATGAGTGCCTCTCACAATCCCTGCCACATTTTAGCACACAGTCAAACTTCATGACAATAAAAAGAAAATTACAGATATTTGCTGTAATTCATTAATTAGATATACAGTTGGAACTTTGCGAAACAATGGCTATGGTGCGATGTCCAAAATCCGGAGTTCCGGAATCCGGACCGATCAGGGTCGTCCGGAAACTGGAAAATGTTCTGAAATCCGGACTCCCTCGCCTCGCCCCCCCCCCGCTTCGGCTGCCACACCTCCCTCCACCTCGGCCCGACCTCCCCTGGCCTCGGTCCTTCCTCCGGCCGTCTGACTTTCTCCGAACCCTGGTGGCCCGACCTCCCCCGACCTGACCGATTTCCCCGACCTCCAGCGGCCCGACCTCCCCATGCCTCGGCCCGACCTCCCCTGGCCTCGGTCCTTCCTCCGGCCGTCTGACTTTCTCCGAACCCTGGTGGCCCGACCTCCCCCGACCTGACCGATTTCCCCGACCTCCAGCGGCCCGACCTCCCCATGCCTCGGCCCGACCTCCCCTGGCCTCGGTCCTTCCTCCGGCCGTCTGACTTTCTCCGAACCCTGGTGGCCCGACCTCCCCCGACCTGACCGATTTCCCCGACCTCCAGCGGCCCGACCTCCCCATGCCTCGGCCCGACCTCTACTGACCTCCGACGGCCCGATCGATTTCCCCGACCTCCGGCGGCCCGACCTTCCTGGCCTTGGCCGGAACTACCCAACCCCGATCCGACCAACCACCCTCAACCTCCAGGGGCCCAACCTCCAGGATCTGACCTCACTCTCTCCCACCCCACCACCCACCCCCACCCCCGGCCTCAGCCCAACCTCCTCCCCCCCCCCCCGCCCCAGCTTCAGTCCGACCGCCCTCGGTTCCGGCCGCCTGACTTCCCCGGCCTCGACCCAGGCCAGACCAACCACCCCCCACCCCACCCCCAACCCCCCGGCAGCCGGACTGACCCCACCCCTCTCCTAACTACCTCGGCCTGACCAACCACCCCAACCTCTGGAACCAGACCGACCCCACCCCCACCCCCCAACCTCCAGCGGCCCGACCGATCCCCTCCGACCTCCAGCGGCCCGACCAACTCCCCTGACCACTGGTAGCCCGACCGACCCCCATCCCCGACCTACCTCAACCCGACTGACATCCCTCGACCTCCGGCAGCCTGACCGACTCCCTCCGATCTCTGGCAGCCAGACCGATCCCACCCCCCTGGCCTCCAGCGGCCCGACCGAACCCTTCCGACCTCTGGCAGCCAGAACGACCCCATCCCCCCGACCTCCGGCGGCCCGACCGACCCCCCACTCCCCTATCTATCTTGGCCCAGGCAAAGACATTCCGAAATCCGGAAATACCCGGAATCCTGACCAACCTTGGTTCCGAGTTTTCCGTAATTTGGACGTCACACCTGTATCACATAATTTACAACAAGCTTGCTTCCAGTGCCAATAACCTGCTAGACTGAAAGTTCAGTACAGTACTGAGGGAGTGCTGCACTGTCTTTCACATGAGATGTTAAACTGTGGACAATCCTGCCTTCTTAGGTGAACGTAAAAGATCATATGGCATGATACGAAGAAGAGCTGGGGTGTCCCAATGTTGTGGCTGTAATGTATGCACCCGTGAGTTTGCCCACAGGTTTGTAGAGCTGTTGCACTGAGTGGCTTAGCCAGTCATGTGATGTTCACAAGACTCAATAAAACCCCAGTCAGTTGGGTCTAGGTCATCCACGTTGAGGTATGTAGTTGTGAGCCTAGTGGATGAACTAGTAATGTGTAGTGTGATTGTTACACCTTTGTTAATAAACCAACCAGTTCTTAATAGCAATGTGTTGGTATGAATTCTTAAGCAAAGAACCCATGAAGCAAATACATTACAGTGGCCAATGTGCATCCCTCAACTAACATCATTAAAAGAGACGATCGGGTCATTAATCTCATTGTTATTTGTGGAACCTTGCTGTGCAAAAATTGGCTGTCATGGTTCTCGACATCACAACAGCGACGACACTTCAAAAGTATTTAACTGGCTGTGAAGTTCCTTAGGGTAGACTGAGGTTGTGAAAGACGCTACATAATGCAAGTTCTTTATTGTGACTTAGAGACGAGGATGTTACCACTGAGCCAAAAACTAACACCTACTCTGACAAGTATTTCTGCAAAGAAACAAGGGCATAATCCACAAGTACATGTGTTCTGCAGCCGCATTTATACCAGGTGTTAACTAACTATAAGTTATATGTAGTCACTGTGCTAATGAAACATTAACCTCTGTCAGATGCTGATTGACGTCCTGTGCGTGACATGTCAACCACCCCTTTTCGGCTTCGGGCCTCATTTAAATGCCGGCGGTTATCTGCGGGCGCCTACCAGTTGTGGGAGGGCAGGAGTTCAGTCAGCTGCTATGCTGAACCAGTTGGCAGGTCAGGCCTGCTGGAAAGAAACATTCTAGTGGTCACCTCACAAGAACCAGCAGAGAGCCAGAGATTTTTTGTGGGCTTAGGATGTGCAAAACTTCTCTTTCTGGACCCACAAAAATAAAAATTGAAAATTTCTCATGCCATTTTTTGGAGCAGCCTCCAGCAGTCCCTTTAAAGACCACTCAATGCCTGCTACAAATTGGTGCAGCATATGTGGTGCATTTGTACCTGATAATTGCAATCGGGCTCCTACAACTAGCATAGTATGAGCCTGAATTTGCACTCCCTATGGGCGCGTACGAGGGGTCCCCACAGGTTCGGGGTTTAAGTATGTGAATCGTATGTGCCTAAACCCGGCACTTGCGATCTGTCAAGAATTCTCAAGCTTCCAAAAGTAAAGGGCCTCCACGGGCGGAGAGTTGGGCTACTTGCCTAACTCCTGCCCAGTGAATGTCCTTCAAATTCTTATGACTGATAAAAGCAGGTGTAAGGCCTGCTTTTATCAGCGTAAGACTTTTAAAGTACAGAAAAATACATTTTAAAAAATAATTTAAAAATTTTAATCTTGTAGGTAGGTTTATTTTTAGACCCTTTAAAATATGTTTTTTTTTAAATCAAAACATTACATTTTTGTTTGAAATAATTAATTAAATACTATTTTTATTCATTTGAAATATGTGATTTTTTTTTTTAAGTTCTTTTCAGTATTTCTGTGTTTTTGGGGGTATTCCCATTCATACTTATGGTGGTTCCGTATATACAGAACTCACATAAGTATGAATGGGTTCCCCCTACTCTGATAGGTTGGGCCAACCCACGTGATCCTAATGATGCATATGAAACCCACACGCTCCTGGGATACGTGTCCCTCTATGAAGGTCTCTGCTTAGAGGACCGCAAGTCTGTAAACCTCCGGGACCACCAGGTACCTTGGTAGAAACTTTTGCGGTTGGAACCTCTGACCACAAATTCTGGGCTTATATATTGAAGCAGCCTCCCTGAAAATTAAATAAAGCAGACCACTTGCAGTGTGATGCATGTGGCTAAGACCAACACAGGATATACTTCTCATTTGACAGGGAATGATACTGAAACCAGTTGAGAGATAAAAGGATCTAGGTACTCATTGAATGAACTCATTGAATGGCGGTGCAGGCTCGAAGGGCCGAATGGCCTACTCCTGCACCTATTTTCTATGTTTCTATGTTTCTAGGTATCATTGTGCACAGATCACTCAAAAAGAAGACATAGCCAAAGCAAACAGGCTATTGGATTATATTAATCGAGCCATTCAGTGTCAATCAAAAGAGACCATTCTGATATTATACAGGTCACTGGTTAGACCACATCTGGAGTACTGCGCCCAGTTCTGATCCCCTCACATGGTGGGTGAGTTATGCAAATGATTCAGAGGAGTGCTACAAGTATGATTCCTAGCTTAAAGAACCTTAAATACTCAAATAGGTTTAAAGAGCTTGGTCTATTTACATTATAAACTTAGAAGCGACCTGATAGAGGTATATAAAATAATGAAAGATCTGAAGAGTGTGCCTGTTGATAGATTATTCTCGTTTAACAGATTGGGGGATACTAGGGGATATGCATTTAAATTATGCAAGACTAGGAGTAGGCTAGATGTTAGGCCGTTCTTCTTTTCCGAGAGCCTCTGGAATACGTTGCCAGCTTGGGCGGTGTGTGCTGACTCTGCACGCCTTCAAAAGGGAGCTGGAACAGTTCTTGTCTGGGCTGTGATCGCATCATATAAAAGATAAGTGGATTGACTGTTATCATATGCATGGTCTCCTGGAATAGTTTTGATTGCCTGAGGTGGTCGGAGAAGAATTATCCAGGTTTTATTCTCCCTTATTGGCCCTGGGAATTTTTTTGCCTCTCCCAGGGGATTACATGCCTGCAAAGGTGGGGGAATTGGAGGTAGTAGGAAGTGTCTAGTCATGAAGTTCCACGCAACCTAATTGTGGGACAAGCTTGATAGACCAGCTGGTCTTTTTCTGCCCATAATTTTCGGATGTTTGTATGTTGGCATCAATGGGGCGGCTGAGGTGTCTCCTCCCCCTCAATTTACAACTGTTGGCTACCCATTTTTCAAGCAAGAAACAGGCGGTCGTCAGCTGAAAATTGTTCTCGGTGCCTTGGAGCCATGACACACAGTGGCATAGATAGGATAGGACACAGGTTCAGCTACACTTTGCTGTGGAGAGGAACAAAGCAGTGTGGAAGGGAATATTATTACAGATAACGCCACAAAGCAAGCGTCTACTCTGTGCATACCTTTATGGTATGCTCTCCCGGATATAATCCAAAGCAATGGGTTATGTTGGATGCATGATTAGGAGACATTACAAAGGGACAACATTAGAAAAACATGAGAGGGTATCATTCTGGGGTATGATAGCATAGTGGTTATGTTACTGTACTTGAAGTCCAGAGGCCTGAAGTAATGATCCAGAAACAGTTCAAATCCCAGCATGGTGGCTGGAGAATTTAAATTCAATTCATTAAATAAATCTGAAATTTTTAAAAAGCCAGTATCTATAATGGTGACCATGAAACTACTGGATTGTCAAAACCCATCTGGTTCATTGATGTCCGTCAGAGAAGTAAATCTGCCGTCCTTACCTTACTCTAAACTGCCCTCTATGGTTCAAGGCGGCGGCTCACCACCTTCTCAAGGACAATTAAGGATGGGCAATAAATGTTGGCCTTGTCAGCGATGGTCACATCCCGTGAATGAGTTTAAAAAAATGCCCTCCAATAAATAACTAGCACATTTCTGGTGCAAGTTGGATTTTCTCCCTTTCATATTTCCTTTGCCATGTGCTACTCTTTATTGGCTATTTTCCCAGTGCTGCCCTTTACTGGCTATTTTACACCAGTAGTGGGCCAATAGGAATCAAGGTAGAGGGACAAGGGGATACGGGAACAGGACAGGCCCATGGGATTACGACAACTGCTCGTGTGAATGACAAACCTGGGCCCAAATGGCCTGTTTCCATATGGTAATTACTATGTAAGTCCATGTCATTCATTGCAAATTGCCACATTAGCCATCAGGAGGCAGGCTAGGTCTTTCTGAAAATGAAGCTTTGTACAAGGCAGCCCATTTTGCAGAGTGGCTGAACACCACTGAAAGCCACCATCTGGATCACCATGCCTGAATATTTAGTGAAGTAGCTGGACTCTGATCACCTCTGAAGCATCCCTCTCACCACTTACCTGACTGCTAGCGGCCTTGCCCGCAGGCGGCAGCCTCCAGACCCTGAATTACCACTTCCGCCCGCCGGCCAATCAGTGATTTCTGACGGGTTTTAGCAGGAGTCAGTGCCTGAATATTTAAATGAGGCCCGGGAGTCAAAAACTCTTTGGATCTCGGCATGTCAGTTTGGCGCTCGCCAAGACCGCCCCCTCCGTATGCACCGATCCCACCACTATTTAAAATGGAGGCCTCTGTTTTCGCTGAGTCTACGAATCTGTCACTGCTTTCTGCAATTCCAGTGGATGACACAATAAGTGTGCTGAGTCAACTACAGTTGGAATTCTCAGAATGTTCCAGATGTCATAACATCAGTATGTAAACCATTTCTGTATGCATATTCATCAACATAATACTGCTTTCCTCTTGAGACCCAGAGCACACTGCAATGTAAAAGCATCCTAAAATGTGGATATTAGTTGACCTTAACCAGGGTGGTAGTAGGGATGTGTTCCAGACAACAGTGGGAAAAATCAGCCAGGATTCAATCTGGAAAGTGTGTGCAAGTGTGAATGTCAAGTCAGGACAGGACTATGCTTGGGTGTGATTCCTCCTAACTGCAGGCTGACATTCACACATACAAGTGTCCCACGCCAGCGACTTGAGCACATAAATCTAGGCTGACACTCCAGTGCAATGCTGAGGGAGTGCTGCAGTGTTGGATGTGCTGTCTTTCACATGGGATATTAAACCGAGGCCCCATCTACTCTCTCAGGTGGATGCAAAAGATCCCATGGCACTATTTCGAAGAAGAGCAGGGGAGTTATATTTGGTGTCCTAGCCAATATTTATCCCTCAATCATCGTAACAAAAAACGGATTATCTGGTCATTATTACAGTGCTGTTTGTGGCAGTTTGCTGTGTGCAAGTTGGTTGCCGCGTTTCCCACATTATAACAGTGACTACAGTCCAAAAGTACTTCATTGACTGTAAAGCGCTTTGAGACATCCGGTAGTTGCAAAAGGTGCTATATAAATGCAAGACTTTCTTCCATGAAGAATGGCTACTTGACTAAGGTAGCAAATGATGGTTGACATCCACAGAACCAACCCCAGCAAAGTTAACAAAAAAAAAACTGGGGGGGAGATGAAATAAAGTTATATGTCCAATCTATGGTATACGCCGAGTTAACTGACCTCAATCGGGGCAACTCCCCTGGGTTACGGAAGGGAAATCCTTAACCCAATGGGCCACCAATCACATGGTTTCGGGTGTGGTGGAGTGTATATGTTGTGATACACAAGGTATCACAATTGTGTGGGATAGGTTTGATGAACCAGATGGTCTTTACCGGTTTGTATGTATTTAACTA